>NW_012115933.1:2153145-2295445 GCF_000951035.1 Colobus angolensis palliatus | reverse complement strand
AATAAAAAAAAAAAAAAAGAAAAGGCAACCTACATAATGGGAGAAAATATTTACAAACTATATACCTAAAAAGGATTTAACAACCAAAATACATAAGGAGCTCCTATAACTGAATATCAACAAATAAAATAAAATAAAAATTCATCAATTAAAAAATAGGCAGAGGACAAAACTAAAAATTACTGATTAAAAAACAGGCCAAGGACTTGAATAGCCTTTTCTCTAAAGACAAACAAATGGCCACTAAACATACAAAAAGATGCTCAACATCACTAATCATCAAGAAATGACAAATTAGGACCATAATGAGATATTACCTCACATCTGTTAGGATGGCTAATATTAAAAAAAAAAAAAAAAAAAAAAAAAAACAAGTATTGGTGAGAATGTAAAGCAAAGGAGACCTTTTCACATTGTTAGTAGCAATGTAAAGTGGTACACTGTTACGGAAAACAACATGAAGGTTCTTGAAGAAACGGAAAATAGAACCACCATATGATCTAGCTTGTGAATATATATCCAAAAGAATTGAAGTTAGTATGTCAATGAGATACCTGCATTTCTGTATTTATTGCAGCATTATTCACAATAGCCAAGATGTGAAAACAACCTAAAAGTCCATTGACAGATAAATAAAGGATGGATGGATTGGATAGATAGATAGATAGAGAGATAGATAGATACATACATACATACATACATAGATGTGATAGATGATAGATATATGATAGATAGATAGATAGATAGATAGATAGATAGATAGATAGATAGATAGATAGATAGATAGATAGAGCAACACTATTTAGCCTTAAAAAATAAGGGAATCCTATCATGTGTGACAACATGGATGAACCTGGAGGACATTATGCAAAGTGGAATAAGCAGTTACAGAGGGACAAATGTGCATAATTCCACTTATAGGAGGTACTTAAAATAGTCAAACTCATAGAAACAGAAAATAGAATAGTAGTTGCCAGGGACTGGGGGCAGGGGTAAATTGAGAGTTACTGTTTAATGGAGGAAAAGATCTGGTGCACAACATTGTACCTATAGTTAACAATACCATATTGTGCACTAGGTGTGCTCATTGGTACTGGAGTGTCAGTTCTTCTAGGACCACTCAGCTGATAAAGCAAGTAAATATATGTGTGCATTCTAATTTGAGTGTGTGCCTGTCTCTATATGCAATAATTTCCATCTACGTTAACTAAACATCACTTCATACTGGATGTCTCCCACTCAAAACTATTAACACATGGCTCATTCTAGCTTTCTTCCCTTGCTTGTCTAAACTCCCACTCTAACAGTGAGAAACCAGACTCCCACCGTTCACTATTTGTATTAGTTTCCTATTGCTGCTATAACAAGTTACCATAAACTTGGTGGCTTAATACAGCAAAAACTTTTGGTCTCACAGCTCTGGAGGTCAGAAGCCCAAAACCTGTTTCACTGGGCCAAAATCAAAACATCTGGCTGGACACACTCACTCTGGAGGCTCTAAGGGAGAACCTGCTCCTTGCCTTTTCCAGCTTTGGGTGGTGGCCAGTATTACTTGACTTTCTGTCACATTACTCCAATTCTGCTTCCACGGTCACACTGCCTTTTCTTCATGTGTATGTAATCTGTCTCTCCTTCTCTCTTATAAGGATACCCACAATTACTACATTGGTTTTCCCTGGATAATACAAGATAATCTCCTCATGGCAATATCCTTAATTTGATCATACCTATGAACAGACTTTTTCCAAATAAGGTAACATTTACAGTATTAAGTATTAAGGCCTGATATCTTTGGGAGCCATTGTTCAGCCTACTGTACCATTCATTTATTTGATTATTAATTTTTACTGTACATGTGTCAGTGACAAACAAAGCCAGAAACTAATTAAGTTTTTAAGACAGATTTATTCAGTCATAACTATTGCAATAAGGAAGAGAGTCCAGCTTGAACTGAACTCAACTTCGATTTGTGCAGAGGTGATTGGGCATTTTTTAAATATACTTTATGTTCTAGGGTACATGTGCACAACGTGCAGGTTTGTTACATATATATACATGTGCCATGTTGGTGTGCTGCACCCAGTAACTCATCATTTACATTAGATATATCTCCTAATGCTATCCCTCCCCCCTCTCCCCACCCCACAACAGGCCCTGGTGTGTGATGTTCCCCTTCCTGGGTCCAAGTGATCTCATTGTTCAATTCCCAACTATGAGTGAGAATATGCAGTTTAGTTTTCTGTCCTTGCGATAGTTTGCTGAGAATGATGGCTTCCAGCTGCATCCACATGCCTACAAAGGACATGAACTCATCCTTTTTTATGGTTGCATAGTATTCCATGGTGTATATATGCCACATTTTCTTAATCCAGTGTTTTGGGTTGGTTCCAAGTCTTTGCTATTGTGAATAGTGCCACAATAAACATACGTGTGCAAGTGTCTTTATAGCAGGATGATTTATAATCCTTTGGGTATATACCTAGTAATGGGATGGCTGGGTCAAATGGTATTTCTGGTTCTAGATCCTTGAGGAATCTCCACCCTGTCTTCCACAATGGTTGAACTAGTTTACAGTCCCACCAACAGTGTAAAAGTGTTCCTATTTCTCCACATCCTCTCCAGCATTTGTTGTTTCCTGATTTTTTAATGATTGCCATTCTAACTGGTGTGAGATGGTATCTCGTTGTGGTTTTGATTTGCATTTCTCTGATGGCGAGTGATGATGAGCATTTTTTCATGTGTCTGTTGTCTGCATAAATGTCTTCTTTTGAGAAGTGTCTGTTCATGTCCTTTAGATTGGGCATTTTAAAGGGAATAACCGAGGATATAGGGAGGGAAAATGAGCAGGCCTCCCGTAGAATCCGTGGAACAGAAATTTTTTAAAAGCAGGAATGAGAGGTTGGTCATGTGATTAGGCCATCTGGGTTTGCTAACTGGCCCTTGTTAAAGTTAGACTTCTTCTTTCTCGCTGAGATTGGCCTTATCTTTAAGTACTAGATAAAACAAACAATACATTGTTTTGACAGCCTTGATTTTTCCCAGACAAGAACTAAAGGGGGCCAAAGTCATAATCCTAGGGACACAGACTTGACCTATTAGAAATTATGCTAGTGTTTGTTTACATCTCTCAGTGGGGAGAAGAAGGAGGTGGATTAAGTAATTTGAGCTGAAAGTCTGCATATTTTATAGGCCTAGTTGAGAATAGGGCTCCCAGGAGCTTGAGTAAAATGTGATTAGGAGAGAGTCTTTGTCATACATATAATAACATTGGAAATGCTAACCTGTACCCTCATGGGAAACAACTTTACTAATAAGAGTACATTGCATATGCTTATTTTTGCACTTGGTTTTACAGATTCTATCATTTCCAGTATTAGTTAGGTGTATCTTTTCCCTTTCACCACCTTCAGTGAGGTTGTTTCATATATTTGTTATAGTTAATTTCTCTTGTTACAGTCTGCATTCTCATCTAAGATTCTCAGTCTCCTAAATGATTTTTGCTTAGTTGAATTCATTAAAGTTCACTCTTTGGGCTATAGGGTTCTATTGGCTTTGAGTGATATATACTTGATATATTTATCATTACATTATAACATAGCACAGTTTCATCACAGAAAAAAATGCCTTGTGCATCACCATAACTCTCCTCTACTTCCCTGACCTCCCGGCAACCATGCCTAGATCCCATTACTATTTCTAGAGTTTTGGCTTTTCCGGAAAGTCGTATTGGAATAATATAGTAAATATAGTATGTAGTGACTTTTCAGAGTCACTGCTTGACTTAGATGTAGGAATTTAAGTGCTCTCCATGCCTAATGTGGTTTGGCTGTGTCCCCACCCAAATCTCACCTTGAATTGTAATAATCCACACAGATCAAGGGCAGGGCCAGGTGGAGATAATTGAATCATGGAGGTGGTTTTCCTCATACTGTTCTGGTGGTAGTGAAATAAGTCTTACAAGATCTCATGGTTTTATAAATGGGAGTTCTCCTCCACAAGGTCTCTTGCCTGCTGCCATGTAAGATGTGACTTTGACTTTGCTCCTCATTTGTCTTCAGCCATGATTGTGAGACCTCCCTGGCCAAGTGGAACTCTGAGTCAATTAAACCTCTTTCCTTTATAAATTACCCAGTCTTGGATATGTCTTTATTGGCAGCATGAGAACAGCCTAATACAATGCCTTTTCCTAGCTTGGTAGCTCATTTATTTTTTCACTGAATAAAATTTCACTATATGGTTCTACTCCCATTTTTTACTAGATTCATTGGAAGGACATCTCAGTTGCCTCCAATTTTGGTGACCACGAATAAAACAACTATAAATATGTGTAGGTTTTTGTGCATATATACATTTTCAAGCCAGGAATGTAATTGCTGGATGGTGCGGTGGGTTTATGTTTAACTTTGTAAGAAAGTGCTGAAATGTCTTCCAAACTGGCTGTGCCATTTTGTATTCTCATCAATGAGAATAAGAGTTCCTGTTCCTCTGCACCCTCCCCAGCAACCATCACTCTCGGGTTTTTTCATTTTTGTTTGTTCAGATTATATTCTAGCCATTCTGATAGGTGGGTAGTGGTATATATGATTGTTGTTTTAATTTGAGATTTCAAATAATGAATCTTTTCACTTGCCATATGTATATTTTCTTTAGTCAGGCATCTGTTGGATCTTTCGGCAATTTTTTTAATTGGATAATTTGTTTTCTTATTTTTGAGTTTTAAGAGTTCTTTGTATATTTTGGATACAAATTCTTTATCAGATATGCATTTTAAAATATTTTCTACTAATCTGTAGCCTGTGCTTTATTCTTATAACAGTGTCCTTCACAGAGAAGAAGTTCTTCATTTTAATGAAGTTTGACTTACTAATTTTATCCTTTATGGATTACTCTTTTGGTGTTGTATCTAAAAACTCATGGCCAAACCCAAGATTACCTAGATTTTTGCCTATGTTATCTTCTAGAAGTTTTATAGTTTCTCAATTAATATTTGGGCTGGTGATCATTTTGAGTTACTTTTTGGAAAGGAGTAAGGCCTGAGTCTAGATTCTACTTTTTTCATGTAGGTGTCCAGTTGTTCTAGTACCATTTTTGAAAAGACTTTCCTTTATTGAATTGCCTTTGCTCCTTTGTTGGAAACCAGTTTACTATATTTTGTGAACCAATTTCTGGGCTTCCTACTCTGTTTATTTACCTATGCGATTCTTTTACCAATACCACACTGTCTTGATTACTATAGCTTGAATGTAAGTCTTGAAACTGGGTAGTGTGAGTCCTCAGATTTTATTTTTCTTCTTCAGTATTGTGATGGCTATTCTAGGTCATGTGACTTTCCACACAAACTTTTGAATCAGTGTGTCAATGTCTACAAAGTAGCTTGCTGAAATTTTGATTAAAATTTTATTAAATCTACATATCTAGTTGGAAATAATTGATATCTTAATGATAGAATCTTCCAATCCATGAAAACAGAATAATTCATCATTAATTCAAATTTTTTTATTCCTTTCATCAGTCATAATTTTCTGCATGTTTTGTTAGATTTATTGCTAAGTATTTCTTTTTGTTGTTGCTTTCATAAATGGTATTTTAAATTTTTAAATCCAGTTGTTTATCACTGTTGTACAGGAAAGCAACTAACTTTTGCATATTGAAGAAAGTTCAACATCTCTGATCATTAGAGAAATGCAAATCAAAACCATAATGAGATACCATCTAACATCAGTCAGAATGGCTTTTTTTGTTTGTTTGTTTGTTTTGAGAAAGAGTCTCACTGTGTCGCCCAGACTGGAGTGCAGTGGTGTGATCTCGGCTCACTGCAACCTCCGCCTCCCAGGTTCAAGTGATTCTCCTACCTCAGCCTCCCAAGTGGCTGGGACTACAGGTGCCCGCCACCATGCCTGGTTGATTTTTTTTTTTTGTATTTTTAGTAGAGATGCGGTTTCACTGTGTTGTCCAGGCTGGTCCAGAATGGCTATTATTAAAACATAACAAAATAAGAGATAATGGCAGGTTGTAGAGGAAAAGGAAAAACTATACACTGTTGATATGAGTGTAAATTAGTTAGTTACATCATTGTGGAAGGCAGTGTGGTGATTCTTCAAAGACCTGAAGAGAGAAATATTATTTGAACCAGTAATCCCATTACTGGGTATATACCCAAAGGAGTATAAATCATTCTGTTATAAAGCCAGATGCATGCATATGTTCATTGTAGCACTATTGACAATTGAAAGTCATGGAATCAAACTAAATGACCATCAATGATAGACTGAATAAAGAAAATGTGGTATGTGTACACTGTGGAATACTATGCAGCCATAAAAAAGAATGCAATGATGTCCTTTGCAGGGACATAGATAGAGCTGGAGGCCATTATCTTTAGCAAACTAACACAGGAACAGAAAATGAAATGCTGTATGTCCTCACTTATAAGTGGGAGCTAACTGTTGAGAACACAGGGACACATACAGGGGAACAACACACACTGGTGCCTTTTGGAGGGTGAAAGGTAGGAGAAGGGAGAGGATCAGGAAACATAACTAATGGGTACTAGGCTTAATACCTGGGTGATGAACTAATCTGTACAAAAATCACCCTTGACTCAAGTTTACCTGTATAACAAACCTGCATTTGTACCTGTGAACTTAAAAGTTAAAAAATAACCTTTTGCGTATTAACCTTGTAACCTGTGGCCTTGCTAATCTCACTTTATTTTTCCAGGTTTTGTTTGTTTCCTTGGGCTTTCCACACAGGCAATCATGCCTTCTGTAATAAAAGAGAATTTTATTTTTTGCTTCCCAATATGTATATTTGTCTTTCTTTTTGTTGTCTTATTGTTCTAGTTAGCACTTCCAGCACAATTGAAGTAAGAATGGTGGGAGGAAACATCCTGTCTTGGTCCCGCTTGTAGGGGGAAAGCATCCAATTTCTCACCACTAAATATGATGTTAGCTATAGGACTTTTGTAGATCATCTTCTCTTTTTAAATTTTGTTTTCCAAACTTATTTGACCATGGGACCCTTTGTTTAAAGTACATTTATTAATACTTCAATGAATAATAGTGTTCTATAAAACAGGAAAATCTTCATCATGGTAATACTTGTTCAGGAGTAACAGATCAAGTATGTCCTCAAAGAAAAATGATATTAATTCTAGGGAAACATGAGGAAAAACATTGGAATGATGTCACCTCCTGGTTGCCAAAACAATTTGAGCTGGTACATAAATATCAGGTGTTTTATACCCACGGTTTCTAACCTTTATGTTCACTTGGTTCATTCTTTCATAAAATACTTGTTTTTTGTTGTCAGGATTAATGTGAGCTACAGGGTTATAAAGATAATAAGGCATAATTCTTGCGGTGGAGGATTGCACAGTCTAGTGGAGAAATGGAAATTGATTAGTACCCAAGCAGTAAACTCCCTTGTATGAAAAAAATAAGCACCTGAAAATGTCCTCTCAGGGAGAACTTTTCAGGATAAGCATCTCTATGAGTCTAATGCAAGAATCACTTAGCTTTTACTGGGGCTTTTTTGGTCAAAAACATTTTATAAATAGAAAAAACATTTTAAAAAAATAAATCACCCATCATCTACCACTTAAGAAATAAAAGATGACCAACATTCTTGAAGCCCATGTGTACACCCCACAAATGTATTCAAATTCCTCGCCCTCACTGCAGGTAACTATTATTTGAGTTGGGTATTAATCTTTTCCATGAATGTCTCTATACTGTACTACATGACCGTGTATTCCTAAATAATATATAGTATTTTGGCACAATTTTTAAATTTTATATAAATGATACCATAATGGATAGAGCTTTCTACCACTTATTTTATTCACTCTGTATTTGCAACATCCATATTGAAAATAGTTCTAACTCATTGTCCCCACTGAGTAAAGTTCTGCTGTATTAATATAGCACAATAAATGAGAATAAATCCATTCTCCCCAGATGAAATTTAGGTTCTTTCCACTTCACTGATAATTCAAAAAATACTGTCATGAACATTATTACACATGCCTCCTGGGCATATGTGCCAGCGTTTCACTCAGGTATATGCCTAGAAGCAGAACTGCTGCCTGGAAGGGGACATGCAACTTTATCTTTACTAATTTTTGTCAAATTGCTCTCCAGAGTGGTTGCTTGGTTTTTATTTCTATTAGCATTGGACAAGTTCCCATATCTTCGTGTTTTTGCCAACACTTTGCCAACTCAATAGCTGCAAAGTGCTACATGTTGTAGACCTGATTATTAGAAAGTTGAGCATATTTTCACGTATGTGTAAGCCATGTAGTTTTCCTCTTCTGTGAACGTCCAGTTTGTAATCTTTGCCAGTTCCTCCTTTGGGGTTATTTATCCAACTATCCTAGATGCTAATTAATCCCTTGATAAATAGACCCCAGATATGTTTCCCAGTCTATATTTAACTTTTTGCTTTGCTTATTTATATGTTTTGATACAGAAAAGCATTTAATATTGTGTCATCATGCATTACTCTTTTCCTCTGTGGTTTATTCTTTGCCTTGGTTAAAAAATCATTTTCTTCACTTAGTTCATAAAGATATAAAATAGTCACTATTTAAATATAACCTTATATTTAAATATAATTTCATATTTAAAGCTGCTAAACGATGTTTTCAATTTTAGGTTTTATTTCACCTGAAATTGATTTTTTGGGGTATGGCTTATTTTGAGACATAATTATATTTTATTCTAGGGGTTAGCTTATTTTCTCAGGGCACTTTATTAAGATTTCCATTTTATCCTAACTGATTTTCCAAAAAGAACTATGTCATATTGTCATATATCAATTTTTCATATATGTGTATATTTATTTTGGCTTTAAAAGACGCAAAAAATATTATTTATTAAGTGATAATTTTATAGCTGTCCTTTTGTGGCTCTGTAGTTTAAAAAAAATCCAAATAACATTATCATTCTCCTTTTGTTCTTTTAAGAAAAATATGAACAAATGAGTGAGGGCCAACATGAATTGCTCCAGAAATTCCCCAAGTCCAGGAAACTTACTTTACTTCTTTACTAATCTCAATATTTTTGTAACAAAATGTTCTATGTTTCAAGAATTTCTTCACATATCCAGACAAAAAATATCAGTATGCGTATATCAGTCTGTGTTCACTCAGGGAAACAGAGTCATTGTGATACAGAATAAGGGGGTTAGTATAGTGATTACGACTTACCCAGATTTGAGTGTTGCTAAGGGAGTGAAGGTCTTAGAAGGAAATGAAGCTCTGGCACAGGTGAAAAGCCAGAGCTTATGGAAAAGCCTAAGAAATTCCATGCATTTGGCTACCAAAGTGAGAATGCAATGTGGGGGGTTGTAAAGAGGTCAGCAAAGCTGCCATGTCTGTCAAAGCCACTGAGTCTGACCCCATCTGACTGCCATGACCTACCGAGAATAATGATGCCTGCTTTACTTCTGCCTCCCAAATCTCATACATCTCTCTCTGATTGAAGGAGACATGGGGAAGCATAGTCTGTAGCACCAAACAAGAAGAGAGATTGGTGCTGGTGACAATCCAGAAAAATGGGCACAAGTCACCTTTGCAGAGTGGTCATTAGTATGAAACATTTCATTCTTCTGCAAATACAACCAACTCAACATATATTTTTTGCCAAAAAGTTTACCACAAATAAGACCCTTTGACTTACCTTATTTCACAAAATGTGCTCAGTCTCAAGATATTATTAACAATACCAATAAAGAATGTAAAGTATACAGAAATAACTCCAATAATAAATGCATAAAACCTTTCAGAGAAAATGTTCTAACTATATTAAAGAACATAAAAGAAAATTTGAATAAATTGGGCATTATGCCATGTTTATGCATGGGATAGTTAATATGGGATAGAGGTCAATTCTCTCCCAAATGTATCTGTCAATTCAACAAAATAGTAATAGAAAGTACAGCTGGAGGCATTTAAAAACTCATTCTAAAGTTTATATGGAAGAAAAGCCAAAGTACAGCTAAGTCAGGCCAGGCACGGTAGTTCCTGCCTATAATACCAGGACTTTGGGAGGCTGAGGCAGGTAGATAGCTCGAGCTCAGGATTTCGAGACCAACCTGGGCAAGATGGTGAAACCCTATCTCTACTAAAAAGCACAAAAATTAGCCGGATGTGGTGGCGCATGTCTGTATTCCCAGCTACTCAGGAGTCTGAGGTGGGAGGATCACTTGAGCCTGGGAGGCAGAGGTTGCAGTGAGCAGAGATTACACCACTGCACTCCATCCTGGGCGACAGAACAAGACTATGTCTTGGGGGAAAAAAAAAAAAAGTATAGTTAAGTCAATTTTTAAAAAGAAGACTAAGACAAGGAACTAACCCTACTAGAAATTAACATATATTACTAAACTATAGCAATTTTAAAAAGAGATATGATGTCAATACAGAAACCGAAAAATGGATTTAGACTAATAGGTTAATAAAATGTAATAGAAGAAATAGAAATAATTCCTGCACATGTGAAAACTTTGATATATGATAAAGATAGTCCCACAAAGCAATGATGAAGTAATGGATTGTTCAGTTGACAATGTTATGACAGATTAGATATGAAGAAAAATAGAACTGGACTTTTACGTTTTAATGGCACACCAAGTGAGAAATAAATGAATTAAAAACCAAACGTAAATACAAAACCACCAAAAAACAGAAGAACATGTAAAATAACACATTTTTGATCAAATTTGTAGGTACATATTCTGAAATAATTATTCAAAAGGCTATAAGTTTTAAACATGGATTTGACTACATTAAAACCAAGGATTTCCTAAAGTACATAATAAAATAATGGGTAGATTGGAAGACTGGGAGAAGATATTTGCAACCTTTAAAACTAATAAGAAAATAACACTTAGATTATAAAAATAGATATCTTGGCAATAAAGAAAAAATAAACACAATAGAAAACTATAAGAAGCTCACCTAACAAGGCCAGAAAAGATGCTCAAAAACACAATTAGTAGAAAAAATGCTAGTTAAGTCAACAATGAAAAAAATCAAAGTGTATTTATTGGAATGGCAAAAATCAGGAAGATGTGTAATATCTAATGTTGGGAAACTGTGGACCTGAACACTGGTGCACTGCAAATGGAAACAATAATTAACTGATCCTGCTGGGCCAGAAAGAAGTATGACAGTGTTCATAAAAATTAAGTATATGTATGTTTTATGACTCAGTGATCCCACTGCTGCATATCTATATCCCAGGAAAGTTCTCTCAGAGATTCGTAAGGGCATACACTCAAGTATGTTCATTATGACATTGTTTATGGTGATGGAAATAAAGGGTATGTTCAATATTTATTTTTAGGGTGAAAGATTTGTAAAATGGAATTGTATACCAGGAGTACTATGCAGCTCTAACAAGCAACAAGGTAGATGCACACACAATAATGTTGATAGATCTTAAAAACATTGTAAGAAGTGAGCAGAATGTGACTTATAGTGCAAAATCATTATGTAAATTAAGAACAAATCAATACCACATATTTTACAAGAATATTTAAGAACACATATAAAGCAAACACATTAGATAGAAAAAATTAAAATAAAAAGTCATAAAGCTTTTCATGAAACCATTATAATGTGACATGTACTGAAGACTATTATGAGTTCCATTCTCTGCCCCAATGTCAATAGTTTAAAAAAAGGAAAAAAGAAAAAAAATTTTTTTTTGAGACGGTGTTTTGTACTGTCGCCCACGCTGGAGTGCAATGGGCGATCTCAGCTCACTGCAATCTCTGATTCCTGGGTTCAAACAATTTTCCTGCTTCAGCCTCCCCAGTAGCTAGAATTACAGGCACCTGCCACCACACCCAGCTAATTTTTGTATTTTTAATAGAGATGGGATTTTGCCATGTTGGTCAGGCTGGTCTTGAACTCCTGACCTCAGGTGATCCACCCACTTCAGCCTCCCAAAGTGCTGGGATTACAAGTGTGAGCCCCTATGCCCAGAAAAAAAATAAAATAAATAAAAAATAATTAAGTGCATACGTATACCTTAATCCTGTGGGCTCTCTGGGACGTACTACACAATGACAAATATCTTCTGGTGCAAAGTTAGAGACTAGAACACAGGACTGGATCTAATCTAACAATATTTATCTCATGTTGGTATGATTTATTATTTACAACAGACCAATATTTTAGAGAATTAATTTCCCCATATTCAAGGTTTATAGGCTGCTTTAATTCAGTTACAGTTCTTTGAAGCATAACAGAGGCAAAGATGGATTTGCTAATTCAACATAATTGAACAGTACTGTTTAGTAGAGTTCAATAAAGGCTATCTACTGTGAGATATACAACACTATTCATCCCCATATGGATAAGATTATCTAATAAAATATAATTCATAGGTGCCTCCTTTTATTCTGATGTTTGGTCATATCCTGACAATATTTTTATTCTTTCCTGGTCTATTGTATCCAATAACTGGCTGCTGAAGGTCTGAATGATGAAATTAGTGATTAGTGTCATCTTAAAGAAACTCATCGCTGACTTCTCCCTATCAGTCCTTCTTACTCACTTCTAGTAGGGAAAACCCAGGCAGAAAAAAAATGGCAGAGATTGGTTGTACGACTGACTTACAAAGTTAGATTTTCTTTAATGGTTTTGTGTTCAATGAAGACAGTCTCTTCTAAAAATAATTGCCACTAAAACTTAAAAAAAAGAATATTGACTCAGCCAGAAGAAAAAAAAAAGTAATGAAAGTTCCATTCTATCACTCACCAGTCAGAAGACAACTGGAAGAACTTCGCTCATTTCTTGAAGTCAATTTTTAAAAACAACTTATTCAAAGTGCTATTTATACAAACAAAAATGAACATGATGGTATTGAGAATGGAAACCAAATCAGGAGTTAAGGCGTTGGTACCGGGGAAGAAGACTTCTAACATTTAGGAGTGAACAGTTTTAAAAATGTAGGTGTGTGGGTTCTGACCCTACCAGGGTCTCCAAAGGTCTGTCCCATTTACAAATCTCACATATTCTCTAATAAAAATGGGTTTGTTTCAGTCATGGTGGCTTGCAAGGAAGATTTAGTTGTCAGATTAGATGCTGTACTGACACCTTACAGATCCCTGCAGCTTTGACTTTCAGGGCATCTGGGGAAATGTTTTTAATGTGTAAAGGGAAATGAAGATGTTCTCTTCCGTGAAAGGCATACGCGCTGAATTTTCAAATCACCGCTTTCTCATGGTTCCAGGTGGAATTAAATAAAAAGGAGCTTTCACCATCATTCTGGATCATTTTATTGCTAGCTTGACTCTGTTGGACACATATTACTAAGACTTTAATATCTGCAAAAACCCAAGAACATAATGTCAGAATGAGTCACTACTTGTTTGTGACAGAGGCTGCTGCTGAAAGCCCCAATTGGAAGTGGTATTTTCAAAGCGGGGGTTGTGGTTGAACAATGTTCAGAGTGTCTTTCTAAAATTGTTTGCTCCCCTACCCTTTTTTATTTTTGTTTTTTTGGAAGTGATCTGAGAGACTGTCTATAGCACCTTGAGATTGGAGCTTAAGTACTCCAGTCATTCCAAGTGAGTGACCCATGCTTTTGAATAAAAAACATGAATACAACTATATGCCTGATGAAAAGACCATGCCATTTGCTAACTGGTTTATTCATACTGAATACATATGAGGTGGAAGACAAGATTTATGTTAGTGACAAAACCACAGAGAGACAAGAGAAGTACTGTTTCTAGATGCCTTTCAAGAAGAGGTTGCTCTGAAACGCAAAGTCTGTTTGCACAACCATTATCAAAGACAGAAGCTCTGAGGGCATTTTTCAAACCCGGAGGGAGAGCAACGGTCCCAGGCACTGTTAACCTGAAGCCCAGTGGAACTTATAAGCCTAGCTTGCAAGGTCCTTTCATCTATGCCAAACCATTTGCAGGGCTCAGCTTTTAATCTGGCACCTCTCTAAATGTATTTAATTAATTGTCAAGGTTGAAAGTATTCAATTTGTCAGTTTTTATGAGCAGTCAACCAAGGAAGCAGCTGTTGGTTTCCTTATATGTGCCAGGCAACAACTCAGCAACGGTGGTCTCCATCCTTTTGCTAATAGAACACCTTTATTACTAAAACAATAAATAAGTATTCTAAAACATAGAAACCAGTAGACCTTTACTTACGCATTCATCTGTGGGAAGACGTAAGGCAGCAGGAACAGAGAATTCCCCATTCAGGTACTACCCAAGCCAGAAAACGTTTCTGTTTTTCTCGGTTGTGTAATGGAACAGTGGTTCTCTTTATAAATAGCATTATCCCCTAGGGAACATTTTAGAAATCTGTAGGGGAGGTTTTCTTTTTAATTGTCACCATGATTAAGACATCCTAAAACTGTTTATAAGTCTGGATCTGCAATGAGTTGTACAGTCTCACACACTGAAGAATCATAGCCTGCTCAAATTTTTAATGTTTCATAGGGATTTATTATGGTTGTGAAAAGCTTAATAATAACCCAAGCCAAGAAACATATTGCATTATATGCATATAAACAAAGTATAAACAAAGTATATTTTATATCGTTTTAATATATACTGAAATTTTTAGGAATTCAACTACCACGAAAACAAAGGGAAGAGAATTCTGTACTTGGTTTTGTTCAGAGCCTTGCAGTGGTTCTCTGCTTCAGAAAATCATGACAAAGGCAGCAACATCATGACAAGGACAGTACTGGTATCATTCTGAATGACACCTGTCATATCCAAAATGATTCTACCTTTAATTATAAGCATCTGACTACTTCATTTAGGCATTGTAATATGTGTTTTATGTTAAATTATTTTACAGTTTAGGCATTATGTTGTTTGGGGATACAATTATTTTGTCAGGTGAATGTATTGCATATATTTTCTCCAAATTTTGGGCTTATCTTTTTCTCTTTTAAAAAAGTCTTTCTATGCTATTTTTTAAGCATGTGCACGTAGTATTGTTTCCTTTCTTTTATTTATTTACTTATTTTATTTCAATAGGTTTTTGGGGTACAAGTGGTGTTTGGTTACATAAGTTCTTTAGTGGTGATTTCTGAAATTTTGGTGCACCCATCACCCGAGTAGTGTACACTGTACCCAATGTGCAGTCTTTTATCCCTCACCCTTCTTCTACCCTTTTCAAAAACCAAGTCCCCAAAGTTCATTGTATCATGCTATGCCTTTGCATCTTCATATCTTAGCTCACACATATGAGTGAGAATATACAATGTTTGGCTTTCCATTCCTGAGTTACTTCACTTAGAATAATAGTCTCCAACTCCATCCAGGTTGCTGCAAATGCCATTATTTCATTCCTTTTTTATGGCTGAGTGGTATTCCATGGTGTGTATTTATATATATTAATCACATTTTCTTTATCCACTTGCTGTTAATGGGCATTTAGGCTGGTTCTATGTTTTTGCAACTTCAAATTGTGCTGCTTTAAACATGCACATGCAGTGTCTTAAGTGTCTTATGTCATAGAATGCCTTCTTTTCCTTCGGGTAGATACCCAGTAGTGGGATTGCTGGATCAAATGGTAGTTCCACTTTTAGTTCTTTAAGGAATCTCCACACTGTTTTCCATAGTGGTTATAGTAGTTTACATTCCCACCAGCAGTGTAAAAGTGTTCCCTTTTCACCAAATCCACACCAACATCTATTGTTTTTAAATTATTTATTTATTTATTTTATTATGGCCATTCTTGCAAGAGTCAGGTGGTATCACATTGTGGTTTCGATGTGGATTTTTCTGATCATAGGTGATGTTGAGCATTTTTTCATATATTTGTTGGCCATTTGTCTATCTTCTTTTGAGAATTGTCTATTCATGTCCTTAGCCCACTTTTACAGGGGATTGTTTGTTTTTTCCTTGCTGGTTTGTTTGTAGATTCCGGATATTGGTCCTGTGTCAGATGTATATATTGTGGAGATTCTCTCCCACTCTGTGGGATGTCAGTTTACTTTGCTGATTGTTTCTTGCGTTGTGCAGAAGCCTGTTAGTTTAATTAAGTCCCATCTATTTATCTTTGTTTTCATTGCATTTGCTTTTAGGTTCTTGGTCATGAAGTGTTTGCCTAAGCTAATGTCTAGAAGGATTTTCCCAATATTATCTTCTAGAATTTTTATGGTTTTGGGTCTTAGATTTAAGTCTTTGATCCATCTTGAGTTGATTTTTTATAAGGTAAGAGATTAGGATCCAGCTTCATTCTTCTAAATGTGGCTTGCCAATTATCCCAGCACCATTTGTTGAATAGGGTGTCCTTTCCCCACGTTATGTTTTTGTTTATGTTTTGTTTGTTTGGTCAAAGATCAGTTGGCTGTAAGTATTTGGCTTTATTTCTGGGTTCTCTATTCTGTTCCATTGGTCTATGTGCCTATGGTGGGTGCAGGATTAGGCATGTCTGAACTCAGACTCTCTTTGGGTGGGGCTTGCTGGGGCTACTGTGCGGGATAGAGGTGTGGTTCTCAGACCAATGGAGTTATGTTCACAGGGGAGTTATGACTGCATCTGCTGTCATACAGGTCTCCAGGGAAGTGGGGAAAAGCCAGCAGTTACAGGCCTCACCCCACTCCCATGCAGCCCAAAAGGCTAGTCTCATTCCTACTGCCCCACCCAACAGCACTGAGTTTATCTCCAGGCAGTTTATCTGCAGGACTGAGAATCTGGCCCAGGTTACCAGTCTCCTGGCTGAGAAAGCAAGCAGGGCTTTCAAGTTTCATGCCTCCTTGTGTCTGCTGCAACTTCTGTGCTGTGCCTGCACGGGCTATCCACCCCCCCCCCCCAGGTTCTGTCCAGGAAACTTCACGTTCTGTCAACATTGTAACAAAATAGGGCTAGAAGTTTTCTTCTGTGTTTTTTTTCCCAGTTTCTCTGTCAGTCCTCCCCAAGGACCCCTGTGAGACAAAGTTGGAAATAGCTTCCCTGGGGACCAAGAGTGCCCACAGGGCTCTTCCCGCTGCTTCTTCTACCTCTGGATGTTGCTTGGCTCTTTAAGTTTCTCTCAACTCCAGGTAAGGTCACATCATACTCCTGTGATCTGGACTTTGGGGTTCCCCAGTGAGGGTGTGTGTTCCGGGGCAGACGACTTCTGTTTCATGCTTTCACCCTTTTCATACTCACAATGTTTTGGCTGTCTCCAGGGGCCTACAGCAGCAATCCGCTTCCTTTGAAGGGTCTGTGGATCCTCTCAGCTTTCCTGGTATGTTCCTGCAGTAGTTTTTGGAGCCAAAGTTCACAGTGTGAGTCTCCACACACTGCTCCGTCTGTCCAAGTGGGAGCTGCAAGTTAACCCTGCCTCCCATTTGCCATTTTTTCCTCTTTTTATTTTCTTAACAATTCCTTTTGATGGGCAGGTGATTTGAATTTTAGTAGAAGAGCCTAAATTATATTTCTAATATTTAGTGCTTTTATGTTCTGTCAATAATTATGGCTACCCAGAGTTCACAAAGCTAGTCTCCTGTTTTCTTCTGGAATTCTTGTTGTTTCCACTCCTATGTTTAGGTTTGTAATATATTTCAAATTAATTTTTATATGGCATAAAATAGAGATTGTGAGGGGTTTTGCATGTGGATGTCCAGTTGTTTCAGTACTATTTATTAAAAATACAAAGCTTTAGCAAAAGCTAATTTAATAGCATTAAATTACCTTGAAACTTGTTAAAAACCAATTGATTGCATATGTGTCTCTATTTGTAGGCTTTCAAAAAACGTTGTTGCTGTTTCTCCTTACACAAATATCATATTGTCTACTATGGCTTTATATTGTACTATTAGGTGGTAAGATTCGTCTAACTTTATTCTTTTTCAAAATTGTTTTTGCTAATCTAAGACTTTTGCATTTCCATATAAGTTTATGAATCATCTTGTCAATTTCTACAAAAAAGCATGTTGGGAGTTTGATTAAGATGGCTGAGAAAGACAGCAAATCTACAGGGTGAGTAACATGGCTCTGGACTCAGGGTGCCTGGATTCAAATGGCTACTCAGCTGCTTACTATCTATGTGCCCTAGAACATCTGTAATCAAGATATTAATTACATGCCCCCTCTGTGATCAGAATAATTATAAAACATACCTCCTATGGTTGTTGAAAGGATTAAATAATTTGCATATACAACTGCCTACTGGAAATCTCTAATTAGATACATTATAAACATTTCAAATTTGAAATATACAAAACCAAACTCCTGATTTCCCCCCTTTCCTAAACTGCTCCGTCTACTGACTTCCTCATCTCAGTATACTAAAATTCCATTTTACCTGTCCTCAAGACAAAAGCCTTATGGTTTCTTATGCCAGACGCCTTGAAATCATCCTTAACACGTTGCTATTTCTCATATCAAATATCCAAAATGTCAGCAAATCTTGTAGTTTCTACCTTTAAAGATATGAACCTGGCCACATTTTACAACCTCATTGCAACCACCCTGACACTCTAATCTGGATTCTTGCAATTATTTCCTAACTGATCTCTGAGCTTCCACCTATGTATCCAAAAAATCTATTATCAGCACAGCATTCATTGCATTACTGTGAAGACTTAAGTCAGATCATGACACTTCTCTGTTCAAAACCCTCTTCAAATAGAAATACCTTCAAAATCTGTTCATCATCTCCCCCCAACTCCCATCATTATTTGACCCCTTCCTCTATGACCTTATTTCCTATGATACTATCCTAATACTCTTGCTGCTGCAGCCACACTAGTCTCCCCACTATTTCTTAACCATACAGCACAGTTCTTCCTGTGGATTTTTGCAGTTGCTTTTCCCTTTGCCTGGAAGTCTCTTCCCCCAGATGTTTGCTTGGCTTGCTTCCTTACCTCCTTCAGCCTTTGATTCCAATGTCAACTTCTCAATCAGGACTTCCCTAGCCACCATATTTAAAATTATGTGTATATATTGACATATGCAATATTTCCTAACTTTCAAATTCTAATTTCTTCAAGTATTTGCCATCACTTTATGTATTATATAACTTAGAAATATATTTCTTGTATGTCCCTCTTCACCCTTATATTAATGGGTACTTGACTTGGGTATAAAGTCAAGTAAAAAAAGGGATTTCTTGTATTTTGTTCATTCCTATGTTCTAAGTGTCAAAAGTGTGCCTGGCATGTACCTGTTGAATAAATATTGAATAAATATGAATGAATACATAAATGAAACGAGATAATACACAAAAGGAATTTAGCACAGTTCCAAGAGCTCAGAAAATTCTTGATAAATGTCAGCAATTAAAATTTTAACATTTACACCTGTGTTCAGTTTCCCAGCTTTCCATAGCATTAAAGCATGTTCTAAGTCTTGGAAGAAGGAGGAGAACTCTTTTATCTCTTTATCATTGACAGTAACACTACTTGTGTTTAGTTGGGCAGAAATGACAGAATGCTCTGGAATTCCTCAGGCTGAGAGTTAGCTATACCTGTCCAGACTATTGCCTACCCAAGGACATAGTCAAAGATAAAAATTTGATTTACTATTCCCCTATCTTGAATAAAAGCTCACTTTCAAATCCCATCAGCACCTCCAAAATCCTTTCTAATCACTCATTTATCCAACGCCCCTTACCCTTACCTGTATGATGCTCCCACACCCATGTCACAGTCTGGTGCTTTCTATGACTCCCTTTCATCAAGTAAATCTATTTCTTCAAGTCAGGGAATAAAGAACCCAAGACACACCTCCAAAACAGGCACTTGTGGAAGCAGTAGTTGAGCAACAGCCTTAAAATGTTTTTCAGCGGCAGAAAATCAACTAAGTAAAAAAATAGGTAGACTCTTCATTGAGCCAAAAATTTTTTGGGGGAAGGAGTTGAACCTAATAGATTGACATAACTTTTTGCTATTGATTTCCTTTTATTATTTATATACTTCTGTGAAAATTGTAAATAAGACCAAATTAAACATTTTTTCCTAATATAAATCTCCCCAAATTGAAATCTAAGTACATAAATTATTTTCAGACAATTGTGTTACCTCCAGAACTCAGAACTACAGAAATTCAGACTTATTATTAATGAAATCAGAGTATAAAGTTCTCGCAGACCATATGAGAACTTCACTCCTACAATAGTTCTAAAGCTATAAAATATTATATTCAGAGATCACCTGCACCACCTTCCCCACTTTACATAAGAGGAATCCAGTTCTCCAAGAAGTAAAAGGCCTTGACCAGAGTGACAGAGTGAGCTAGCAGCAGAACAAAGACTAGAAATGGGGGCTTTTAGCTTCATGCCTGCACTGCTCCCTCATGACCTAGCACCCGTTCAAACCAGGTACTTTCCTTATTGTGAGTCCTGAATATTGAACACTGTAATTGCACAAGGATATCTGAGTTCATACAGGTCACAAAGACTTAAGCAATTTAATTCAATTTGATGAAAGAGTTGCAATGACTTTCCACCCTATGCAAAGCCAGAGAGAGAACCCATAGACAAAAGAACATGCCCTGGATTTGTTTGAAAGGCCTCCACAAATCTAAAGCAGCCCATCACTTAGAACATTACTAGCTGCAACAAAGGAAGTGTCTTCTTTTGATTATTTTAAGAGAGCAGGATCTAATCCACATCATACCTGTGATGATAAAGCACTTATTCAGATAAAGAAAGAATAGTACTTCATGCCAGATTCATTTTATCAGGATAGAGTACAAACAATTCCACAGAACCTGACATATAGTTCTCATTATGTTAACCTGATGGCTCTTGATATAGAAATATTTTAAGTTATAAAATCGTTATGACATACTACAGTGCTTCATAATGGAGAGCTATCTGGTATCTAATAGCAATTTTAAGGGGCTTATATTTTAGGTAGCAAGATCATAATCCAGAATCCAGGAACAAACAATAATAATTTCGCATGCTCTCCCATAAGAGCTCTTGTATGCTGTCCTCTACCAGAGTTTTTGGAAGCAGGCCAAGAATGGCTTTCCCAGCAGAGGAAAAAGTGATTGCTACGCTATGATTTATGGCAACAACACAACTGAATTTCAGTAGCATATACCATCAAGAATGAGTTTTTTCTTCTGTATAATTCTGTAAGCAAAGTATTCTATCTGTATTAATTCCCCATAATAATTATGATTACTTGAGCTGCTAAAAACAATTAGGAGGATTATTCTTATATGTGATTGAGGTAACCAAACTTATGTATTAAAGGAAAAGGAAGAATAAATGTAGTGTACACTTTTTCAGGTGTGGGTCTAAATTACATCTGGGGACCCAAAAATGAATAAAACACAGTTCTCACTCCTAAGGAATTCAAGCCTAGTTGAGGGACATTGGTGTGTAAATAACAAGTGCTATACTCTACTGGGGAAAGCTCAGGGTCTACAGTCATACAGATCTGGAATTGAATTCTTGAAGAAACAGACTCACCTAGAAGTCAGCATGGACCCCAAAGACAGAGTTATTTTATGCTTGTGTCATCCTGAACTATCATGCAATGACTTTTTAAAAATAAACTTTTAGAGCAGTTTTAGATTTACAGAAAAATTGCAAAGAAAGAGAATTCCTGAATACCCACCACCAAGTTTTCCCTAATGTTAACATCTTACATTAGGATGGTGTTAATTGCCACCCTAAAGAAACAGGATGAATCCCTGCCCAAAATTTGATTTGGATGTCAAGACCAATGATGTCACACATGCATGCACACACACACACCCCGCCCCCCAAGAGGTTATGAAAATATTTTCTATAATGAGGTGTTTTTTTCAAAGAGCAAGGGATCCTTCCCAAAATAGTTCCAAATGGTTTAAATAGCCAGGAAAGGAGACAGGCTTGAGATTTTTCAAACTGATACATAATAATTGCATATGTATATGGGATACATCTGACATTTTGATACATGTCTACAGTGTGTAATAATCAAATAAGAGCAGGTGGCATAACCATCACCTCAAATATTTATCATGTCTTTGTGCTCAGAACATTCAAGATCCTCTCTTCTAGCTGTATTAAAATATACAATAAATTATGGTTAACTATAGTCACCCGCCTATACTACAGAACATTATAACTTATCTAACTATAATTTTGTACCCATTAACCAACTTCTTCCCAACCTTTCCCCCTACCCTTCCCAGCCTCTAGTGACCACTATTCTACTCTCTACTTCTATGGGATCTACTTTTTTAGCTCTAACATATGAGTGACAACATGGGATACTTATCTTCTGTGCTGGCCTATTTCAATTAACATAATGTCCTCCAGGCTCATTGCAAATGACAGAATTTCATTCTTTTTATAGCCAAATAATATTTCATTATGTATATGTACTAGATTATAAAAATTCATTTACCTGTCGATGGATAGTTACATTGTTTCCATATCTTGGCTATTGTGAGTAGTGCTGCAGTAGCCACAAATAAAGATCCTGCACAAAGCCTTAGTGTTCTGAAAATATCCAGAAATGAAGCCAATTGACCATATTCAAATTACACCACAGTTAAGGGCACATCACCAGATAAGAAAGAAAAGGCACAAGAACTTTGACAATTCAAAAACCCAGTGTGTCTCCTTACTCCTTATGACCACAATAGCTCCCCAACAATGGTTTCTAGCCAAACAAAAATGGCTAAAAAGACAGACAAGAATTCAAAATCTCAATGGTAATGAAGTTCATCAAGATTCAGGAGAAAGTTGAAACCCGAATTAAGGAATCTAGGGAACCCAAGAAAATGATTCAAGAGCTGAAATAATGTAATTGAAAATATTAACAGCAGAATAGGCAAAGCTGAGGAAAGAGTTTCAGAGCTCAAAGACCAGTTATTCAAATCAACTCAGACAAAAATGAAGAAAACAGAATAGAAAA
The DNA here is from genome assembly GCF_000951035.1 of Colobus angolensis palliatus. Classification (NCBI taxonomy): domain Eukaryota; kingdom Metazoa; phylum Chordata; class Mammalia; order Primates; family Cercopithecidae; genus Colobus; species Colobus angolensis. The sequence continues at coordinate 2,272,610 of NW_012115933.1, read as the reverse complement.
GAATGAAGAAAACCTTTAAGAAATAAGGGATTATGTAAAGAGACCAAACCTGCCATTCATTTGTGTCCCTGAAAGAGACAGAGAGAGAGCAAGTAACATGAAAAGCATATTTGAGGATAATGTTTACGAACATTTTCTCAACATCACTAGAAAAATCAAAATTCAAATTTAGGAAATTCAGAGAACCTCTGCAAGGTATTATACAAGATGGCCATCCCCAAGACAAACAGTCATCAGATTCTCCAGGGTCCAGGTCCCATAGAAGTAGAGAGTAGAAAGAAATATATTAAAGGCAGCTAGAGAAAAGGGACAGGTCATCTACAAAGAGAACTTCATTGGGCTAACAGTGGACCTTTCAGCAGAAACCCTACAAACTAGAAGAGAATGATATTCAGGATTCAGGATCTTTACAAAAAGAAATTATAACCAAGAATTTTATATCCAGCCAAACTAAGTTTCATAAGTAAAAGGACAAATAATTTTTTTTTAGACAAGCAAATGCTAAGGAAATTTGTTACCTCCAAATATCCCTTACAAGTGGTCCTAAAGCAGTGCTAAACATGGAAACGAAAAACATTACCAGCCACTACAAAACATACATAAGTACAGAGATCATTGACACTACAAAGCAACTACACAATCAAGTCTACGTAACAATTAGCTAACAACATAATGACAGGATCAAATCTGCACATGTACATATTAACCTTGAACATAAATGGGCTAAACATCCCACTTAAAAGACACATAGAGGCAGGCTGGAAAAAGAAGCAAGACTTAACTGTACAATGTCTTCAAGAGACCGATCTCACATGCAATAACACTCATAGACTCAAAGTAAAGGGATGGAGAAAGCTCTATCAAGCAAATAGAAAAGAAAAAAGAAAGCAGGGGTTGCTATTCTAATTTCAGACAAAACTGACTTTAAACCAATGGTCATCAAAAAGGACAAAGAATGGCATTACATAATGATAAAGGGTTCAACTCAACAAGAAGACTTTACTATCCTAAATATACTTGCACAGAACACTGGAGCACCAAAATTTATAAAACAAGTTCTTAGAGACAAATGAAGAAAGTTTACAAACCACGAAATAATAGGAGACTTCAATGCCCTACTGACAGTATTAGACAGACTGTCGAGGCAGAAAACTATAAAATATTTTTGGGACCTAAACTTGAGACCTGACTAAATGGACCTAACAGCCATCTACAGAGCACTCCCCTAGACAACTTAGCATACATTCTTTTCATTTGCACATGGCACATACTGTAAAATCAAGCACATGCTCAGTCGTAAAGCAATTCTCAATAATGTTTAAAACAAATACTAGAATCATGGCAACCGCACTCTCAGAATGCAACACAATAAAAATATAATTGAATACCAAGAAGATTCCTCAAAACCATACAATTAAATGCAAATTAAATAATCTGCTCCTGAATGACTTTTGGGTAAACAATAAAATTAAGACAGGAATCAATAAATTCTTTGAAACTAATGAAAACAGAGATAGAATGTATCAGAATCTCTGGGACACAGTTAAAGCAGTGTTATAGGAAAACTTATACAACTAAACTCCCACATAAAAATGTTAGAAAGATCTCAAATTCACAGCATAACATCATACCTAGAGGAACTAGGAAAACAAGAGCAACCCAATTCTGAAACTAGCAGAAGAAAATAAAAACAAAATTAGAGCTGAAATAAACAAAATTGATGTGCAAAACCATAGAGAAGATCAATAAAATAAAAAAGTGGTTCTTCAAAACCATAAATAACATTGATAGGCCACTAGCTAGATTAATCAAGAACAAAAAGAACATTTAGATAAACATTATCAAAAATTACAAAGGAGACATCACCACCAACACCACAGAAATACAAAAAGCCATTGGAGACTATTACAAACACATCAATGCACACAGGCTAGAAGATCAACAAAGAAATGGATAAAATCCTGGAAACATATCACCTCCCAAGATTGAATCAGGAAGATATTTAAACCCTGAACAGATCAGTAATGAATTCTGAAATTTAATCAGTTATAAGAAGCCTACCTACCAGAAAAAGCCCTGGATCAAACAGATTCACAGTCAGATTCTGCCAGACATATGAAGAAGAGCTGGTACCAATCCTAAAACTATTCAAAAACACTAAGGAAGAGGGACTCCTCCGTAACTCATTCTGTGAGGCCAGCATCATTCTGATACCAAAACCTGGCAGAGAGACAACAGTAACAAAAAAAGGAAATTTCATGCCAACATCTCTGATAAACATACATGCAAAAATTCTCAAAAAAAAACATCCTAGCAAACCAAATCAAGGAGCATATTGAAAAGCTAGTCCACCATGATGAAGTAGGCTTCATTCCTGAGATGCAAGGTGGTTCAACATACGCCAATCAACAAATGTGATTTGCCACATACATAAAACTAAAAACAAAACTACATGATCATCTCAATAGATGCAGAAAAGACTGGCAATAGATGCAGAAAAGACTGGCAATAAAATTCAATTTTTTTTTTTTTTTTTTGAGACGGAGTCTCGCTCTGTCGCCCAGGCTGGAATAAAAGTAGTGAAAGTTTTGTTTTCTCCACTTTTGTTTCTCTCCAGCTCTTAGAGGAGAGGCTTTCAACTTTCTCCAGGTAGGCTGATGTTAGTTGTAGGTATTTCGTATTTGGCCTTCTTGTGTTGAGGTGTGTTTGTTTTATATCTAATTCACTGAGAGTTTTCATCATGAAGAGAGGTTGGATTTTATCAAATGCTTTTTCTTCATTGATTGATTATTTGGGTATTGTCCTTCATTCTGTTGATGTGATTTGTCACATTTATTGATTTACATTAAATCATCCATACATCCCTGGGACAAATTGTATTTGATCATTGTATATAATATTTTTAATGTGCTGTTGGATTCTGTTTGCTAGTATTTTGTTGAGGATTTTTGTGTCTGCATCCATCAGGGATAGTGACCTGCAGTTTTCTTTTCTTGTTATGACTTATCTGGTTTTGTTATCAGGGTAATGATGGCCTTGTAGAATTAATGTGGAAGAATTCTCTCCTTCAATTTCATTGAATAGTTTAAGAAAAATTAGTCTAGCTAATTTGGTAGTCTAGCTAAAGATTTGTCAATTTTATTTATTTTTTCAAAACACAAACTCTTGGTTTTATTGATGTTTGGTATTTTTGTCTCAATTTTATTTATTTCTGCTCTGATCTTTATTATTTCTTTCCTTCCACTAATTTGGGGTTAGTTTTATGTTTTTCTAGTTCATTGAGGTGCATCATTAGGTTGCTTATTTGAAATATCACTACTTTTTTATGTAGGTATTTTTGTTACATAATTCCCTGCTTTTGCTGTATACCATAGGATTTGGTATGTTTTGTGTTCATTTATATTTGTTTTAAAATTTTTTAAAATTTCCATCTTAATTTCTTCGTTGAGCCATTGATCATTTAGTAGCATGTTGTTTGCTTTCCACGTATTCACAGAGTTCACAAAGTTCTTCTAATTGTTGATTTCTAATTTTAGCTCACTGTGGTCAGAAAATTGATATTATTTTAATTTTTAAAACTTTGCTATGACTTATTTTGTGCCATAACATACGGTTACCTTTGAGGATGTTCCATGTGCGAATGGGAAGAATGTGTATTCTGTGGCTGTTTGATCAAATGTTTTGCAAATATCAGAGGACCATTTGACTTAGAGTATAGTCTAACGCTGATGTTACTTTGTTGATCATATATCTAAAGTATTTTCCCATTTTTGAAAGTGGAATGAAGAAGTCCCCTACTATAATTGGATTATAGTCTACCTTTCCCTTTATATCTAATAATACATGCTTTATATATTTGCTGTTCCAGTATTGGTGCATATATGTTTACAATTATTATATCCTCTTGCTGAATTGACAATTTTATCATTACATAATGACATCGCTTTATAAAGCTTTTGACTTAAAGTCTATTTTATCTGATACAAATATAGCTATTCCGCCTTGTTCTTGGTTTTCAATTGCATGAAATATCTTTTCCCTCCCCTTCATAATTTGTCTGTGTGTGTCCTTATGGGTAAAGTGAGTCTCCTACAGGTAGCATATAATTAGGTCTTGTTTTTTAATCTATTCTACCACTTTATATCTTTTATTTGGAGAACCTAATTTATTTACACTCAAGGCTATTATTAATAGGTATAGACTTACTTCTGCAATTTTGTTAATTGTTTGTCCTAGTTGTTTTCTGTAATCTTTTGTTCACTTCTTCCTCTTTTGCATTCTTTGTGATTTGATAGTTTTCTGTACAGGTAGACTTTGGTCCTTTTCATTTATTTTTGTGTATCTACTATTAGTTTTTGCTTTGTGTTCACCGTGAGGCTTACATAAAAAATCTTATAACAAGTTAATTTAAACTGGTAAGAGCTTAATTTTGATGGCATATACAAACTCCTCTTTTACTCCATCTCTTCCCATGTTTTATGTTTTAGGTGTCACACTTTACATCTTTTCACAATATTAGCAAATTATTGTCACTTTAGTTGTTCTAAATAGTTTTGCCTATTGATCTTTATACTAGAAATATACTAATAATTGATTTTCCCACCACCATTACAGTATCAGAGTGCTTTGAATTTGATAATGTACTTTCTTAATTTTACCATGCATTTTGTATTTTATATGATTTTTATGTTACCAATTTTCATCCTCTTCCTTCAGCTTGAAAAACTTCAGCATTTTTTGTAATCCAGGTCTAGTGGTAATGGATTCTCTCAGCTTTTATTTGATACTTTTTCTTAACCCTTAATTTTTGAAAGGCAGGATTTCTGGGTATAGTATTCTTGGTTGACAATCTTTTTATTTCGGAATTTTGAATTTATCATCCCACTCCCTTTGACTTGCAAGGTTTCTCATGATAAATTGGTTGATAGCTTATGGAAGTTCCTCTATATGTAACAATTCACTTTTCCCTTGCTGCTTTCAATGCTGTCTCTTTGTTTTTAACTTTTGAAAATTTGACTATGATCTGTTATGGTGTTAGTCTCTTTGAATTCATCTTCTTGGTATCTTATGGGCTTAATGGATCTGGCTTTCTAATTCCTATCCCAGAATTCATTTCCCAGATGTGAGAAGTTTTCTGCAATTATTTCTTTGAATGTGTTTTCTGTTCTTTGCTCATTCTTCTTTTACTTCCACGCCAATAATGTATAAGCTGTTCCACTTGATGATATTCTATAGGTCTCTTAAGCTATCTTCACTCTTTTTAATTTCTTTTGTTCCTCATATTGGTTTATTTTCAGTGATCCTTTCTTCTGCTTCATAAAGTCTGATGTTAAATCCTCCTATTAAAATTTTTAGTTCAGTTATAGCATCCTTCGAATATATGATTTTCATTTGGTATTTCCTTTATGCTTTCTATCTCTTTTTCGAAGTTATCAACATCTTGCCTTATTGTCTTAACCTCTGTGAACATCTTTATACCATTATTTTGAATTCCCTGTCAGGTAAACTGCATACTCTACTTTATTTGAGTTGATTTCTGGAGACTTATCTTGCTCTTTTCTTTGGAACATATTCTCTTGTTTCTTCATATTCCTTGATTCTCTGTGTTGGTTTTTGTGCTTTAAATAATAAACCTACATCTCTCCAAGACTGGACTTGTATGAGAGAAAATTTTTTTAAATCCCTTTTTTTTTCCCTCTGGTGGACAATGACATGTGTACACTGGTCCCTTGGCACCCAGAGCTAAGAGATTTCAAATACTATTCCTTAGGTGAATGTTGTAGGATTTGAGACACTTGATGTGAGTGCAGACTCTTCCCAAACTAGAGGAGGATTAATAATTGACTGTCTCTTTAACTCCTCCATGGATGCAAGTTAGTTAGAATCCAGGCCGCCAGCCAGCTACTGGAAAGGTGTTTTGTAAACCCCTCTCAAGTGGACTTGGGGGGAAACAGAGAGCTGTGGGCTTTTTAAAGCTCCTTCTCTTTAGTGCTCCCAAGGGGATAAAGTCCTTAGCAGTGCTTATGCACATGTATAAACTTCCACTTCTCTTCCTACTGTCTAGAGGGGCATGGGCATGTCTAATCCCCTGCATTTCTAAAGTTTGTGAATCAATCACCATACCTTGGGGAAATTGAAGGTTTGGGTCCTCTATGTGAGGTCCAGATCTTCCTCTCTACACAAAGAAACTGGGTGTTGGGATTTCTTTCCTAGTATCAGGGAAAGTCAGAAGTTTCCTATTCCACCATGTTGGTGACATCACCCACCCATTCTTAGAATTTTTATTATGGTTAAAGTGTTGGGCCAAGGTGAGCATTCCTGTCTGGGGATGGGAGCTTACGTGATTTGAATCTACCACTAATACTAAAGAGGGGAACACCCAAGCTTTATTATTAACTTGCCCAGATTGGAGGCAGAAGGGGAAGATGGATAAGTAATGCTTAAAAGTTATCATCAGTCAAACCATCAACATATAGAGTCAGCTTTTTCATTATACATTGTCCTTTTTTTAACTATTAGTGAATCAATAGTCATATATTTTATTAGCTAAAGTCAGCATTTTATTTATATTTCCTTCATGTTCAGCTAATGTCCTTTTTCTGTTTGCATTATGTTTATTTATTTTTTTTAAATCTAGGACTCATTTATTTTCTTCATGTAAATAGCACAATAGTTGCCACAGGACAAGAAGGAATCAAATGACAAATTTATTTTGATTAATTATCAAGAAAGTAGAGAATATGATATTCCTTTCACTTTCTGAGGCAAGACCCAACTCGTGAGCCTGAGCATGCCGTTGCCCTGGGACCTCTGATGCATACTGTTTGGTGCCAATTATATATTTGCTTCTCTCTCTCACTGACACACCTTCCTGTCACCTTGCTCTCCTATCAACATGTCATTTTGTAGAAGGGGCAGCAGAAGATAGGAAGAACATAGATCTCAACCTGAGGTAACTTCTAGGGTGTCTAAATATTAACAGTTATTGTCTATTGTATATCAACAATTGTATTGGACCACCATCAAGATTTTGCCATACCCATATTTCTTCTCTGTTATGATTTACTTAATATTTTTCTCAAAATTCATTCACTTTTTTAATAGTTACATTTCTGAAAACACTGTCAAATTAAAACATAAAAAATGAAAGGAAAATTACTTTGCATTCCACCTAAAATCAACTCAAATGCTCCTAGTGGTATAGGTCTCACAGCATGGGAAATACTGCTCTATACTATTCATTTATCAATAAATAGGAATACTACATGATGTTTCTCTTACCCATTGAGCAGTTAAATTGTTTTCTATTATACTTTAAGTACTGGGGTACATGTGCAGAATGTGCAGGTTTGTTACATAGGTATACACGTGCCATGGTGGTTTGCTGCACCCATCAACCTGTCACCTACATTAGGTATTTCTCCAAATGCTATCCCTCCCCTAGCTCCCCACCCCCCAGTAGGCCCCAGTGTGTGATGTTCCCCTCCCTGTGTCCATGTGTTCTCATTGTTCAACTCCCACTTAGGAGTGAGAACATGTGGTGTTTGGTTTTCTGTTTTTGTGATAGTTTGCTGAGAACGATGGTTTCCAGCTTCATCCACGTCCCTGCAAAGGACATGAACTCATCCTTTTTTATGGCTGCATAGTATTCCATGGTGTATATGTGCCATAGTTTCTTTATCCAGACTATCATTGATGGACATTTGGTTTGGTTCCAAGTCTTTGCTATTGTGAATAGTGCCGCAATAAACATATATGTGCATGTGTCTTTATAGCAGCATGATTTATAATCCTTTGGGTATATACCCAGTAATTGGATTGCTGGGTCAAATGGTATTTCTGGATCTAGATCCTTGAGGAATTGCCACACTGTCTTCCACAATGGTTGGACTAATTTACATTCCCACCAACAGTGTAATAGCATTCCTATTTCTCCACATCCTCTCCAGCATCTGCTGTTTCCCGACTTTGAATGATCACCATCTAACTGGAGTGAGATGGTGTCTCATTGTGGTTTTGATTTGCATTTCTCTAATGTTCACTGATAATGAGCATGTTTTCACATGTCTGTTAGCTGCATAAATGCCTTCTTTTGAGAACTGTTCATATCCTTTGCCCACTTATTGATGGGGTTGTTTTTTCCTTGCAAATTTGTTTAAGTTCTTTCTAGATTCTGGATATTAGCCCTTTGTCAGATGGATAGATTGCAAAAGTTTTCTCCCATTCTGTAGGTTGCCTGTTCACTCTGCTGATAGTTTCTTTTGCTGTGCAGAAGCTCTTTAGTTAATTAGATCACATTTGTCAATTTTGGCTTTTGTTGCCATTGCTTTTGGTGTTTTAGACATGAAGTCCTTGCCCATGCCTATGTCCCGAATGGTATTACCCAGGTTTTCTTCTAGGATTTTTATGGTCCCAGGTCTTTGCTTTAAGTCTTTGATCCATCTTGATTTGATTTTCGTATAAGGTGTAAGGAACGGGTCCAGTTTCAGTTTTCTGCATATGGCTACCCAGTTTTCCCAACACCATTTATTAAATAGGGAATCTTTTCCTCATTGCTTGTTTTTGTCAGGTTTGTCAAAGATCAGATCATTGTCATGGCATGACAAGGATGACCTTTCCAGCCTACAATACCTGCTTGACCACTAAGACTGAACAGCTCAAATTAAAGGTAACAAATTCCGTAGGGGCAATTGTTCAACACAGGAAAAAGAAACCACTTTAAGAATTTTAAACTAGAAGAGATTTTACATAAGGTGTTTTAAACAAAACCATTGGATGACCTGGAGTAACAGTGTCAGAAACTCAGCTGAGCTGGATAGAGAACTGAGCTGCCCGTTGTTGGAGAAGTTGATTAAAGCAGCAGGCCAAGATCGAAGTAACAATCAAGCCTTTAATCACTTACTGCAATAGTATAAGCAAGAGGCCAAAACCAAAGAAACTGCCAACTCACTCAGGCCTTCTAAATTCCCCAGAAAGGTGCACTGGTGGAGGGTCAGTGAATGAGGACCGACATGGGGGTCAGCTCACTATTGAGGAAGCCCCAAACAAAAATCTCCAGTAGTATTACGAACCCTGGAGCAGGAGGTTGGAGTGGGAGGGGGAGAGCTAGGAGTAGAAGAGTATGGAGTCAGAGGAGGGAACGGTTTCTTAAGGTTTCCTCCCACTCCACTCATAAGAAAGCTTAAGCAGAAGCACCCGAAGAAAGCTCCAGCAGGAAGCCCTCAGATAAAGAAACTTCTGAATGAAGACACCTGGGTTAGGAAGGCAACTATGTTTAAGAACATGAGCCATTAGGAGGATCTGAGTTCCTGAATGCAATTCTCTTTAAAGATTGGATTGCACTGGGTTTGCCCCAAGTCTGGGAAGGGCAACTTTCCTCGGAGGGGTTTGCCCGGTAAAGCCTTTGTCATTGCCTGTGGTTGAGCCTGAAATATCAAACATAGATTTTTGGCCAGGACTCCTCAGCAGGATCTAGTCAGGGCCTTCACAAAGTACATTCAGAATGACAGTTGACCCACCAGAAAGCCATCATGCCACCACTTGGTATTTTAAATGAAAGGACCCACCAATATATCTGATATCCATATCTGATACCCAGTAGAATTGGAATGCTGCTATCACCACTGTCGCTATTGTCACTACCACACCTGCCTCTAGACGCCTAGCAACCTAGAGGATGGACCCTGGAGAACGTTGCAGGCAAACCTCATTTCTCTACTGTACTTTCCACCAACAGTCAATTAAAGGAAGACGAAGATCGAGTGTGTGTGGATGATACAGCAAATACACCTTCTAGTTCTTAAAGGTTATGGTTTTCAGTGTTTAGTGAACAACAATGTTCATCTTTAAAGGACAGAAAAAATGCAGGAGGCATCTTGTATCCATGAAGGTACTAAAACACTGATTTTCTCAGGAAACTGATCACTCAAACATCCACGATCTTAGTAGACTGCCCTTATAGGCATATTGCACAATGTGTGATCTGCCATCTACTGATGGCTCATTTTTCCCTCTCCTCTCTCGTCCAAGATTGGTGATAGTTTCAAATTTTTCTCCCACTATTATGTAGAATAATTTCCAGACTTGACACTCAATTGAATCACAATATCCAGGAAAATAGGTAAAATAAATAGGACTTCATATACCAGAAGTCATAGTCCTTTTAATACAATCAGGGTCATAAATGGCACTTACTTGTACAACATAAAGTGCTATTATAATTATATACATGATTTTTTAAATAATTAACGTGGGACCAGTTTCTGTTGCAATAATTATAAGAAGCAAAGACCTCCAACTGAATGAATCCCTCTGAAATCTTTTAACAAACTCTGAGGAGTACTATTTGTCAAGCAAAGAAACACTGAATTAAGGTAAATGCCAGCTTAGGATGAAAAGAACAGCAACAGTCCCTACCTTCATTATCAAAGCCTCTCCCTGGCTAAGATAATCACTTAACCTTTTATGCCTTTGCTAAAATCTCATTAGTAAAAAGGAGACCTGCCTACTAAGCATAAGGGTAAGGCTTTAATGGACTTTAGAAATCATTTACATTTATGACTCAAAGCACTGAAGTGCAAATTCTTTTTATTTGAATATTTCAGGGCATTAAATGAGCATTTTTAATGGACTTCAATTGTCAAGATAAACAAAAGTTCTCAAGGGGAACGTGAATTTTAACAAACATTAAAATCAAAGAAGTAAAAAGATGAAAAAACGGAGAAAAAGTATTATAGTAACATCAATTTTTGCTAATCTAATTTTGTAACAAAAATTTTTTTTTTTTTTTTTTGAGATGGAGTCTCACGCTGTCGCCCAGGCTGGAGTGCAGTGGCGCAATCTGGGCTCCCTGCAAGCTCCGCCTCCTGGGTTCACGCCATTCTCCTGCCTCAGCCTCCTGAGTAGCTGGGACTGCAGACACCCGCCACTACACCCGGCTAATTTTTGTGTATTTTTAGTAGAGGTGGGGTTTCACCATGTTAGCAAGGATGGTCTCGATCTCCTGACCTCGTGATCCTCCCTTCTCGGCCTCCCAAAGTGCTGGGATTACAGGTGTGAGCCACCGCGCCCGGCCACAAAAACTTTTAAGTCTATTTTTGGCCAGGCATGGTGGCTCACCCCTGTAATCCAGCACTTTGGGAGGCTGAGGCAGGCGGATCACTTGAGGCCAGGAGTTCGAGACCAGCCTGACCAACATGGGGAAACCCTGTCTCTACTAAAAATACAAAACTTAGCCAGGCATGGTGGTGGGCACCAGTAATGGCAGCTACTCGGGAGGCTGAGGCAGGAGAATCATTTGAACCTGGGAGGTGCAGGTTACAGTAAGCACCACTACACTCCAGCCTGGGTGACACAGCAATACACCATCTCAAATTAAGTATATTTATTTAGCTTTAAAACTGACTTTGAAAATCTCTTTACCTGGAGAAGTTATTTCCTGAAACTATTTTCTACTGCCTTTTAGAAACACTGCCTTCCTGGTTTTGTTTCTTCTTTGTATGTTGGCTTTGTATGGTTAGGTTATGTTTGTTTGGAAAAAACAACAACAACAACCTGAAGTGAGTCTTGAAGTCTTTTTAAGTGAGCACATTTTAATTTGAAATAACACTGGATTTCGCTTGGTGAAAAGAGAGACTAGATACTGAATAATTAGTGGTATCTAATAAGATGTTTACATGGAGAAGTGTAGACTCACCATGTACAAATCAACTATGATGGTGTTTGCCCACCTCTTCACCTACCTAAGGCCTATTCATCTGACATTTATCATCCAGATTTCACTTCCTCTAGCAAGCTTCCTGGATGCCTCCAAACAAGGTCAAAAGCACTATCTACACGCTTCTTAGCAATCTGTAGCTCTAACATCAACATTTTATTCCGATTTTGCATTTACCTTCTTTCCTGCATTAGAATATGTGCCAGACTAAGTCTTGCTAAACATCATTAAAAAGCACTAGTATACTGCTGGTACAGAATAAGACAACCAACAAATATTGAATGAATGAATGAATGAATGAATGAACCCAGAGTTAAGTCTCTGCTCACTTGGTGGTTGGATTGGTTTCAGGTGGAAAGTCCATAGACTGACATCAGTTTGACTGATACCAGTAAGAAGGGAAGTGTAAGATACACAGGCATCAGTTTCCCGAGGGTCTTAGATGAATGCTAAGTAGTCTGGACTTATTGCAGTTGTTAGCCCTAGATATGAGGGACAGGCAGAAGATCACTCTGAAGCAGGGTGGAGCACATTTTAGTGGGCATTTATTGGTTACCTTCTCAGTAAATTATCTAGTCTCTGTTATCCCAGAAATACCCCAAATTGCCAAACCACTTAGCAGAAGAAATTTAATCTTTACACTTTGCTCCTATTTAATCTACCTTTTTGCTACTACCAGCTTTCCCTGGCCATGGTGACTGATTCAAGGACAGACTCATAATCTAAGGCAAAGCAATAAGTCATCAGGAGACTTATCTGCGTATTTCTCAACCATTGGAAAAAGTGAATATTCTTTGTATCTGGATGTGACAAGAAAGTATACAACCCCAGGAGCTGCTAGAACCCATCTTGAGTTTAAAGAGTTTGCCTTATAATAAAACCAATATCAACAAAGTCGGGTCTAATATGGGGAGGTACAAGTTTTTAGTGATATTGTTTGAGTCTTGGATAAAGATTCACTTAAAGCTAGAATCTGCCCTCCACATTCGTTTATAAACCTTAATGACACATGAAACTGAGCGTGTTACCTCTCAAAAGTATTCCTACAACAGTAGTCACAAACCTGCCATAACAGTCATACTACATTGAAATAATTTGTTTATATGTGCATTCCCCTATACTGTGAGCCCTCAGGGCATCAGATATGTCTTGTCACCTAGGATGGTGTCTGGCACATATTTAGTGCTCTATAAATCTTTGTAGAATTAACAAATGAATGGATGGATAAGAGTTGCAATAGAGGTAAATTATATTTCCAATTTTTTTTACTTCAGACAAATCATATTCCTGTATTTTTTCTCTATATTTCAAAGGTAATTAGATGTCAACGCTTTTTACTTTCATTTTTCTGAAGGTTTTATAAGGAAACTATGTACAGGATATCAGTTTTTTTGAGAATGACTCCCACATTGGCTATTCTAGCTTATTCCCACAGGAATTCCTAAAACCAAGCAAATGATTTCAAATTTGTTGAGATCGCATAATTTACTATAGAGTAAAGAGATCTTGTCACCTTTCTTCTAAAGGAAGTGTCTGCTACAGGCATTCCCTGTGGGAATGTATAATTGGAAAATTAAAAAGCATATTTAAAGGCAATGCTGTGCTATAAAAAATGTTGGCAATGCTCCAAGGTGGACTGTGTATGCTATTAGATATTTTTGAGAATTTACTCTGCCTGTGCTAAGAATTTTCAATAATTCTCTTCTTGGGTAAAATTAGGGCATCCACAGAGAAGTAAACTCCCTAATGTAAGCAGCAAGTTTCCATTTTTCACCATAATGTGTTCCTAAAAACTATGTTGGGAAGCAAAATGATTAAAAATAGAACATTTTTGCTTTTATACAATTTTCATTAAGTTTAAAACTGAAGTTATTTATTCACACAAGCAAGTAATATTTATATAATGGTTAGGTGAAATATTGATTGTGGCTTTCCTCTGCAGCCAAGAGAGAATAAGACAAGTGGACAATGTAAGATGACTATGTCTCTCAGAAAGTAATACAGTAGAAAGCCTAGTTCAAAGTAAGAAACACATGGTATATATAACACGACTGTTCATTCCAGAGCCTGTGGAAGGTAGGGCTGTTTGCTCACGTCATCCTTTCATTATTTATCTATATTAAACCTTAGAATCTTTCTTAATACCAAACTTGCAGTGTCACTAGCATTCATTTGAAATTGTTACTACCTTTGACAGGTTTAATACCCTATACTTAAGGTGACTGCTTACATGCCTACAGCCAGGGAAATATTCTCACCTGGTGGCAACATTTTGATTTGCAGTCGTAGCCCCAGGAGAAAGACTCCAACATTTTAAGTCTAATTCAGCAAAGCCAGGTCTACAAATAGTGGCAAACATAATTTAAGCAATTATCTTTAAAATGATAGCTTTTACTACGCTTCGTGAATTTCTAGAAGCCCCCTGCCCATGCTATCATGGGGTATTTCAATAATAATCAAATTGTTACGTAGATATGCCAAATCATTCTGTTCAGCCAGACCCATTTAATTCAGCAGGAATTTGTTGATATCCTGTTATATGCATAGTTCATTAGTGGATTTTTTTAGGAGTTTGAAAAAAATATGCCTCAACATCTGTGCTTTAAAAATTTATACTATTGTAATGTCACAAATATATGTGCAGAGTTCTGCTTCCACTAATGATGGAGTAGCTCATATTGGATTAAATTTGCCAAAGACTAGAATTATAAATCAGGACAAAATATTAAAACAAAAAACCCCCCAACTATTTAAAGATACAAGACAGTGGTCAAATGCAAGCAAAAAATGAAATTTCCTTTTGAAATAAGGAAACTACAGTAGGTGAAATTTGTGTGTATGTGACTTTGTGCATATGGACACTCCCAAACCAATGGGATATCTAGAACTCAATTTTAAAGCTAAAGTCTCACTACCTTTAAGAGTCAGGGGATAAATTTCAGGGCTGAAAATTTTTCTGAAAAGTGAGGGATGAGACCATAAGGGAGGAAGCCACATCCAGTAATTCATTTATATATATAAAACATACACACACACCCACATACACACATATCACACTACCATCACCACTGCCACATCACCAAAATTTCTTGGCTAGCCCCTGAACAGCACATGTGTGGAAAATTCCAAGGAGCCTGACAGAAAGCAATAGGTTCAAGGCCAGTGAAACTAAGCATAAATTGCAGATCCAAACTCCACAGGATGTGGAGTTTGGAGTTTGAGGTTAACCAAATAAACAGCCCAATGGATCCAAAATTAATACTCCTCAGAAGATGATAAAACTCAGAGTCCCTACAACGTATCACTCTAAATATTCATTATACAATCAAAGATTACTATCTATGTGAATAGGAAAATTTTACTCATAGTCAAGAGCAATATCAAATAACCCTGAAATGATTCAGATGTTGGAGTTTGCAGACAATAACTTAAAAGCACTTATAAATATATTTAAAAATGTAAAATAAAATATCATGATAAAAATGAAGAGACATGGAAAATCAACAAAAAATTTAAAACTAGCAAATAATCAAATCAAAAATTTAGGACTAAAAAGTACAATATCTGAAATAAAAATTTCACTGGCTGAGCTAAACATGAATAAATCATGGCCAAGGATTCCCCACATACAGAAAAGAATGTAAACCTTTAGATCCTTGAAGTTCAGTGGACCAAAATGGAAACAAATGAAAGGAAAACCACATTTAGGTACATCCAAGTCAAACTGGTGAAAACAAAGGATAAAAAGGAAATTTCAGGGAAGCCAGAGAACTCATTACATAGAGGCAAAATAAATACAGACAGTCTATGACTTACAATGGTTTGACTTATAATTTTCCAATGTGTGAAAGCAATACACATTCAATAAAAACTTTACTTTGAATATCCACGCAACCATCCTGTTTTTCACTTTTAATACAGTATTCAATAAATTGCATGAGATATTCAACATTTTATTATAAAACAGGCTTTGTGTTAGATGATTTTGCCCAATTACAGGCTAATGTAAGTGTTCTGAGCACTTTTAAGGTAGGATAGGCTAATCTATAATGTTAGGTAGGGAGGTATATTAAATGCATTTCTGACGTGATATTTTATTGGGTTTATTGGGATGTAACTCTATTGAAATTTGATCATATGTATATGAATGCTGGCTAATGTCCCATAAGAAATAATGGAATCCAAAAGGCAGTGGAAAGAAAAAATACTGTCAGCATAGAATTATTATTTTAAAATAAAGGAAAAATAAAGACAATAAAAAGTGAGATAACTGATTTATAGCAGATTATACTAAATTAAATGCTACAGGAAGTTATTCAGCTAAAATAAATCATAATATATACATTCCTTCAGATCTACAAGAAGGAATAAAGAGCATCAGAAATGCAAATAAGTGAATAAATATATTATCCATTTTTTCACTGAATTTCTTTAAAATCCCTTGCATATTTGAAGAAAACATTGTAACTTTTATTGTTAGGTCTACAATATATGTACATGTAATATATATAATATTAATAGCACAAAGGATGGGGTAGGAGGTTAAATGGATCTATGCTGTCTAGAAGCCTGTACATTTTACAAAAAAAAAAGGTACAATATTAACCTACAACAACTGTGATGAATAAAAGATACATATTATAACACCTATGGCAACCAATAAATGTAAATCCAAAGAGGTATAACTTAGAAGTTAATAGAGATATTAGGGTTAAAATTTTGTCCCTCTAAAATTTATATATATTTGAGTTCTAATCCCAGTACTTCAAAATGTGAGTTTATTTGGAGATACGGTTTTTACAGAGGTAATCAAGTTAAAATGAGGTAATTTGGGTAGCCCCTAATTTAATAGGATTTGTGTCCTTTTAAGTGGTAAAATCTGGAGACAGACACACATACAAGGAGAAAGCCAGGTGAACAAAGAGATGGCCATCTACAGGCCAAGGAAGAGAAGCTGGAACAAATTCCTCTCTCATGGTCCTCAGAAGGAACCAACCATGCCAACACCTTGATTTTAGACTTCTAGTCTTATAAGCTGATCCAACCTGCCTTATTTTGTTGTTGTTGTTATTGTTGCTATTGTATTGTTTTGTTTTGTTTTAGGCTTTTAGCAGCCTAAAGCCATGGTTTTTCATTTCTGTCTCCGGTGATAAGCGGAAAAGAGGCATGAGGAAGTGGCTTTACTAGCCCAACCCAAGACAGAAACTAAGACCCCACAACTGTATTCTCTCCCTTCGACACCCCTGCACACTGAGACAAAGACATTTGTTTAAACTATGTATAGTGTGGTATTTTGTTACAGTAGAGACAGCACATTAATATAAGAGGATTTAAAATAAAATTTTAACAAATATTTGATTAAAAGAAAAGTAGAAAAAGAGGAACAGGAACAACCAAAAGAGAAAAAAAAAAAGGAAGGATAATGGAGAAAAAATAATAAAAGGTTAAACATAAACCCAATCACGTCAATTAAATGTAAATAAATGAAATACCTTATGTGAAAAACAAAGGATGTCAGACTGAATTTAAGAAAGCAAGATCTAAATATATGCTATTTGCACATTAAACATAAAGACACAGCAAGATAGTCAGTAGAAGGATAGTGAAAGGCATTCCATGAAAGGATTAAGCATAAGAAAGGTGAATCAATGTGTTCATAAATATTATTGTATATGTTATATTAGTATCAAATTATCTTTGTAAATATTCATGTAATATAAATGTTTTATGATGAGCTGTACTATAAATAACAAAGGACATTTTACAATTCTAAAAGTCTCTATTAGGAGGATGAAACAATCATAAATGTGTATAATCTAATAACAGTTTCAAAATACACGGGGTGAAAGTCTAACAGAACTAAAAGGAGTAAAAAACAGACCCACAAATTAAGTAGAAATTTTAATAGCACTCTCAAAATAATTAAAAGAATAACTAGATGAAATTCATCAGTAGACTATAAAATAGCTAAACAACGACATCAACTGCTTTGTTTCAATTGACATTTAGGGAAAAATATATACTGCAAAATGCACGTACTTTAATGCCAGTAGATAGTCATTGAAGTACACTATATGCTGTCATAAAACAAATCTGAATAAATTGCTAAGGACTGAAATTTTACAAAGTATGTTCAGTAGGGAAGTATATTTAATGCATTTCTGACTTATGATATTTTATTGGGTTTATTGGAATAAATGGCTCTACCATTCTGGGGTCTGGAAGGTGGTGGCACTCTTCCCAAGCTCCACTAGGCAGTGCCCCAGTGGAGACTCTTTGTCAAGGCTCCAATCCCATATTTCTCCTTGGCACTTCTGCAGTAGAATCTCTCTGCAGTGGCACAGAACCTGCAGCAGGCTTCTTCCTGGGCACCCAGCCTTTCCCATACATACTCTGAATTCTAGGTGGAAACTTCCAAGCCTCCTTTACTCTTGTAGTTTGAAAGCCTGAAGAAGTAACACCACATGAAAACCACCATGGTGTAGGGCTTGTGCCTTCCAGAGTAGCAGCCTGAACTGTATATGGGTCCCTTTGAGCCATGGCTGGAGCTCAAACATCAGGGGATGCAGGGAGCAGTGTGCAAGCTTGCACAGAGCAACAGGGTCCAGAGCCTGGTCCCTGACCTCATTCTTTGCTCCTAGACCTCTGGGCCTGTGATGGAAGGGGCTCCCTCAAAGATCTCTGAAATGCCTTCAAGACCTTTTTCCCATTGTCTTGGCTATTAGCACTTGGCTCCCTTTTAGTCATATAAATCTTTCTAGCAAGTGCTTGCTTCCTACCCACTTCAATTCCTCTCCTTAGGACATTCTTGCCTGCTCTACCACATGGCCAAGCTGCAAAATTTCCAAACTTTTATTCTCTGCTTCCCTTTTAATTATAAGTTTCAACTTTAAGTCATTCCTTTGCTCTCATATCTCCTACAAGCAGCCATGCCACACCTTGGACACTTTGTTGCTTAGAAATTTCTTCTGCCAGATGCTCTAGGTTATAATTCATAAGCTAAAACTTCCACAAATCCCTAAGACATGGACACAATGCAGCTAAGTTATTTGCTAGGGTATAGTGTGGGTGACCTTCACTCCAGTTCTCAATAACTTCCTCATTTCCATCTGAGGCTTCATCAGCCTGGCCTTTGCATATTTCTATCAGCATTTTTGTGATAATTACTTGACAAGTCTCTAAGAAGTTCCAAACTTTCCCCCATCTTCCTGTCTTCTGAGCCCTCCAAACTCTTCCTACTTCTGCCTACTGCACGGTTCCAAAACTGCTTCCTCATTTTCAGGCATCTTCATAGCAACACTGCACTCTCAATACCAATTTTCTGTCTTCATCCATTTTGCATTGCTATAAAGAAAAACCTGAGACTATGTAGTTTATTATCAAAAAGAGGTTTATGTAGCTTATGGTTCCACAGAATGTGCAAACATGGCACCCATGTCTGCTCAGCTTCTGATAAGGTCTCAGGAAGCTTACAATTATGATGGAAGGTGAAAGGGAACAAGTATGTCACACAGCGTAAAAGAGCAAGAGAGAAGGGGGAGATCCCAGACAATTTTAAACAACCATATCTTGCATGAACTCATCGATGAGAACTCTCTCATTACCATGAAGACAGCACCAAGTGATTCATGAGGAATCTACCCCCATGACCCAAATACCTTCCAAAAAGCCCTAACTGCAACACTGGTGATCACATTTCAACATGAGTTTTGGAGGAGACAAAACGTTTAAACTGTATCACAATCTTAACAAATTTTAAGAAATTAAAACCAGCTCTTTGTAAATAATTATAACCAAATGAACTTTACCCGAAACTATATCATTGATTTAAAATCTAAAATCAATCAATACATTCACCACATTATCAGAATAAGTAAAAAACAAAATACAAAAAGACTGTAACTATCAAAAAATCAAAAAAATATAAACATTGATCATTTTGGTGCCATTTGATTGAATTATTTGATACAATTCAATACTCATTGAGCTAAGAACTCTCAGCAAACTAGAAACAGAAGAGAATGTCCTCATCCATAAAAGGCATCTGAGAAAAATCTACAGAGGACGTCATACTTAATGATGAAACATTTAATGACTTCTTACTGGGATCAAGAACAGACGTTTACTATTACTCCTGCTATTCAACATTGCACTGTATAATCTAACTAGTACAATAGTGCAAAACATAGATTAAAGAAACAAATATTGAACAGATAGGAGTGAAATTATGTTTATTCACAGATGATATTGTTGTCTATATGGAAAATCCTTAGTAATCTAGGAAGCAACTATGGTAACTAATGTTTGAATTTAGCAAGGTTTCAGGACACAAAAATCATTAAACTAAAGTGAATTGCATTTCTGTATTCTACCGTTAAAATTGAAAATAACATTTAAAAGACTATTACACTTAAAACAACCTAAAAAATATTTCATAGTTCTTAGAAATAAATTCAACTAAAAGTGTGTAATACCTCCATACCAAAAACCACATAACATTGCTGAAAAACATTTTTAAAGACCTAAACAAACATAGAATTGCAGCATGTTCATGAATCAGAACAGTCAGTATTTCTAAGGTGTCTATTATTTCCCAAATCTATAAATTCAATGCAATCCCATAATCAAAGATAGTCATTTTCTAGAAATTGTCAAACTGATACTATAATTTACATGAAAATTCAAAAGACATAGAATAGCCCAAATATTCTTGGAAAAAAAGAACAAAACTGATGGACTTTCATCATCTCACTTCAAGTCTTAGCATAAAGCTTCAATAATAAAGGTAGTGTGCTTTTGGCTTAATGACAGTCAAAGATATCAATGGAATAGAGTTCAGAAACAGACCAATTCTTATATGGTCAAATAATTTTCCACAAAATGACCAAAGTTATTTAATAGGGAAAAGGGAGTCTTTCTTTAAAAATGATGCTACAGCAACTGAATATTCACATGAAAAAAATAAAAATAAACCATGAACTCTTCTGTTAGTCTGTTCATGTTACTATAAATTAATACCCGAGGCTGGGTAATTTATAAAGAAAATAGGTTTATTTGGCTCACAGGTCTACAGGCTGTATGATAAGGACAGTGCCAACATCTGTTTCCCAGGAGGGCCTCAGGTTGCTTACCCTCATGATGGAAGGCAAAGGGGTAACAACATGTACAGAGATCATATGGTAAGAGAGGAGCAAGAGAGCAAGTATAGAGATGCCAGGCTCTTTTCAACAACCAGTTCTTGTGGGAATTAAGAGAGTGAGAAGCCATTCACCCCCTTAAGGAAAGGCATTAATCTATTGATGAGCAATCTACGCTCACAACCCAGATACCTCTCATTAGGCCTCATTTCCAACACTGGGCCTCAAATTTCAATCTGAGATATGAAGAGGACAAATATCCAACCTATAACAACTCTGTACCATAAACAAAAATTGTTTTGAGATGAACGATAAACCTAAATGTAAGTGTTGAAAGTATAAAGTCCCTAGAATAAAACATAGAACGTTACTTTTGTAGCCTGGAATCAGGCAAACATTTCTTAAATACAACACAGAAAGCAATAACCATCAAAAACCAAAAATTTATACACTAGATTCATCAAAATTTAAAGTATCTGCTCATCAAAAATAATTAAGAAAAATAATAGGTAAGCTTCATACTGGTAGAAAATGTTTGTGATACAATGTTTTTGACAAAGGTTTTATTTTCATAACATGTAAATAACTCCTACAGTTCAATAGCAAGAGGGCAAACAATTCTATAAAAATGAGAAAAACTTGAAGAGAAAACAGCATCTCAAGGAAAAACATAGAAATGGTCACAAGCCCATGAATAAAGCATTCAACATAATTAGCTCTCAGAAAAATGCAAGTTAAAACCATCAGAAGATACCAGTACCCACTTACTAAAAAAGCAAAAATACCCACAAGTCAATCACTGGGGGACATGGAGCAATCAGAACTCCCATACACTACACTGAAACTGTAAAATACTACAACCACATTGAAAAACAGTTTGTTTCATATTAAGTCAAACATACACCCACCCTATGATCCATTATTTTCACACCTAGGTATTCTTCCAAAAAGAATGGAAACAAATGTCCACAAAAAAACTTGCTAAAGAATGTTCATAGTATATCTATTCATAATAGCAAAAAGCTTGTAAGCAACCCAGATGTCCATCAACAGGAGAATTAATAAATAAATTGTGGTATATTAATAAAAGGAGTCCTACTCAGCAATAAAAATAAATGTATTACCGATACATACAACAACATGGAGTTATGTCGAGCAAAAAAGTCAGGCATTAAAGAGTACACATACTATGTGAGTCTATTAGAAATTCTAAAACAAGCAAGACTATAGTGGAAAATTCATAAAAGTGTTGCCTTTTGAGTGCAGAGGTCATTGACTGAGAAAGAATTTTCTAGGTTGACAAAAATGTTCTATATCTTGATGAGTATTATGATCTGAATGTTGGTGTACCCCACTCCCAAATTTATATGTTGAAATTTATTCCCCAATGCATGAGTATTAGGATGTTAGGGCTTTGGGAGGTAACTAGGCCATGAGAGAAGAGCACTCATCAATGGATTATGCTCTTATAAAAGAGGTTAAAGAGGGAGAGTCCTAGCCTCTTGGGTCCTTTCGGTCACATGAGAACACAGCAAGAGGTGCCATCTATGAAGCAGAGAGCGAACTTTCACCAGACATCAGTTCCACTGGTGACTTGATCTTGGACTTCCCAGCCTCCAGAACTGTGAGAAATAAATTCCTATTATTTATAAATTACTCAATCTAAGGTATTTTGTTATAGCAGCCTGAATGGACTAAGATAATAGGGATGGTGGTTACACTGGTGTATGTATCTGGGAAAACATTGAATGGCACATTTAAGATTTGTGTATTTTAATATATATAAATTTTAAATTAAAACTGAAAACAAAAGCAATATTGGAAATAAAAAAGTTTCACAGAGAAAAAGATGTAAACACATGCCACAGACCTAAAAACAAAAACTATCAATACAAGAAGGAATATAAAAAAGAATTCTACATATAATTTAATAAAAATCCCTGTCTGAAAGTTAAGGTAAGGAATTGGATTTTGATACATAAGTTCTTAAAGATAAGTTTGAGTATCATTTATGACAAAAGATTTCATACTATTTTTATAAGAGATATATGGGTCTTTTCATAGTATATTGTATTGAAACAAATTCTAGGTATTCACAGATGTATAGTCATTGCACTAAGATATTCAAGAAAACAATTTATTCCAATTATATCTTGCTAATTTGCCAACAAAAATGACTAATTTTTCAATCTGGTGTTTCCCAAGGGAGGTCTAACATGGCTGTAAATTTTTAAATTTTATTTTATTATTCTGCTGGCTGCTCCTGGACTTCACTGTGAAAGGTATTTGCTTGCAAACATATTAAAATATGAAAAATATCCAGAGACAGTAGCCTAATATATTTTCACACATTTACCTATTATCTCAAGAAATAGCATCTGCTTCAGTTATGCTAATAAAATGATTCTGTAACTCATTTATGCTTATTGAAAATAAAAACATAGCAAATTATGTTAATTTCAAACAAATTTGCAACCAATGTCTCATTTATGAAAAGAGCAGCTAGCTACCTTGTTCACTGATACAGGCAGTATCTTTCTCACTTGCTCTCACCATTCTTCTAATGATTTCAGGGCTAAGGAAAATGATTAGAATACTACCCAGAAAATAGTCATAGGGATATTGTTACACATAGTACACCTTGAATGGTAAAATAACCAAAAATTTTCTACTTTATTAATAGAATTACCTACTTCTACATGACCAAACTTCTGCTTGACCTTGTTTTACATAGTTGTCTAATATACTATTTTCTTCACTTATTTCTCCCAGACATCAGCAAAGACATCTGCAAAGGCTTGAAGCCATTCTCCTTTGCCTTAGGAAATTGGTCAGAAATGATTCAATGTGCCAGCCCTCTCTCATTGCTACAGTTATATACGGGTCTTTTCTGTGAGCCATGCCAAGCATAAATCCAAAACCACAGGTCTCACCATAGATTTTACATTACTTATGCTGACTTTCTAGTAGCCATTGGGAATACCATAAAAACTAATATGCCTAAGTGGGTTTAATCTCTCAAGAAAAGCTTCTCTGCATTTTCCTGCAACAAGGCCTCCAGGCTACTCTGAGTTTAATTCAGTTCAATTACTGATTCTCCAGCTCCACGGAGATTCCTGGCCAACCCCAATAAACACATTTTCTCAGGTTGCCTCACACCCAAGCCCTGTAGTCTCTTTGCTCACAGTTACATAAAAATTGTGTTGTTGTATATAACCATCAATCACCGTGAGCAAAATAAATAAATTGGAGGAGCGTTCTTGGGACTGTAAAAGAATAGTGAGCCTTAGGGAGAAGAGAATTGGTTGAGTCTATTACTGCCTCAGATTTCAACTAAAATCCATTACATCACCAGAGGTTCGTTCCATGTTGGTGCCTGCCTACCTGTGCAAGATATTACTGCAAAGTAATATCTTTATAATTCTTTTTCTCACATTAAATTTCAGCCAAGTTGAACATCTTTGGCTTCTTCTAGAATATAGTGTACTTTCTTGAATCTGTGCCTTTGTTCTACTACTCTCTTTTACAACTGTTTCTCCCCACATACATCCACACACTTACGTTCCCCTATTTTACTGAAACATTTCCTATCTATACCTCGATCTCACATTAGTTCCTTTTTCATTTTTTTTTTATAATTTTCAATTTTTGTGGATACATAGTAGATACATATATTTTATGAGGTACCTGAGATGGTTTGATATAGGCATATAATGCATAATATTCACATCATGGTAAATGGGGTATCCATCACCTCAAGCATTTATCCTTTCTTAGCATTATAAACAATTCAATTATACTCATTTATTTTATATATTTTTAACTTTTATTTTAAGTTGAGGGGTGCATGTGCAATTTTGTTATACAGATAAACTTGTGTCATAGGGGTTTGCTGTACAGATTGTTTCATCACCCAGGTATTAAGCCTAATAGCCATTAGTTATTTTTCCTGATCCTCTCCCTCCTCCCACTCTTTACCCTTTGATTGGGTCCAGTGTCTGTTGTTCCTCTCTATGTGTCCATGTGTTGTCATCATTTAGCTCCTACTTATAAGTGAGAACATGTAGTATTTTGGTTTCTGTTCCTGCATTAGTTGGCTAAGGGTAATGGCCTCCAACTCCATCCATGTTCCTACAAAGTACATGATCTTGTTCTTTTTTCTGGCTGTATAGTATTCCATGGTGTATGTGTACCACATTTTCTTTATCCAGTCTACCATTGACAGGTATTTAGGTTGATTCCATATCTTTGCTATTATGAATAGTGCTGTAATTAACACATGTGTGCATGTCTCTATGGCAGAATTGACTTATATTCCTTTAGGTATGTAACCAGTAATGGGATTGCTGGGTCAAATGATATTTCTGTTTTTAGGTCTTTGAGGAATCACCACACTGTTTTCCATAATGGTTTAACTAATTTACACTCCCACCAACAGTATTTAAGTGTTCCTTTTTCTCCACAACCTCACCAGTATCTGTTATATTTTTACTTTCAATAGCCATTCTGACTGGTGTAACATGGTATCTCATTGTAGTTTTCATTTACATTTCTCTAATAATCAGTGATGTTGAGCTTCATTTCATATGTCTGTTGGTCATATGTATGTCTTCTTTTGAAAAGTGTCTGTTCAGGTCCTTTGCCCACTTTTTTAATGCGGTTTTTCTCTTGTAAATTTGTTTATGTTCCTTACAGATACCAGATATTATACCTTTATCAAACACATAGTTTGCAAAAATTTGCCCCCATTCTGTAGGTTGTCAGTCTATTCTGTTGACAGTTTCTTTTGCTGTGCAGAAGTTCTTTAGTTTAATTAGATCCCATTTGTCAATTTTTGCTTTTGTTGCAAATACTTTTGGTATCTTTTATCATGAAATTTTTGCCCATTTCTACGTCCAGAATAGTATTTCCTAAGTTGTCTTCTGGGGTTTTTATACTTTTGGATGTTACATTTAAGTCTCTAATCCATCGTGAGTTAATTTTTGTATATGGTGTAAGGAAGGGGTCCGGTTTCGATCTTCTGCATATGGCTAGTCAGTTATCCGAGCACCATTTATTGAACAGGGAGTGCTTTCCCCTTGCTTGTTTTTGTCAGCTTTGTCAAAGATCAGATAGTTGTAGATGTGCAGCATTATTTCTGGGCTCTCTATTCTGTTCCATTGGTCTACATGTCTCTTTTTGTTCCAGTACCGTGCTGTCATGCTGTTTTGTTTACTGCAGCCCAGTAGTGTAGCTTGAAGCGGGGTAGTGTGATGCCTATAACTTTGATCTTTTTGCTTAAGACTGACTTGACTATTTAGGCTCTTTTTTGGTTCCATATGAATATTAAAACAGTTTTTTCTAGTTATTGGTAGTTTATTAGGAAGAGCATTGAATCTATAAATTGCTTTGGGCATTGTGGCCATTTTAATGGTACTGATTCTTCCTATCCATAAGCATGGAATGTTTTTCCATTTGTTTGTGTCTTCTCTGATTTCTTTCAGTAGTGTTTTTCAGTTCTCCTTGTAGAGATATTTCACCTCCCTGGTTAGCTGCATTCCTAAGTGTTTCACTCTTTTGTGTGATGATTGTGAATGGGATTGCATTTCTGATTTGGCTCTTGGCTGGACTGTTTTTGGTGTATAGGAATGTTAGTAATTTTTTTTGTGTTGATTTTGTATCCTGATACTTTTCTGAAGTTATTTATCAGCCTAAGGAGCTTTTGAGGCCAGACTAAAAAGTTTTCTAGATATATCTGCAAACAGGGATAGTTTGACTTCTGCTTTTCCTATTTGAGTACCCTTTATTTCTTTCTCTTGTCTGATTGCTCTGGCCAGAACTTTCAGTACTATATTGAATAGGAGTAGTGACAGAGGGCATCCTTTTTTGTGTGCCAGTTTTCAAGGGGGAATGCTTCCAGATTTTGTTCATTCAGTATGATGTTGGTTGTGAGTTTGTTACAGATGGCTCTCATCATTTTGAGGTGTGTTCCTTTAATGCCTAGTTTATTAAGAGTTTTTAACATGAAAGGGTGTTAAATTTTAACAAAAGCCTTTTCTGCATCTATTGAGATAATCATGTGTTTTTTGTCTTTAGTTCTGTTTATGTGATGAATCTCATTTGTTGATTTGCACATGTTGAACCAATGTTACATCCCAGGGATAAAGCCTACGTGATCATGGAGGATAAGGTTTTTGATTTGCTGCTGGATTTGATTTGCCAGTATTTTGTTGAGGATTTTTGTGTTGATGTTCATCAAGGGTATAGGCCTGAAGTTTTGTGGGGATTTCTTGCTGTGTCTCTGCCAAGTTTTGGTGTCAGGATGATGCTGGTCACATAGAAAGAGTTATAGAGTCCTACTCCTCAATTTTTTGGAAAGTTTCAGCAGGAATGGTACCAGCTCCTCTTTGTCTATCTCATCCTGAGCTTTTTCTGTTTGGTAGGCTATATATTTGGTAAGCTGATTCAATTTTGAAGCTCATTATTGCTATGTTCAGGGATTCAATTTCTTCTCGGCTCAGGCTTGGGAGAGTGTATGTGTCCAGGATTTTATTCATTTCTTCTAGATTTTCTAGTTTATGTGCATAAGGGTATTCATAATATTCTCTGATGATTATTTGTATTTCTTTTGGGTCAGTGGTAATATCTCCTTTGTAATTTCCAATAGTGTTTATTTGGTTTTTCTCTTTTTTCTTCTTTATTACTCTATCTAGCAGTCTATTTTATTAATTTTCTCAAAAAACAAACTTCTGAATTTGTTGACCTTTTGAATGGTTTTTCATGTCTCAATCTCCTCAGTTCTACTTTTAGTTATTTCTTGTCTTCTGCTAGCTTTGGGATTTGTTTGCACCTGGTTCTCTAGTTCTTTTAGTTGTGATGTTAGATTAACTTGAGATTTTTCTAATTTTTTTTTACTGTGGGCATGTACTGCTACAAAAATCCTCTTAACACTGCTGTAGTTGCATCCCAGAGATGCTGGTATGTTGTATCTTCGTTCTTATTAGTTTCAGAGAACTTCTTGATTTTGTCTTAATTTCATTATTTACCCAAAACTCATTTGGAGATTATTCAATTTCCATTTAATTGTATGGTTTTGAGTGAATTTCTTAGTCTTGATTTTTAAGACTAAGAAATTTGATTGCTCTATGGTTTGACAGACTGCTTGTTATAATTTCAGTTATTTTGTATTTGCTGAGGAGTGTTTTATATGTAGTTATGTGATTGACCTTAGAGTGTGTGCTATGTGGTATTTTGAAGAATGTATATTCTATTGTTTTAGGACAGAGAGTTCTGTAGTTGTCTATTACGCTCATTTGATCCAGTGTTGAGTTCAGGTCCTGAATATCTTTCTTAATTTACTGCCTTGATGATCTGTCTAATACTGTCGGTTGAGTGTTAAAGTCTCCCAGTACTTTTGTATGGGAGTCAAAGCTTTATAAATCCGGGGTGCTCCTGTGTTGAGTGCATATTTATTTAGGATAATTAGGTCTTCTTGTTGAATTGAACTCTTTACCATTATGAAATGCCCTTCTTTGTCTTTTTTGATCTTTGTTTAAAATCTGTCTTATCTGAAATTAGGATTGCAACTGTTTTCCATCTTATTTCTCCTTTGCTTATGGACCTTGGTCTGATTGGATATGAAATTCTTGGTTGTAATTTCTTTCTTTAAAGTATGTTAAATATTGGCCCCCAGTATCTTCTGGCTTGCAGGGTTTCTGCTGAGAGATCTGCTATTGGTCTGATGGCCGTCTCTTTGTAGGTAACCTGCCCTTTGTCTCTAGCTGCCTTATCATTTTTTCATTCATTTCGACCTTAGAGAATCTGAAGATTATGTGTATTGAGGATGATCTTCTCATGAAGTATCTTACTGGGGTTCTCTGAATTTCCTGAATTTGAATGTTGACCTCTCCAGCTAGGTTAGGGAAGTTCTCATGGATGATAAACTGAAATATTTTTTTTCTTATGAAGTTTTTTTTTTTTCCCCTATGTAAGTAGTTGTTTTCTACGTAAATGTCTTTGTGGAGGGGATAATTGGTGGAGACTTCTGTCATCTTGCTCCAACTCTCCTCATTTGCTTATTTTAAAATTTACAATCAATAATTGTTGACTGTATTCACCCTCTTGTGCTATCAAATACTAGAGGTTATAAGTTCTACCTAATATATATGTTTTTATCCATTAATTATGTCTGCTTTCCTCCACTACCTTTCCCAGTCTCTGGTAACCATCATTCTACTCTCCATCTCCATGAGTTCAATTATTTTAATTTTAGCTCCCATGAATAAATAAGAACATGTGAAGTTTCTCTTTCTGTGCCTGGCTCATTTCACTTAACACAATGACCTACAGTTCTATCCATGTTGTGCAAATGTCAGGATCTCATTCTTTTTTATGGATGAATAGTACACCATTCTGTATATATATTTCACATTCTCTTTATCTGTTTGTCTGTTGGTGGACATTTAGGTTGCTTCCAAATCTTGGCTACTGTGAATAGTGCTACAATAAACATGGGAGTGCAGATATCTCTTTAACGTACTGATTTTCTTACTTTTGAGTATACACCTAGCAGTGAGACTGCTGGATAATATGATAGATCTACTTTTAGTCTTTTGTTAAACCACCAAATTGTTTTCCACAGTGGTTGTACTAATTTACATTTCTACCAACAGTGTATGAAGATTTCTTTTTCTCTACATCCTCACCAGCATTTGTTATTTCCTGTCATTTGGATATAAGCCATTTTAACTGGGGTGTTCTTGGTGCCTTTGTCAAAAATAAGGTCACTGTAGGGGTGTGGATTGCTTTCTGGTCCTCTATTCTCTTTCATTGTACTATGCATCTATTTTATGCCAGTACCATGCTTTTTTGGTTACTATAACTCTATAGTATAATTTGAAGTAAGACAATGGGATTCCTCCAGTTTTATTCTTTCTGCTCAAGAAAGTTTTGGCTATTCTAAATATTTTGTGGTTTTATATAAATCTTAAGATTGGGTTTTTTCATGTTGGTATAAAAATGTCATTGGCATTTTGATAGGGACTACATTGACTCTGTAAGTTGTTTCAGGCAGTATGGACATTTTAACAATATTGATTCTTCCAATCTGTGAACATTAAACATCTTTCCTTTTTGTGTGTCCACTTCCATTTCTTTAATCAATGTTTTACAGTTTTTATTGGAAAGATCTTTCACTTCTTTGGTGAAGTTTAGTTCTAGCTATTTTATTTTATTTGTACATATTGTAAACAGGATTACTTTCTTGATTTCTTTTTCAGATTGTTCACTTTTGCCATATGAAAGTGTTGCTAATTTTCTATGTTGATTTTGTATCCTGCAACTTTACTGAATTTGCTTATCAGTTCTAATAGTCTTTTTTTTTAGAAAGAGTCTCACTCTGTTGCCCAGGCTGAAGTGTAGTGGCACGATCTCGGCTCATTGCAAGCTCCACCTCCTGGGTTCATGCCATTCTCCAGCCTCAGCCTCCTGAGTAGCTGGGACTACAGGTGTCCACCACCATGCCCAGCTAATTTTTTGTATTTTTAGTAAAGACGGGGTTTCACTGTGTTAGCCAGGATGGTCTTGATCTCCTGACCTTGTGAGCTACCCACCTCCGCCTCCCAAAGTGCTGGGATTACAGGCATGAGCCACAGTGCCTGGCCATAGTGGGGTTTTTTTGTTTGTTTGTTTTGGTTTTTGAGTCTTTATGTTTTTCCAATTATAAGATTATATTATCTGCAAACAAGAATGCCTTTGACTTCTTTATTTCCAAATGGTTGCCCTTTATTTTTTCCCTTTGTCTGATTGCTCCAGCTAGGACTTCAAATACTATATTGAAGAGCAATGGTGAAAGTGGACATCCTTGTTATGTTCCAGATCTTAGATAAAAGGATTTCAGTTTTTCCCTATTCAGTAATACTAACTGTTTGTCTGCCAAAGATGGCTTTTATTTAGTTGAGATACAGACCTTTTATATCAAGTTTTTTTAGGGGTTTTATCTTGTAGGAATATCGAACTTTATCAAATATTTTTTCAGCCTCAATTGAAATGATTATATGATATTTATCCTTCGTTCTGATGTGATATATCACATTGATTGATTTGCACATGTTGAACCATCATTGCATCCCAGGGATAAATCTCACTTGGTTATAATGAATGATATATATATATATTTTTTTTCTTTTTGAGACAGGGTCTTCTCTGTTACCTAGGTTGGAGTGCAGGACACAATTACAACTCACTGAAGCTTCAACCTTTTGAGCGCAAGTGATCTCCTTCCTCAGCAAAGGCACATAACACCATGCCCAGCTAATTTTTTTTTTTTTTAAGTAAAAGCAGGGTCTCAGTTTGTTGCCCAGGCTGGTCTTGAACTCCCGGGCTCAAGCAATCCTCTAGCCTTGGACTCCCAAAGTGGTAGGACTACAGTCATGAGCCACCTTGCCTGGCCAAATAATCTTTCTAATGGGTTGTTGAATTCAGTTTGCTAACATTTTCATGAGTACTTCTGCATCAATGTTCATTAAGCAAATTTGTCTGTAGCTGTTTGTTTGTTTTGTTTTGTTTGTTTGTTTGTTGATGTGTCTTTGGTTCTGGTATCAGGGTAATACTGGCCTCATAGAATTAGTTTGGAAGTATTCCCTCCTCCTCTATTTATCAGAAGTTTGAGTAAGATTGCTGTTAGTTCTTCTTTAAATGTTTAGTAAAATTCAGCAGTGAAGCCAGTAGGTCTGAGCTTTTCTTTGCTGGGAGACTTTTTGTTATGGCTTTAATCTAATTACTTGTTATTGGTCTGTTCAGGTTTTGGACATTTTCATGGTAAAATCTTGATAGGCTTTATATAGGAATTTACCCATTTTTTTTCTAGGTATTCCAATTTATTGGCATATAGTTGCTCATAGCAGCCTCTAATAAAATTTCTGTAGTAACAGTTGTAGTGTCTCTTTTTTATCCCTGATTTTATTTATTTGAGTCTTTTCTTGTTTTTTCTTAGTATACTAAAGGTTTGTTAGTTTTATTTATCTTTTCAAAAATCCAACTTTTGTTTTATTGATCTTTTGTACTGGTTTCTCCACTTCAATTTGATTTATTTCTGCTCTGACCTTGTGTTATTTCTTTTCTTCTACAAATTTTGGGTTTAGTTTGCTCTTGATTTTTTAGTTCTTTAAGATCCAACATTAAGTTGTTTATTTGACATTTTTCTACATTTTTGATCTAGGTGCTTTAGCTATAAACTTCCCTCTTAGTGCTGCTTTCACTGTATCCATTGGTTTTGGTATGTTGTATTTCACTGTCATTTGTTTCAAGAGCATATTGTTTAACTTCAGCATGTTTGTGTAGTTTCCCAAATTTCTCTTGTTATTAATTTATAGGTTTATTCCATTGTGTTCAGAGAATATACTTGAAATAATTTTAATTTTTTTTTAATTTTTAAGAAAATTTTGTGGCCCAACATGGTCTCTCCTTGGAAATGACCCACGCAATGAAGAGAAGAATGTATATTCTTCAGCCGTCAGATGAAATGTTTTATAAATATTTATTAGGTCCATTTGGTCTCTAGTGCTGATAAAGTCTAATATTTCTTTGTTGATTTTCTATCTCAATGGTGTGGCCAGTGCTGAAAGTGGCCAGCTACTATTGTATTGGGGTATATCTGTCTCTTTAGCTCTAATAATAATTGTTTTATATATCTTTGCACTCCATTGTTGGCATATATATTTATAATTATAAAATCCCCTTGGTGAATTAACTCTTTTATCTTTACATAATGACTTTATTTTTTGCTTTTAGAGGTTTTGTCTGATATAAATATCACTACTCCTGCTCTTTTTCATTTTCCATTTGCATAGAATGTCTTTTTCCATTCCTTTATTTTTAGTCTTTGTGTGTCTTTGTAGGGGAAGTGTGTTTCTTGTATGGAACAGATCACTGGGTTCTTTTTTTTTTTTTCTTTTTTTAATCCATTCAGCCACTCTGTGTCTTTTGATTGGAAAGTTTAGTCCATTTACATTCAACGTTATTATTGATAAATAAGGACTCACTCCTGTCATTCTGCGATGTGTTTCCTGGTTATTTTGTGGTCTTATTTTGTTTCCTTCCTTCCTATATTTCTTTTAGTGAAGGTGATTTTCTCTGGTGGTGTCTTTTAATTTCTTGGGGTTTTTTTGTAGCTGTTGTATGCTTTTAGATTTGAGGTTACCATAAGACTTGCAATACTATCTTATAACCTATTATTTTAAACTGATGACTTAACGCTGATTACATAAACAAACATGCAAAATGAAAACTAATAAATACTCTACACTTTATCCTCTCACTTTTTAATTTTTTGTTGTTTCTGTTTATGTCTGGTCCTGTCTATATCTTGAAAAGTTGTAGTTATTATCTTCATTGGTTCATCTTTTAGTCTTTCTACTCAAAATGTGAGTAGTTTGCACACCACAATTACAATGTTATACTATTCTGTGTTTTTCTGTTTACTGTTACCAGTGAGTTTTTCACTTCAGATGATTTTTTATTGCTCATTAACATCCTTTTCTTTCAGACTGAAGAACTTCCTTTAGTATATCTTGTACGATAGACCTGATGTTGATAAAAATCCCTCCATTTTTGTTTGTCTGGGAAAGTCTTTATTCCTCCTTCATGTTAGAAGGATATTTTTACTGGATATACTATTCTAGGGTGAACATTCTTCACCTTCAGCACTTGAAATATGTCATGCCATTCTCTCCTGGCCTGTAAGGTTTCCACTGAAAAGTCTGCTGCCAGACATATTGGCGCTCATTGTATGTTATTTGTTTCTTTTATCTTACTGCTTTTGGGATCGTTTCTTTATCCTTAAATTTTGAGATTTTGATTATTACATGTCACAAAGTAGTTTTTATTTGGGTTAAAGCTGCTTTGGGGTTCCATAACCTTCTCTTGTACTTGAATATCAATACCTTTTTCTAGGTTTGAGAAGTTCTCTGTTATTATTCCTTTGAATACTGCTTCTACACCTGTCTCTTTCTCTTACCTCCTCTCTAAGACCCATAACTCTTAGATTTGCCCTTTTGAGGCTATTTTTTAGATCTTATTCATGTGCTTCATTGTATCTTTTGCTTGTTTGTTTGTTTTGTCTCCTCTGTGTATTTTCAAATAGGCTGTCTTCAAGCTCACTGTTTCTTTCTTCTGCTTGATCAATTTTGCTATTAAAGGACTCTGACGCACTTATCGATAGTGAAATTGCATTTTTCCACTCCAGAATTTCTGCTTGGTTCTTCCAAATTATTATAATCTCTTTGTTAAATTTAGCTAATAGGATTATAAATTCCTTCTCTGTGTTATCTTGAATTTTGTTGTGTTTCCTCAATATAGTTATTTTGAATTATCTGTCTAAAACATCACCTGTCTCTGTCTCTCCAGAACTGGTACCCCCTAAATAAGGTACCATAGCTGGTTACATAAACATATACCATAGCTGGTACCTTATTTAGTTTATTTGATGAGGTCATGTTTTCCTGGGTGGTCTTGATGCTTGTGGATGTTTGCCAGTGTCTGGGCATTGAAGAGTTAAATATTTATTGTAGTCTTCACAGTTAGGCCTTTCTGTACCTGTCCTTGGGAAGACTTTCCAAATATTCAGAGGGACTTGGGTATTTTAATCTAAGTTTTGGTATCTTCAGTCATATCTGTATTGTAGGGTACACCAAGCTCAGTAATGCTGTGGCTCCTGCAGACTTGTAGAGTTATGGTCTTAAACAACTTCCAGAATAATTCTCTGAATTACTAGGCAGAGAATCTTGTTCTCTTCCCTTACTGTTCTCCAAACAAATCGAGTATCTCTTTCTCTCTCTCTCTCTGTGTGTGTGTGTGTGTGTGTGTGTGTGTGTGTGTGTGTGTGTGTGTGTGTGTGTGTGTGTGTTGAGCTGTCTAGAGCTGGGAGAGGGATGACACAAGCACCTCTGTGATTACTGTGACTGGGACTAGGTCTGACTTGAAGCTAGCACAGTACTGGGTGTCACCACTGCCTGGCTATTGCTTATGTTCATTCCAGTTCCTAGGGCTCTACAATTAGCATGTGACAAAGCCAGCCAGGCTTATGTCCTTCTCTTCAGGGCAGTGAGTTGCCCTGATTCTAGGTGGTTCCAGAAATGCCATCCAGGAACCAGGGCCCGGAGTCAGAAACCTTAGTAATCTATCTAGTGCTCTATTCTACTGAATCCCAGCTGGCACCCAAGTCACTGGACAAAGGCTTTCCAAATATTCCCTCCACTTCAAGGAGGAAAGGAGTCTCTGTCAATAGCCATCACTGCCCCAGGGCCATGGCAAATATTGCCTGGCTAGCCGACGTTCACTCAATGTCCAAGAGTTCTTTAGTCAGCTTATGGTGAGTGCTGCCAGACCTGGGGCTCTCCCTTCATGGAAGTAGGCTCCTCTTTAGCCCAAGGCAGATCCAGAAATGCCACCCAAGACTCAAGTCCTGGAATAGGGGACCCCAAGAGCCTGCTTGGTGCTCTACCCCACTGTGGCCAATCTGGTACCTAAGCTGCAAAGCAAATTTCCCTTTGCTCTTCCCTCTCCTTTCCTCAAGCAGAAGTCTCTCTATGTAGCCACCACTGCTGGGAATACGCTGGGTCACACCTGAAGCTAGCACATCTCTGAGTCTCACCTAAGGCCCATGGTGAATACTGCCTGGGTATCACTGCTGGTTATTCAGGGCTCAAGGAACTCTTTAGTCAGCAGGTGATGGATTCTTCCATGTCTGGGTCCTTCCCTTCAAGGCAGGATGTTCCCTTCTGGCCCAGGGTGTGTCTAGAAATGTCATCCAGGAGCTGGGTCCTGAAGTGGAGGCTTCATGACTCTTCTCAGTACCCTATCCTATTATGGCTGAGCTGGTATCTAAGTTGCAAGGCAAAGTCCTCCTTAGTCTTCCCTCTCATCTCTTCAAGTGGAGAGGTATCTGTACCAGAGCTGTAAGCTGTGCTGCCTGGGGCTATGGGCGGGCTGGAGCAAACACTCCCTTGACCACTCCAGATGGTTTCTCACTAGGTCATATGTCCCTCAAGTCCACAAGCTCAGAGCCCAGCACAGCACCAGAACTTGCCCCAAAATTTTAGTCCTTGTGGCCTAGATTGTCTTACAAGTTTATTTAGGACCCCAGAGCCCTTAAGCCTACAGTGGAGGGGCTTGCCAGAACTCAGGTTCCAACCACTGGGATAGGCAATTCCCCTCTGGCTAGAGCTGTTCTAAATGCTCCCTCAGTGGGTGCCAGCTGAATTCTGCCAAGTGTTGCTTTCTGCTGTGACAAGGCAGCACTGATTTTCAATGCACAGTCCCACAGATCCTATAGTCTCCCTCCCTGAAGCACACAGATTCTTTCTCCACACCATGTGGCTGCTGCTGGGAGCTGAGGGGGTGGGGGGTGGTCTTAGCAATTTAAGACTGTCTTTCCTACCCTCTTCAGTACCTCTTTCAGTGATATGAAGTTAAAATCAGGTACTATGATCACTCATCTGATTTTTAGTTCTTATGAAGCTGTTTCTTGTGTGGATAGTTGTTCAATTTGGTGTTCCAGCAGGAAGGATAATGAATGAAGGCTTCTAATCAACCATCTTCTTCCTTCTCCTGTCTCATTGCAATTTTTCAAATAATTATTCCTTAATGTTCCCAGATTCTCCTTAAGTGACATTTCTAGGGGCTCCCATAGTCCCTCTACTCCTCCAAAAATTAATAAATAAATGAAGCCCTGGGAGGAAAAAAAAACAGACAATACAAAATATTTTATATATATACAGTAAACATGAAATAGAACCATTATAATCTAAAGTCAGCTTATAATATTATAAAAACAGGATGAATCCATGCTAACAATGTTAGGTCTGTTCTACATGGTTTAAAAATCGAGAGATATCAAATAAAAACACAGATTTCTGGCTTCTCTTTAAAAATATTTCTGGCAATACCATGCCTACGTTTTAACATGCCAAAAATTATCTGGGGCTGGGGAGCAGCTAATCCCTTTGAGAGAGTCTGTGGGCTCCGGTTCACCACTCCTGGTCACTGCCTGCAACACTTACATGTGTTGCCTGCTACACCTCTGTCAGCGTGTGAATTTATAGCCTTGTATAGACGAAGGTTGAAATTTTAATCTCTATGTTTATGTTGATAATATGAGGTCAAAGATGAAACAAAAAGGAAGAAGGATTTGTGTTCTGAGATTTTTAAAAGCAGAAGAAAAAGAAGAATATAAGAAAGAATATATATCCAGTTTTTCTGTTTCAGTAGCTTTAGTTAAGAGTAGTTTGCAAATGGCTTTGTCATGATCAGATAGGAAAGGAATGTGAAATGGTTAATAACATGCATTAAATTAAAACTCTTTGTTTATCTAGGTAGCCTGGTACCTGACTGCAGATGGTAACTGAATAACAATGTCGTAGAGCTAAATTTCCAATGCAAAGACATCATTCAAAGATGTGCTTCAGGTGCTACAGTTTGATGCGCTACACTACCCTGTCAACAAAATGGGTGGTTCATTTATGCTCAGGCAAATAGGAACACATGAGCCCTGTGTGGAAATCCAAAAGGAATGGTCCATAAGAAAGCAATTCCTGTATTTGATCATAGACTGTTGTCCCTTTCAAAGCCAGTGTATTCTTTAGCGTATGATCTCATCTCTGGAGACTAGTAAAAATACATCATTTCTAGTAAATGCAAATTTTTACTTTAGTATTATAAGAAAATGGGGACACTTTAGACCATAAAAAAGGGACATTTTAGACCATTTTATGCTTTGGGGAAAAAGACTTTTAAACATGACATGTCATCCAAAAAAATAAATAGCTTCATAAAACTGCCCTAGGGAACATGAAAAAGTTGTAAGAACAAAATCTTCTGAGACATTAAATGACCCACAAAATGCAGTTATTGACTATAATATTTTGTTCTTCATAATACTTATAGAACCTCTAAAATATCCCTTTTAATACAGGTGAACAAAGCTACTAACACATCATATTAGCTTCCTAATGCCACTGTAACAAATTACCAGAAACTTCATGGCTTAAAACAACACACATTTATTATCTACAACTCTGGAGGTCAGAAGTCCTAAAACTGCGGTGTTTTCAAGGCTGTGTTCCTTCTGGACACCCCAGAAGAAAATCCATTATCTTCTTCCACCCAGCTGCTAGGGGCCATTTACATGCCTTAGCTCATGGCCTCTTCTTCCATCTTCAAAGCCAGCACCGTAGCATCTTCAAATCTCTCTCAGACTCTGACTCTCCCCTATCCCTCTTATAGTGTCTTGTGGTTACATTGGGCACCCCTAAAGATTCCCCAGATAACATCTCATCTCAAAGTTCTTAATTTAATTTCATCTGAAAAGTCCCTTTGTCATTGAAGGGAACATATTCACAGCTTCTGGGGGTTAGGAAATTGATATCTTTGGACAGCCATTACTCTGCTTACAAGACACATTGGTCTTGATTGGACTTGGAATATAAACCATGACAGCAACAAATGTAATGAGAGTAAACAAAGTGCATTTAGGTAACTCTCAAAGTTGTTTCGGACAAAACTCAATCACGTAAAAACAGAACATTCTATTTTGCTGCAATATTTTTACCTTTAATCTACTAATGTATATTTGAAATGACTGTTTTTAGAAATATCTTTCTTTGAATGTTGCAGATGTGAATGAGATGAAATGAAAAGAATGAATACACACTTATTGATCATTGTACTAAGGTCATTGAACAACATAATCTCATCAAATAGTTAAGTATTTTAAATAATATAAAACACACGGGAGCTTTACCCAAGAAGAGACAGTGATCTTATTTAATATGCTGTGCAGCTAAATGAAACCCTGATGAGAGAAAGGGGCCTTCAGATATAGTAAAGATTGCACAGTGTGTGTGTGTGTGTGTGTGTGTGTGTGTGTGTGTGTATGCATGCATAGTAACATAACATTCAGTAAGCACACACTATGTTCCAGGAACTTTTCTTAGCACTCTGTATGTATTACTTGTTTAATCCTCACAATAACCCAATGGAGCAATTCCTACAATTATCTTTTAACAGATTATTAAACTGAGGCACAAAGAAATGACCTACCCCAAATTTCAAACCTAGTAAGCAATGAAGCTTGGATTTAAACCCAGGTGTTCTGCCGTCAGAACTAAAAGTTAGAAAAGCCTAAAAGTTTCTTTTATCCATTTTAAGGAAATAAGTTTCTAGAAGGAAAGAAACTAGAAGAAAAGTAGAACTGTGGAAGTTCTCTCTGCAGATCGACAAGGTATATAGACTTTTACTAATTTTCTTCATATGAACCCACAAACCCAGAAGCAAGCATTATTATCTAGATTTGGAACTCTTCTACTTTGAAATTGATAGAGTTGGCCATGCACAGATTAATAATAATACTAATAATAATATTTTCTACATTTGCTGTTGAAATACAGATAAATGAAGAATGATTCTGGAAAAGAACTTTACAGACACACACACACACACACACACACAGCACAGAGTCCACAAGGTCACTGTCTTATTGAACTACATAGCATGTTAAATACAATTACTACCTTCCTTGGGCAAAGGCTCCATTTCTCCATATTATTTAAAATGCCTAAGTATATGATGAGATTATGTTGGTCAAACAGCACAGGACAATATTCAGTGTTTATTCATTTAAAAAATTTTATCTCATTCACCTATGGAAGGTTCAAAGAAAGATGTTTCTGAGAACAGTTATTAAACATTTAAAAAGTAAGAGTAAAACAAAACTATTTATGTCTGAGAAAAAAATGTTGTCCATGAAATGCTTCCCACTAAAACCATTTGTTTCGTGTTCTCCCACTTATCTCAAGGATCCCATGACCAAGACACCTCATGCCTTCCAGAAGCTGAAGGTGAAAGCTCACTAAGATTAAACGACTGGGAAATGTTAAATGAAAAAGTATCAGGGCTGAGACAAAGTTCCTTGACCTCAGCATGTTTGTCAGAGTGCCCAGCTGATATACTTCCCTTCTGTGCCCCCACCCAACTCTCATCTTGAATCATAATCCTTAAAATCTCCACATGTCAAGGGAGGGATCTGGTGGGAGGTGATTGGATCATGGGGGACATTTCCCTCATGCTGTTTTCATGATAGTGAGTGAGTTGTTGTGAGTTTTGATGGTTCCATGTGTTCGACAGTTACTCCTTCACACACCCTCTCTCTCCTGCCACCTTATGAAGAAGGTGCCTGCTTCCCCTTCACATTCCATCATGATTCTAAGTTTCCTGAGGCGCCCCCAGCCATGTGGAACTGTGAGTCAATTGAACTTCTTTCCTTTATAATTACCCAGTCTCAAGCATTTCTTTATAATAGTGTATAGGCCGGGCACGGTGGCTCACACCTGTAATCCCAGCACTTTGGGAGGCCGAGGCAATCGGATCACGAGGTCAGGAGATGGAGACCATCCTGGCTAACACGGTGAAGCTCTGTCTCTACTAAAAATACAAAAAAATTAACCGGGTGTGGTGGCGGGCACCTGTAGTCCCAGCTACTCTGGAGGCTGAGGCAGGAGAATGGTGTGAACCTGGTGGCGGAGCTTACAGTGAGCTGAGATGGTGCCACTGCACTCCAGCCTGGGCGACAGAGCGAGACTCTCTCAAAAAACAATAGTATGTAAATGGACTAATAAACCATCTATCACTTTCCACACAAACTTTCCTACCTGTACTTTGTATCCAAACCTTTGTCTTTTTAATCTCCTGAAAGAATAAGGAATCGTTGTTTCCAATAGAGTGGCTTCTTCAGACAACGTTTGTGGTTAAAATTGATATTCTATGGTTGGTTATTGATAGCCCCATACCTTTCTGTCTAAGACAAAGGATGAACACATGCATGCACATCCATATGTATCTGCCCAATGAGTTCACCTTGTCTATTGCCTAGACAGAGCCCATTTATCAAGACAGGGGAATTGCAATACAGAAAGAGTAATTCACACAGAGCAGGCTGTATGGGAGACTGGGAGTTTTATTGTCACTCAAATCAGTCTCCCTGGGCATGCAGGGATCAGAGTTTTTAAAGATAATTTGGTGGGTAGGGGCTTGGGAAGTGGGGAGTACTGATTGGTCAGGTTGGAGATGGAATCATAGCGGGTCGAAGTTAGGCTTTCTTAATGTCTTCTGTTCCTGGGTGCAATGGCAGAACTGCTTGAGCCAAATTACCGGTCTAGGTGGTGTCAGCTGATCCGTCAAGTGTAAGGTCTGCAAAATCTCTCAAGCACTGATTTTAGGTGTTACAATAGTGATGTTATCCCCAGGAGCAATTTGGGGATGTTCAGACTCTTGGAGCCAGAGGCTGCTGCACGACCCCTAAATTGTACTTGCTACTCTTGTAGCTAATTTGTTAGTCCTGCAAATGCAGACTGGACCCCAGGAAAGAAGGTAGTCTTTTTGGGAAAGGGGCTATTATCAATTTTGTTCAGAGTCAAACCATGAACTGAATTCCTCCCCCAAATTAATTCAGCCTACACTCAGGAATGAACAAGGACAGCTTAAGGGTTAGAAGCAAGATGGAGTCGGTTAGGTCTGATCTCTCTCACTGTCATAATTTCCTCAGCTATAATTTTGCAAAGGCGGTTTCACATACACAAACACACACATACACACTGTAAAGAAGAAACAATACAGAAAGAAAAGCTCACCTTAACAGGCCCAGATTTCAGTAACGTAAAACTCATATTATCTAACAGAATAAATATAAAAATTCATGTAACATTTCTTACATTATAGGGCAACATTTGAAACTGGAAGATGTTTTAGAGACTATCTTGACTACCCCTTGCATTTTCTTATTGAGGAAATTGAAGTTCAAAGGGGAAAAAGTTTTCAAAAGAGTCGGGATGATGTAGCCTGTGTCAGCACTAACATCTGACTAAACAAGTCAGATCACTGACACTGGCCCATGCTCACACCTTAATAATAATGACAATTTAATGCCAATAAGACTAATTACTAATAAATTTGAGTATTTTCTATGTGCTAGGCACTTCACATGCATTAGCTCATTTATATTTTCCAAATCTCTTGTGAGTTAGATTTTATTAGCATACCTACTTTACAGGTGAAGGAACTGCAGCACAGACAGTTAAGCTTCACTAAGGCTGCATGTTTAGTTGATGGCAAAGCTGAGTTTAGAAGCCAAACTGACCATAAAATCTTGCTTCTTAACGACTATGCAGTATATAAACACCCATTTCATGTGTAAACATGAAAAGATGCTCATGCCTACACAACACACCCACAAACACATACACACACTTACAGAAATCACTAATAATAGGAAACTCTTGGTTACTTTTTTTCTAATTTTTAGTAAAGTGTTATTTTAATTTAGTTCCCTCAGGACGTTTCTATGACATTTTAATTCTTATCTCCTTATACTTTTACCTAAATCTAAGAAAGAATACCCTTTCACTGGCTGGAATCACTATCTTTTTAATTAGCATAGGTGACAAACCAGATTACAATGCTAGTTAGCAACAACAGCTACATTATCTTTACATTAGTGCACTTTCATTGCAGTTTAGCTCTTTTAAAATCTCAAAATTGTTGTATCAGTTAACATTTTGTATCTAAGAAGTCATGACAGTTATAAAATCCATCTCACTAGATTAAAATTTTGAAAGTTTTGTAATTGATACATTACTGTAAATAGGAAAATCAAATTCTTTAGGGGTAGATCCTGAATGACAAGAAAATTTTCTAGAAAGCACAATTTCTGTTCCTGAAGAAAAATGTGTATCTTACTTTTTTTCTATGTTTATGTCTTCTAAGTCATGTTTGTTAGGATAGAAAGGAAACTACTATGAGACAGAGGCTTTGTATAATCATTTCTTTTCATTCTTCCAACAGTATTACCAGGTAACTCTTATTACCCACATTTGCCAGGTAATTTGTGGGAAACAGAGGCTCAGAGAGAATAAGTAATTTGCCAACTTAGTAAATGGTGAATCAGATTTGAATCCAGATTTTCTCTGACCTAACCGCTCATTTCACTCTAACACACTACAGCCAGGAGAGAACCCACTTCAGTACGAGTG
The DNA here is from genome assembly GCF_000951035.1 of Colobus angolensis palliatus. Lineage (NCBI taxonomy): Eukaryota > Metazoa > Chordata > Mammalia > Primates > Cercopithecidae > Colobus > Colobus angolensis. The sequence continues at coordinate 2,229,699 of NW_012115933.1, read as the reverse complement.
TTATAGTTCATGTCTGTTCAAAGCAGAGTGCACATTAGTGACTGTAGCTTTCATTGCATCTGTATAAATCCCATTCCCCAATATCAGTCTCCAAAGAAATATTTGAACTCCAGAAGGCTTAATAAGTGGTAGAGGTCAAGAGGAAGTGCAGGAGGTCATGAGTAGAATGCCAAAAAGACTTTAATCTAAGGCAGTTTCACATATAAGCTTCAGACAAAACTAAAAGCATCTTTCATCTTAAAGGCACTTACAAAAGGTCATTTTAAAGATCATTTCAGTTGTCAGTTTCCTGTTTGTGAGGTGCTCAGAAATAAGAATTCATCAGTGGTGACCATGACAACAAACCTGCTTCCCACCAAAGCCTCCCCACACCTCTGCTCAGCAACTGTTAGAAAGAGTAGAAAGGAGATATAGACTTACCATATTTCTGAAGGTCAGTCTTTCAGACTAGCTTTGGTTTGAAATTTTAAGGACTCCATGAATTTCTTATTATAGACGTTTTAAGTAAATCATTGTTGAGGCTTAACAGGCACAAATTACTCACATATTTATGACAAAGGAATTCCAAGTAACAAATCATTTTTAAGTCACCATAAAGCTAAGTGTACTCAAAACTACATTTGCCTAAAGAAAACAATTTAATTCGAGTGAGGTATTTTGACATGGAGATTTTTGTCCTTTGGATATGTACATCTGTTGTTACGAATATTTAAATAAGCTTCCATGACCATTATGTCCATCTCCTAAAACCATGAAAAAGCACACTCATGAAGGGAAACATGCCTTGCTCATAGTAGAAAGTATAGGAGAAACTGCTTGTTCCTCCTTGATTCCAGTTATTTGCCTGAGCCTTCTTAGCTATCTATATCTATGTCCTCAGCCTCCGCCCACCAGCTCAATTTGGAATGAGATCACCAAAAGGTTCATCTTCACTTTGAAGTAGAGCCCATACCAACTGCCATATGAGGCCCCAGGCCCACATGTCCACATTTCTCCTAAGCACCATCCTTCAACTCTGGGCTCTTTTTAATCTCTTGAAGAGCAATTTAAAAAATACATATTAGCTGTTGAAATATATATTTGTCATAACAATTCTATTTTATAGATTTATCCTAAGAAAATATTCAGTGATGACTATATTCAAAGATGTAATTACAAGGTTGTTCCTCTTTGGGTTATTTTTAATTTCCAATGGAAAGTGACGGTTTAATCATTCAAAATGAGTTTGTAGATGTCCATGGCATAATGTCATTGAAAACCACAGTTTAAAAAAGAGTATACTTGATCCCATCTTTGTGAATGAACACATAGATATACACATACACACACAGGCATACACATACATATTAACAAGGTACATTATGGGAATATAGATGTATTCCATATTTTTCTTTCTTCATATGTAGTTTTTATTGTTTTCTATAATAAACTTTTATAATAAACAATGAAGATATTTTTAATGTTTTCAGTTCTGTATAAAAGATGAAAGAAAGAGCATAGAGACAAGAATAAAAATGAGATGAATGAAATATTTCACCTCCTCCAGGCCATTCTCAAATGCCACCTAACTGATGCCCTCTGTTTAAAATTACAACCTCAACCCTTGACAAGTCTACTCCCTACTTTATTTATCTCCATAGCACTTTCTGCCATCTATTATATCATATATTTTAATTGTTTACTTTGTTTTTGTCTGTTCTCATAGAATGTCAGCTCCTTGGGGGCAAGAACTTGCTTCCAGAGAAGTGACTATCCCTACACGTTTGATGCAAAAGAATGAAAGAGAGAGAGAAAAAAATGAGAGAAAGAAAGAAAGTGAGAAAGAGAGAGAGGAAGGAAGGAAGGAAGGAAGGAAGGAAGGAAGGAAGGAAGGAAGGAAGGAAGGATCTGTTGACTGTATGACTATAAAGGAATAGCTCAGGCCAGTACCAAGTGTCAAGAATGTTAGACTCTCTAATGATCAAGGCTTATAAAAATGTTTAGAACAACAAAAAAGAAGGAATAAGGAGAGTTAAACTATATTCTGAGCAAGAAGATGAAAACGTGAGAGACGACTGATTAAAACAGTACTGGGTTAGATATGAAAGAAATACTTCTCTCTCTTGCTACTTTGCTTTTCTCTGCTTTAAAGCATGACAGTCTGTGAAAAAAGCCTGAACTAGTGCTGCATAAGGACACTGAAGTCTAAGGTAAGTGAGAAGGATATAAAAGACCTCTTGTTGCTTTACGTGGGATACAGCCTAGGTGACCCTATCACGGCTTCTAGGAGGACTTTCATCTGCTGTAAACACCTATAACACGCTATGCTGTCTTGGTGTAAAATCACAATTTATTGTAATTAATTACCACTCAGAAGGTCAAACTTTTGAGCATAAGCATTATATTCTGTTCATTATTGATGTCTCAGTGCCTATCCTAGCACAAACTCCTCAGTAAATACATGTTTTATTAATTAACTACAAATCAGAGTACTGAGAAAACTTGTAAATTAAATTATTGATCCATGCTAACAAAACCTTTTTTTTCTCTCTTCTCTTTTTTTTTTTTTTTTTGAGACAGAGTCTCGCTGTGTCACCCAGGCTGGAGTGCAGTGGCGCAATCTCGGCTCACTGCCAGCTCCGCCTCCCAGGTTCACGCCATTCTCCTGCCTCAGCCTCCAGAGCTGCTGGGACTACAGGCACCCGCCACCACGTCCGACTAATTTTTTTGTATTTTTTAGTAGAGACAGTTTCACCATGTTTGCCAGGATGGTCTCAATCTCCTGACCTTGTGATCTGCCCGCCTTGGCCTCCCAAAGTGCTGGGATTACAGGCATGAGCCACCGTGCCCGGTTGTGCTAACAAAACTTTAAAAATCATGTAGAATTAGATAAGTAACAAAAGATAGAGAGTAGACAATTATCTGATTTTACAAACATAGAACAAGTATTTAGCAAATCATTCACTGATATTTTGTTGTTGATCTCAGGCTAAATTCTATACTGAATAATTAAACAGAGACTTTGTAAGTCCTTCAGAAAATAAACTGTGATCAATAGGTACTGTCACAGGTTCACTCAGGAATATTTTTGCCCCGTCAGCCAGATTTTCTTCTTGACTAGGGTTATAGATATTTCACAGAACCATCAGAAACTTTTGATTTCTGTAAAAGCATTGAACAATAGCTCACATAATATCTATGTTTACAGTGTCTTGTACATAACAGATGCTTGATAAAAGTAGATTGGGCAAGTGCTTGTAAAGATTATTAATGGAATCTCTTCCACTCAACATTTTTCATGATGTTTTTTCTTTCTTTTATTGATCCATGCTTTTCCTCTACTCTGGAGTATTTATTTTTTCTCACCTTCCAGATCTGTCAATCTTTTCTTGAAAAAGTTATCCCAGGTGTATCATATATATAACTCTACTTAATTACAGGATTTAAGAATTTATTTATATAAACTATTGGAAAACATGGAAGCCTGATTTCACCTATCAATTTTGCTTTGGGAAGACAGACGGGTCAAGAGAAAATGATGAAACAGATGCTAGAAGTCACTGATGGATCTGAATTTTCTTGCATTTTCTCTTACGTTCCTTCAGGCTCAAACTTCACTTGCTTTCCCATCGCCCTTTTGCTATCCTGGTATATGCATAAAAGGAATATCAATGTGATACATGTATTATTCTAAGATGTTGAAGGTTGAATGCTCTATCACTATGGCATCATTATATTAAAGAAGGTAGTGGATAATTTTTTATTTATATGTAGTAACTGCCATATAAAGGCAGTAGACATCAAGGTGCAGTCACACAAACTTGAATTTACTTCCTCCAAATCTCTGACACATATGAATGCTCTGGGAACAGGTCTGCATGCACACGCATGCACACATACACACACATACAGCTTTCACACTCACAAAGTGATACAGAAAACCCTGCATGAATTTTCTCTCTCTTGGATATGCATGCTCAAGTAGAAAAGCACTTGACTGGGAGTTAAGAGGCCTGGATTCTTATCTTGTCTCTACCACTAGCAAACTGTAAAGTTATGAGTCATTTTCCTCCCTGGACTTTAGTTTTCTCATAAAATAAAAGAGATTTGGTAGAGGAAATTAAGTGTTTACAAAGTTGTTGGAAGGGCTGAAGGAACAAACTCCTGGCCGGTGTCTCACAATGTCTCTAAAACAACACAGAACTGGCCCCCTAAGGAAAGTTCTACCCCTGAGGCCACTATGGCTGGCCTAGGTCTGGAGCTATTCATTCACTGAGAAGCAGCCTATGAACACTGCCAAGCTGGCAAATGGACACCCAAATCAGCAATCCAGAGATTAGCGTCAGGTTAAGAAATGGCCACTACACCCACTAATTATTGGCATCTAAAAGACTGAAAAATGAACACTAAAATCTGATGTTCACTAAAATCACATCCTTGCTGGCTAGCACTGGCAATCAGGACAACAAGCAAGAGGCTTCTTCCTCTATTTTTCCTTTAAATCCCATACAAGTGCATCTCATCAGTAAAATTTGTGTCACATTCAGATCCTTAGTTGCATGGAAATCTTGATAATATAGTTTTTAGCACTTTCGAGCCTCTGTGATACCGATGAGAATGTAGAACAGTTTAAGACTGAATGCTAAATGCTGAAAAATAATGTCCAGAAGTAATATGTTGTGAAAATAGAACAAGCTGCCTCAGGAGCTTGAGAGTTCCCATCAAAGGAAACGGACAAAGCAGAAACCAGATTTTGTCAGAAATGTTGTAAATGAGACTGATTTTGAATAGTAATTTGCAGTTCTTGTTGCATATTTCAATCCTCTGACACTATTCCTAAAGATTCTTGTTCAGTGGGCCTGTGGTAGGTAGGCCCCAGGAATCTGTAATGTTACAATTCCCCTAAGTGATTGTGAGATATAGCTGTACTTAAAGACCACTTGACTAGAATGTCAAACATCATCTCCAGTCTTGTTTATTTATGACTCCTCGATTCTAGATCTTTAGGACCACGCAGATCTTTAGGACCATGCAACTGTATGTGCCACACACATTTCTAGTACAAGGAGACAAATGTTATCTTCAGTTGAACACAGATTTATTTTAGAACCTCTAGGGTATAAACTGGTCTATTATTCTGTTTATTATATTATTTTTAAAAGGAATATGTGTATCAACTATTCTTCAGTAACAAAAAATGGCTCCAAAGATATTCTAACTGAAGGCATTCTTTTGCATGAAGAATTTATGACTATAGTGTCCTGAGGTAATTAATTTTTTCCTGTGGAGGATTTCCAGGTCAATACAATGAGACAAGAATGCTGAACGCCTGCTATATAAAAGACATTTTAAGGTTTTGTTTATGAACTTCATTCATGTTGAAGGTGTCCACAGATTTATCTCCTGCACAAGTATCAAATCCAATGCTCTTGCATGCTTGCCCTTGAAGGGTTGGTAAATGTTTGGCTGAACAGAACATCATTTACAAACAGGTTTTATTACTGGACTTATAGTTGGTCAGTTACTCAAAATGATTATTCTATACAATTTACATCTAAAATCTAGATTTGTTACACAAGGAGGAATGTCAGGATTTATGCTGGGATTTCAGGTCTTGGTACAGAAGATGTAGCTTGAAGGTCCTTTTTATGTAACAGAGAGATTTCCATTTTAGTAGGAAACATGCAGCTGGTCTGCTATTAGGAACTGAGGATCTTACAGGTACCCACGAATAGAAAATTTGACTTTGGTCAATAGCATGTTTATACTTTGGATGGGGTACTGAGAGAGATAGGCCTATAACTGCGTTTTTGCAACTATATTTACTTTAATTTTCTTCATCATATATCCACCCAAGGCCAGTTTTATATCCTGAAGGTAAAATACATTTCAGATTTTTAAAAAAACCATGGTTCATGAGTGTTTGGTGCTTGACAGTATAAGGTTGTATACTGTATACACATAAAATAAAATTGTAAGATTCACTATACAAATGTATGGCAGAAACCACATCTAAGTCTGCATCAAGCTACTGACTTTTTTCTTTTTCATTCTAGTTTCTTTAGGCTACAGTCATATCCTTATGGTGACTGTCTTATTGCCCTACCTATTTTTTTTAGAATTTGTCAAAATATATGAACCAAATGTAAATACTATGTCATATCAAATGTTAGATCAAAATTATTAGGATGCAAAGTAAATAAAATAGGAGGAAAAGAGTTATGCAATATGGTGAGTAGAGTAATAGCCCTGAAATATGCCCATACCCTAATTCCAGGAACATATGAATGAGTATATTTCATATGGCAAATAAAATGTGAAGATGTGATTAAGGGTATGGATGTGCAATGGGGAATTGCCCTAAATTATACAGTGGTCCCAATCTCTTCACATGAGTCCTTAAAATCCATAACCTTTCCCAGCTGCCTTGGTTAGAAATATATTATATTAGAAGTGCTCAGTCTGCCATTGCTAGCTTTGAAGATAAAGCAAAGGAGCCACAATCCAAGAAAGGCAGGCCATTCCCTAGAAAATGTAAAAGGCAAGGAAATGGATTCTTCTTTAGAACCTCCAGAAAGGAATGTAGTCCTGCCAACATCTTGATTTTAGCTGAGGGAGACCTGTGTTGGATTTCTGCTCTGCAAAACTGCATAATAATGCATTTGCATTGTTAAGCCACTAAGTTTGTAGTAATTTGTTTCAGCAGCCATAAAAAACTAATAGATTCAAAACCTTTTATCTCCATGATTGCTCCTGGTCTCATCAGAGTAGCAGAGGTTAATAACTTCCCAATAATAGTCAATAAAATAATTTAACATTTTAAAGGAAGTTTGGGTATAGAGGAAGGACGTAGAGTTTGAAGTTGAAGGCAAGACTCAATGAACAAGTAGCAATGGGACCTTGAGAACAACCTGAAATTTTCTGAGGCTTAATTTCATCTAAGCCTTGCTTGCCTTGCAGAATAGTTGAACATATTATATTTATAAGGGGATATAAAAATGCTTTGTATATTATAGGTTAAGTATCCCTATCTAAAAATATAAAATCTAAAATGTTCCAAAATCCAGAACATTTTGGGTGCTAACATGATGTCACAAGAGGAAGATTCCACACCTGACCTCATGTGATGAATTGCAGTCAAAATGTAGCCAAAACTTTGTTTCATGCACAAAGTTATTTAAAATACTGTATGAAATTCTCTTCAGGCTATGTGTATAAGGTGTATATGAAATATAAATGAATTTTGTGGTTAGGCTTGGGTTCCATTCCCAAGATACCTCATTACATATATGTAACTATTCCAAAATCTAAAAGAATCTGAAATCTAAAACGCTTCTGGTTCCAATCATTTCAGACAAGGGATACTCAACCTCTATACTCTATAAACAATCATATTGCCCATTAATTTTTTCTCCAAGAAAATATGTATTTCTGTTAAAGATTTGCCAAACTTTTAATTTAGGATCTTCAAGGTGGAAAATATCCTTCCAGTGATTAGGAGAGACACAAGAAGACAATAAAGATTTTATCACTCACAAGTCTTAAGTAGAAAGTGTGGTACACAGCACACCTGGAGACCACACATACAGAGATCAAGGAGAGCAGGCAGGGAGAAATAGGGAACTGTGGGCCAAAGCCTTTGTTGAGACTAGGCCATCATCCAAACAGGGGAGTTTTAATTGGTGGGTTTAAAGCAAGTAGGCATGAGTTCCAAGAGGTCACACTGTGACAGAGAGGTAGTCACTACGGCATAACTGCAGAGCTTTAGGGATGTGGAAGTCAGAAGGCTACTCAAGTAGGTTTATCTAGCTGTCCCAGAAAGAAGTGGTCATCAGAAAGTGATAAGGCAGATACCTGGATTGGCCACATAGAGAAAATGGGAAGAGGTATAGAACTGAAAACTGTGTGTCAGCGGTGACTGAACCCTGCTTTTGGTATAGAGAAGTTCGACTTACATTTAAAATGGATGTCAGGACAACATAAAATTATAAAAATGTTTTACACAAACTGATGGCAGGCATTATTTGTTGTCTCCCAAATGTTCTTTCTTCTTTTCTGCTCTTATAGAAGAATCACCCAAGTTTTATCTTACAACATGGCAATCCAGCCACAGACTCCATCTTCCAGGGTCATTTGCAGCCAGGGATGATTAAGTTCTAATCAATGGGACATGAATGGCAACTGAAGTGTGCAAATCCCATATGATGACTTCAAGAAGAAGATGTTACTTTCTACTTCTTCCTGTCCCATTCCCACAGGCTAGGTTGGCTGTAGTGGCAGAGTCAGCCCTCTCTAAGGAAGATCACTGTGCTGGGGCAGGGCTAGCAATGACACCTATTCATTTACTTATTGCCTATAGCAAAATCAGCATTGAGTTATTGGGACAAAAAGCATATGACCTGCCAAGACTAAGATATTTACTCTTAACCCTTTACAAATAAAGTTGATTTGCACCTGCCTTAGGCAACTGGAGATCAACAAAAGAAATAAAATCTGGGTCTCTAGACAACCTCCTTGAGCAAATATGTTCTTCCCTGTTAACTACTTACCAGCTTGGACTTTCATGTGAGCTAGAGATAAACTTTATACATTGTTTATTCATCTATTACAGTGAGCATTATAAAGTAGAAACATTAATAGAAACAATGATGATGATAACAGCTAGTACTTTTATGATGCTTATTATGTTATAGGGCTCTTCTATGGGTATGTAAGATTTGTACACACACAAATTTAATTCCCTAACCACTCTATAGGTAAGTACTATTTTTGTATTCCTACTTGGCAGATGACAAAACTGAGACCAAGTGATTAAGTAAGTTTTCCAAAGGCATACCAAATAGGAGATAGAGCCAGGGTTTGGACCCTAGCCATTTGGCACCTACCTCTCTGCTCTTAACCATATATTATATTGCCTCTTAGTAGACTACGTGTTTTATTTTGACTCTGAACAAATGAGTCAACACTCTTCAAATTCATTTTACCAGGAGACCTATTAGAAGCAATAGCTCAACCCCAAAATATTGACAGATGGTGGGTTAGAGTTAGAAAAATACATAGCAGTTTGTTTAATTTAAATATCCTTTTTAGTTTATATCTCATCTTCAGACTTTTTATCTTCAGACTCTAATTGCCTAAATTAAATATTTTAATTAAGCATAGCAATAGTCCTGGTTAAACTGGGGCAATAGAGAATCTATTTGGAAATGAAAACAAAGGGAAAATAAGATAAAAGTTCAAAGGAATAAAATGAAACCTGAGAATTCATGAGAAAAGGCAGGGTGTGGTAAGGGGGCTAATGAATGTAGTACCTGAAATCAAGTACTTAATAGGCTATAGAAACTAGGCAGAATGCTTGACCTCCATAGCTACTTGCAAGACATTCTTAAAGTTAGAATCCAAGGTTCAGGAAAATTGAGCTAGTTGCTCAGGGTCACAGAAGTAGTCAATGAAACTCAAGTCTTTGTTACCCCCAAGACAAGCTCCTTTACACTGGAATACCTCAAAGAGAATAAACAAAAAACAAATACATCCCCACCCCCCGCCATGAAAAAAAGAACCCTAGTGATTTCAGGCAAGAAAAGGTTTAAGAATGAGATGGATTACTTACAGCTTCTGTAGATGATCTGGCGGGTATTGCAGAAGGCTATGATGCACAGGACTGCCTAAGGTTAATCAAGTGTCTATGAGAGAGAGAAAAAAAAATCATAAATGGTGATGCAAGCAAAATCATTTAAAGTTCATAGCCCCATAATAGGTACCAACCAGATCACGAAAAAGAGACTTTATATCTGTGAAGAAATTGTTAAGCATTCAAGAAATTCACTCTCCCCAACTGGCATAACTATTTTCACTCCCAAGGAGAAGATTAGTTTCTAATAAGCTCTTCATTATTGATTCCTCTGAGCCTTGAAGTTGCCCTAAAGACAGAGAATACTGATAGGTTGAGCCCCATTACAGTTGGGAGGTTAAACGCAAGGCACTGTGGTTTTCTCAGTCAACTCGTTAAAAATAAATGACCTATAGAATTAATTCACAGTAAAATGTTATCCCCTAGTTCCATATTTTCCAGAATTAGTCAGTAAGGAGAGATAAACATTATTATCCCTCAAAAATGAATTTGAATCATGGACTCAAAGTTGGAAAGGTCTTTTGGAAATCATTTATTCATTTTATAGATGAGAAGCCAAATTATTCAAAGACATGGATGACATTGTGTTTTTCTTGTTCTTAAAGTATGACATGAGTCTCTCTTGCCAAGTATATTTCAAAGCTTATCACATGATTGCATACCCTCTGGAGTTGATCTTGTTTGAGCCATGGATCATTATTCAGAAATATTCAGAATGAAAGACATGTGTATAATACACACAAAAGTCATCTTCTCCAGAAGTGAACAGAATGGATATTCTTGGTATCTACTTGGTGTGGTTAAATAACAGAAAGTGGTATAGAGCAATATGGGGCAATAAGTGGCAAGATATGATTGAATAATAAAGTATAACCTGGTTATGTGTGGCTTTGTAGATAACAAACTAGAGGTTGGAATTTTTAATGCAGTTCAGGTCATCAGAGGAATTTGGCAGGGGTATGACATGGCTGATTTTAATCATTTATCCCTCCATTCATTTTATATCATGTATTAGTCTGTTTTCATGCTGCTGATAAAGACATACCTGAGACTGGCAATTTACAAAAGAAAGAGGCTTATTGGGCTCACAATTCCATGTGGCTGGGGAGGCCTCATGATCGTGGTGGAAGGCAAGGAGGAACACATCACGTCTTACATGGATGGCAGTAGGCAGAGAGAGAGTTTGTGCAGGAATGCTCTTCTTTTTAAAACCATCAGATCTCATGAGATTCATTCGCTCTCATGAGAACAGTGCAGGAAAGACCCGCCCTCATAATTCAATCACCTCCCACCAGGTTCCTCCCATGACACATGGGAATTGTGGGAGTTACAATTCAAGATGAGATTTGGGTGGGGACACAGCCAAAGCACATCATCAAGTATAGTTCTAAGCCCTAAGGAAACAATAGACTACCTTTCCAGCCGACAAGAACAACATAGTCTATTTGAGGAGACAGAGATATAAAATGTAATTGCAATACAAAGTAATAAGAAAAGAGTAACAAAGTAACAATAAGGCCTGGTTAGGCAGAACAAAGTCTGCAGGGAAGGAATAGTTAAATGTGTTATTCTGCAGCCAAAGAAGTCTACAGTTTCAAAATGATTTCATATATGAACTCACATTTGATTGTCATATGTAAAGTGGGATATATAGGTCAACCCACACCACTTAGGAAACTGATACTCAGGGAAACTGAGTAACTGTGTGAGGCTGCACATCAGCAATGGTAGAATGTTTTCATCCTGAGCCCAGACTTTGAGTTACAGCAGCTGCTTCCAGTTGTACTGAGAATAATTGTAAACATTACCAAAATTAAGTAGTAAATAATTTTGTGATTTATTAAGATATCTAGTATGGTCTGAAACAGAATGATGGCATTTTTTTTTTAAGATCAAAGTTATCCTGGAGGAGGCTGGGCTTGGTGGCTCACACCTGTAATCCTTGCAGTTCGGGAGGTTGAAGCAGGCAGATCATTTGAGCCCAGGAGGTGGAGACCAGCCTGGACAACGTGGTGAAATACTGTCTCTACAAAAAAGTACAAAAATTAGCCAGGCATGGTGGTTCATGCCTATAGTGCCAGCTACATGGGAGGATGAGGTGGGAGGATCACCTGAGCCTGGGAGGCAGAGGTTGCAGTGAGCCAAATTTGCACCATTGCACTCCAGCCTGGGCAATAGAGTGAGACCTATCTTCAAAAAAAAAAAATTTATCTTGGGGGAGAAAATTCATGAACAACTGTGATGGTTAATACTGAGTGTCAACTTGATTGGATTGAAGAATACTAAGTATTCTTCTATGAGGGTGTTGCCAACGGAGATTAACATCTATGTCAGTGGGCTGGGGAGGGCAGACCCACTCTTAATCTGGGTGGGCACCACCTAATCAATTGCCAGTGAATATGAAGCAGGCAGAAAAATGTGAAAAGGTTAGACTGGCTTAGCCTCCCAGCCCACATTTTTCTCCCATGCTGGATGCTTCCTGCCCTCAAACGCTGGACTCCAAGTTCTTCAGCTTTGGGACTCATACTGGATTCTTTGCTCCTCAGCTTGCAGACAGCCTATTGTGGGACCCTGTGACCATATGAGTTAACACTACTTAATAAATTCCCCTTTATAGATATATATAGCTCTGTCCCTCCAGAGAACCCTAATACAGATTTTGGTACCAGGAGTGGTTCTAGAGAAACAGCATATTAAGGATGGAATGTTTTAGTTGGTTTTGGGGTTTCTGGAGCTGGCTGCTTAGTACAATTAGACCCCAAAATGCTAAGCACTCTATTTATAATAGGATGGAGAACACTGATAGTCCTTTGCATGAACTCTTTAGAGAGTTAGACAAAATAAATGCATTTGACACTCCTGATCCACCACTTGTGAAAGGCAAGGAGTTTCGTGACTCTATACATAATACCTTTGACCATAGTGGAGAACCAAGGAACATAATGAAGCTGGTTGGTTGCTCCTAAGTTCACTGGGCAAAGTGATGAAAGAAAACTATAAACTCAGGGATTCTGTCTCCCAGCTTCAGAAGGAGATACTGAGTTTCAAATCTTCTAAGATTGCCCTAAGTCAAAGTCTTATCTACTGGAGAGAAAGAGCTGAAATTGTGGAGAAGCAGACACAAGCTCTTATTGTGTGAGTGGCTGACTTGCAACAAAAGGTGCATGCACAACCTTGCCAGGTGTCTATCGTTAAAGTGAGGGCATTGCTTGGAAAAGAATGGGACCCTGGAACTTGGAATGGGGTTGTGTGAAAGGACCCTGATGAAGCTGGAGACACTGAGAGTGTCAACTCTGAATGAACCTTTCTTACCAGAAGAAAGAGCTTCCCCATCCCCAGAAGTGGCAGCATACCCTCTCGGACCCATGCTGCCATCAGCCCTTCCACTTCTGCCTGAGGAGATAAACCCTGTGTTGCCTGAAGCAACACTGCTGGCCTCCACTGAGGCAGTTGCCAGGCAAGATAATGTGGATTCTCCTCAGGAGCCACCCCCTGTTTGCTTCTAGACCTATAACTAGAGTAAAGTTCCAAGGAACCCCTAGAGGTGAGATTGAGAGTGTGACCCATGAGGAGGTGTGCTACACTCAAAAAGAACTGCTTGAGTTTTCTAATTTATATGAACAGAAATCTGGAGAACAGGCATGGGAATGGACACTAAGGGTATGGGATAATGGTGGAAGGAACATAGAGTTGGATCAGACTGAATTTATTGATTTGAACCTCCTAAGCAGGGATTCTGCATTTAAAGTTGCAGCCCAGGGAGTTAAAAAAGTTCTAATGGTTTATTTGCTTGGTTAGCTGAAATATGGAAAAGAACATGACCCATTGTGAGCAAGCTGGAAATGCCTGATTTCCTTTGGTTTAATATAGAAAAAGGAATTCAAAGGCTTCGGAAGATTGGGATGGTGGATGTATTAGTCACTTTATACCTACTCATCCCAGCTGGGAGAGTCCAGAACATATACCCTTGATGAATGCTTTACAAAGTAGATTTATGAGGACAGCACCTGCATTTTTGAGGAGCTTTATAATTGCTCTTCTCTGTATGTCAGATCTAACAGTGTGAACCACAGTCACTCAACTACCAAATTTAAATACAATGGGAATAATTTGACCTCAAGGTGGCAGGGGCCGAGTGGTAGAACCCAACTGTCAAAGGCAAGGTGGGCATTGCTACTGTAATGGACAGCAGAGGCAAAGCGGCAATCAGAATAGTCTGACATGCATAGAACTCTGGAATTGGCTAATTAATCACAGTGTTCCTAGAAGTGAAATTTACTGGAAGCCTACTACATTTCTACTTAATTTATATAAGGAGAAAATGTCCAGGTCAAATAAACAAAACAAAAATTTAAATTATAAAAACAGAGAATCACGGCCCCTCAATCAATTTCTAGACATGCCAGTTTACAGACCCAGAACCCCTTGAATGAAGGAAAAGCCAGGTCCTCTTGAGGAAGGACCCCACTACGCTACTGACAATTTATGCAGTGAATCTTTCTCACACCCTTCCCCAAGTATAACTCTGGCCTTCTACCAGGGTAACTGCGCACTGGGGAAGGGGAAATGATCAGACATTTCAGAGCCTACTGGACACTGGTTCTGAGCTGACATTGATTCCAGGAGACCCAAAACATCATTGTGGTCCTCCAGTTAAAGTAGGGGCTTACGGAGGTCAGGTAATTTATAGAGTTTTAGCTCAGGTCTGACTTACAGTGAATCCAGTTTGTCCTTGGACTTATCCTGTGGTCATTTCCCCAGTGTCAGGATGCATAATTGGCATAAACGTATTTAGCAGCTGACAGAACCCCCAGATTGGCTCCCTGACTGGTAGGATGAGAGGTATTATGATGGGAAAGGCCAAATGGAAGCCATTAGACCTTCCTCTACCTAGAACAATTGTAAATCAAAAATAATATTGCATCCCTGGAGGGATTTCAGAGATTAGTGCCACCATCAAGGACTTGAAAGATGCAGGAGTGGTGATCCCTACCACATCTCCATTCAACTCTCCTATTTGGCCTGTGCAGAGGACAGGTGGATCTTGGAGAACAACAGTGGATTATCATAAGCTTAACTAAGTGGTGACTCAAAGTGCAGCCACTGTACCAGCTGTAGCTTCATTGCTTCAGCAAATTAACACATCTCCTGGTACCTGGTATGCAGCTATTGACTTGGCAAATGCCTTTTTCTACATTCCCGTATATAAGGCACACCAGAAGCAATTTGCCATCAGCAGTAAAGACTAGTAACATACATTTACTGTCCTACCTCAGGGGTATGTCAACTCACCACAAGATATCACACTGGTCCATTACATTGATGAAATTATGCTGAGTAGATCCAGTGAGGAAAAAGTAGCAAACACACTGGACTTACTGGTGAGAAATTGGCATGCCAGAGGATGGTAAATAAATCTGACTAAAATTCAGGGACCTTCTACCTCAGTGAAATTTCTAGGGCTCCAGTGCTACAGGGCCTGTCAAGGTATTCCTTCTAAAGTGAAGCATAAGTTGCTGTGTTTGGCCCCTCCTACAACCAAGAAAGAGGCACAATGCCTAGTGGCCTATTTGGATTTGGGAGGCAACACATTCCTCATTTGGGTGTGTTACTCTGGCCTATTTACTGAGTGACCCAAAAGGCTGCCAGTTTTGAATGGAGTCCAGAACAGAAGAAGGCTCTGCAACAGGTCCAGGCTGCTGTGCCAGCTGCCCTGCCAGTTGGGCCATGTGACCCAGCAGATTCAATGGTGCTTGCGGTGTTAGTTGCAGATAGGGATGCTGTTTAGAGTCCCTATAGGTGAATCACAGTGGAGGCCTCCAGGATTTTGGAGCAAGGCCCTTCCATCTTCCACAGATAACTACTCTCCTTTTGAGAGACAGCTCTTGGCCTGTTTCTGGGCTTTGGTGAAAACTGAACGTTTGACCATGGGTCATCAAGTCACAATGCAACCTGAACTGCCCATCATGAACTGGTGCTTTCAGACCCATGTAGCCATAAATTGGGTTGTGCATAGCAGCATTCCATCATCAAATGGAAGTAGTATATATATGATCAGGCTGGAGCAGGTCCCAAAGGCACACGTAAGTTACATGAGGAAGTGGCTCAAATGCCCATGGTCTCCACTCTTGCCACCCTGCCTTCTCTCCCCAAGCCTGCACTGACAGTCTCATTGGGGAGTTCCCTATCATCAGTTGACATAGCAAGAGAAGACTAGGGCCTGGTTCACAGATGGTTCTGTACGGTATGCAGGCACCACCTGAAAGTAGACAGCTGCAGCACTACAGCCACTTTCTAGGACATCCTTGAAGGACAGCAATGAAGGGAAATCTTCCCAATGGGGACAACTTCCAGTAGTGCACCTTGTTGTGCACTTTGCATGGAAGGAGAAATGGCCAGATATGAGATCACACATTGATTCATGGGCTGTAGCCAATGGTTTGGCTAGACAATCAGGGACTTGAAAGAAGCATGATTGGAAAATTGGTGACAAAGAAATTTGGGGAAAAGGTATTGGGACGGACCTCTCTGAGTGGTCAAAAAATGCGAAAAATCTCCGTATCCCATGTGAGTGCTCACAAACGAGTAACCTCAGCAGAGGAGGATTTTAATAATTAAGTGGATAGAATGACCCATTCGGTGGACACCACTCTGCCTCTTTCCCCAGCCACCTCTGTCATTGCCCAATGGGCCCATGAGCAAAGTGGCCATTGGGGCAGGGATGGAGGTTATGTGTGGGCTCAGCAACATGGACTTCCACTCACCAAAGCTGACCTGGCTACGGCCACTGCTGAGTGTCCATTTGTCAGCAGCAGACACCAACACTGAGCCCTAGATATGGCACCATTCTTCAGGGTAATCAACAAGCTACCTGGTGGCAGGCTGATTATATTGAACTTCTTCCATCCTGGAAAGGGCAGAGGTTTGTCCTCACTGGAATAGACACTTACTCCGGATAGTGGTTTGCCTATCCTGCACACAATGCTTCCGCAAAAACTACCATTTGTGGACTCACAGAATGCCTTATCCACTGTCACGGTATTCCATACAGCACTGCCTCTGACCAAGGCACTCGCTTTACAGCTAAAGAAGTGCAGCAGTGGGCTCATGCTCATGGAGTTCACTGGTCTTATCATGTTCCTGTCATCCTGAAGTAGCTGGAGCGATAGAACGGTTGAATGGCCTTTTGAAGTCATAATTACAAAGCCAACTAGGTGACAATACTTTGCAGGGCTGGTGCAAAGTTCTCCAGAAAGCCACATATGTTCAGAATCAGCATCCAATATATCTCCCAGAGCCAGGATTCATGGATCCACAAATCAAGGGATGGAAGTAGATGTGGCACCAGTTACCATTACCTCTAGTGATCCACTAGCAAAATTTTTGCTTCCTGTTCCCAGGACATTACAATCTGCTGGCCTAGAGGTCTTAGTTCCAGAGGGTGAAATGCTGCTGTCAGGAGACACAGCAATAATTCCATTAAACTGGAAGTTAAGATTGCCACCTGGACACTTTGGGCTCCTCCTACCTTTAAGTCAACAGGCTAAGAAGGGAGTTACAGTTTTGGCTGGGGTGATTGACCCAGATTATCAAGATGAAATCAGTCTACTACTCCACAACAGGGGTAAGGAAGAGTATGCATGGAATACAAGAGATCCATTAAGGCATCTCTTAGTATTACCATGTCCTGTGATTAAGGTCAATGGGAAACTACAATAGCCCAATCTAGGCAGGACTACAAATGGCCCAGATCCTTCAGGAATGAAGGTTTGTGTTACTCCACCAGGAAAAAAAACCACGACCTCCTGAGGTGCTTGCTTAAGGCAAAGAGAATACAGAATGGGTAGTAGAAGAAGGTAGTAATCAGTACCAGCTATGACCACGTGACCAGCTGCAGAAATGAGAACTGTAATTGTCATGAGTATTTTCTCCTTCTTTTGTTAAAAACATGTTCATGCATGTATACCCTGGCACTAACAAAAAAATCTTCATTTTATTTCTTTTCTCTATTATCATGTGATATAAGATTTATTTAGTTCATATCAGCATTTAATCATTGTTAACTTTATGAAATAGCATTTGGGTTGTGGATTGCTATGTTTTCAGTTGCAGGAAGCATAGTTGTATTATGCTAGGCATAATTATGGACTTAAAATTGTCTTTATTTGGAGATTATGTATGATCTCAGGAGATGTGTATGGGTTCAAGTTGACAAGGGGTAGACTTGTGATGGTTAATACTGAGTGTCAACTTGATTGGATTGAAGGATACTGGGTGTTCTTCAGTGAAGGTGTTGCCAAAGGAGATTAACACTTGAATCAGTGAGATGGGGAAGGCAGACCCACCCTTAATCTGGGTGGGCCCAATCTAATCAGCTGCCAGCAAATATAAAGCAGGCAGAAAAACATGAAAAGGTTAGACTGGCTTAGCCTCCCAGCTTATATCTTTCTCCCACGCTGGATGCTTCCTGCCCTCAAACATTGGACTCCAGGTTCTTCAGCTTTGGGATTCGGACTGGCTCCCTTGCTCCTCAGCTTGCAGATGGTCTATTATGGGACCTTGTGATCATGTGAGTTAATACTACTTAATAAGTTATATATATTTATTTATATTTATGTTATGTATTTATATATAAATATATTTATATTTATGTATTTATATATTTATATTTATAATGTATTTATATGCAAATGTATTAAATTATTTTTCTCATAGAGTCGTAGGATTAAACAAGAAAATAGTCTTCCTATATTATGCAACAATTCTGAGAATTATGAAGACTTGAAGAGTCCCAGCCACCCTCCTAAGACAATTCTAATGTATTGCTTCTTCTGTGACTGGAGCTGGAAGTTGGGTATTTCTTGAAGGGAGTAAACAATGTCCAGGATCTACACATACAGAGATAGCTGAACTTTTTCACTTCTGTGATGCATGACAGCCTAGGCCCTAGTGGAAGGGAGCCCTGAGTGTCTCAGAGAGAACTTGTCCTGCAAGGTCTAAGAGTTCTGGAGAAGTGCAGAGCTAGCCAACATGAACATCATTGGAGGAATGTTGATTTTTGTGGCCTTCAGAGGAACTGGAGAGATAAACAGATCTACCAAATCCTCTATACCCATAAAGCTGGCAGAATGTAAGATTTTACAGCCACTGAGAATGGAAGCAGGAAGCATACTTTATATTCTTGAGTGGAGACTAGCAGAATACCTACAAGTAGAGTCCAGTATGCAGCCAGCACAGAGTTGCAGAGATTCCTGTGCTTAGGAAGCATCATTGATATGATTGACAAAACTGTGTCAACCTGAGCCTCAGTGAGTAACACAAAGGAAAATGACCCAGCCAGAGACGAATATAGAGATATTCCAGAACAGGAAACTCCTAGGAAAACATAGCTGCTGGAATCTGGAGGTGAGATCTGGTTAAGAAATAAAATTATTAATAAATGAAATTTAATCACAGCACAAATAACACTTTCTGAACCTATGAGCCTTGATTTTTGTCATAAAAAGTTTGGTAGATTAACTGAACAAATAAGTTCATGACATTTTCAGATAACAATGCCAAATCTACATTTATCATTCCATTTATATAAAATCTTGTGTGTGTGTGTGTGAGAGAGACAGACAGATATAGAGATGAACAAAAAGATACTCATCAAAATGTTGACATTGCTCATCTCAGAATACTCTAAAAAGGGATTCACGCTTCCTTCAAATTTTTGTGTACCATATAAATTATATCTACTAGCACATATAATCAGAAAAATCTATGCAATCAATAATTCTATCTTCAGTGAAAAAATACTCCAATGTTATTAAAATTACCAGTCTATTTGTACCCCACAGGATAGAAGACATGAAAGAATAAAAACAATAAGAAAGCTCGGTGGCTAGTGACTTTAGATAAGAGGACACAACTATAAAATTAATCTTTTTAGCAAAAGATTAGGATCTTATAACATGCATGGATGGGCAGCTGAGCATAGAGGCTGAGGTAGGTGCATTGATGGGATTTTCATATTATCCTAGACCACTTGTCTCAATTCTAAACCACAGAATACTGAACATGACCATGTTTCCACTGATTCACTCAAGTGTTGTTCACATATTTTTTAGCCATCTCAAAAGAGAAACCACTGTGTTTTGGTTCCTAACTTTGTTAGATATAAAAATTATGAATCATTGTATAAATCATTAAAGAATTAAACTTTCTTTCATTTTAGGAAAGGTTATTAAAATTTACAACTTCTGAATGTGTATCACTTATTAAATGATGGACCATAAAAGAATGTAACCAATCAGAAATTGACAATGTCCTCATTATGTACTGTTCACACACCAATACTTGTTTATGTCATATCTCAGAATTGAGAAACTGAACTGTAGTGGTACTTAATGAGGCACTTTATAAGCAATAGAAAACAACTGAAAAAGTGGATTTCCAGTAATTACCATGACTAATACTAATTAAAAATGTCTCTAAATGGAGACATGACAAGGGCATAAAATTTGAATTAGATTATGCAAAAAGTCATACTCAGTAAACAAACGTGGAAAGATTGCAACTTGCATCAGGTCAGTTGTTAGCAAAAAGCCCACTACTCCTCAAGCTGTATCTGCCTTAAATCAATCCCCAGAAAATACTTGAAATAAAGAAGCACACAGCAAACTGAAACACCCACACTGGAAAGAGAGATATCATTCATAGTAATTATCAGCAGATATTTCTGCAAAGTACATTCAAGTAGAAATGTCCTTCTTAACTTCTATGCAGTCAACACATATTTATACCTATAAATTAAAAATAATGAGGACAGTATTAAGACTAAGTGAATTACTATTATTAATAATTAATAAGTAATAAGACTAAGTGAATTATTATTAGTAAGGATATGGGGCATAGAGATTTATGTAGGTTATTTTTGCTATTACTTATTTTTGATCTAGCATGACTTTCTACCTTCTTTTTATAAAAGATCCACACATGGTTGTGAGAAACACCTTTCTTGTTTTTTGGATGGAATTGACGTTGCTTCCCACATTGATGGTCATTAATCTTGGGCCGGCCAATAAAAGCACTTCATACACCTGACAATAGTGATTATATAACTGAGACCCAGTCAGATCATCTCTATGGCTTGACATGTGGATAATTAAAGAGAAAGCATCACTCTTGTGGAGTTAAATGCTATAAATATCATCTAAATCTTGAGTTTCTGGTCACTGTCATTCCTGCCACAGAGGAAAAAAAAGGCCAAGAAAATGCAGTTGATACTGAGGAAAAGAGAGTCAATATATGAAAGAGGGAGGAGAAAAGAAAAAGGGTAGAGATGAGAGGAAGCAGAGGGGAGTGCTGGGCAACACGTAAGCACCCAGATCCAGCGATGACTTTCCAGCTACATTAGCTAAAACAACAAACAGCTTCTTTAGGAAACTGATATAGTCTGAAGTTCATCTATTTTATTTTAAACTCAAATGATATAATGTAAGGTGCAAATAGTAGCCCAGAATTACACAGCAGAGTTTGAACCACAGGGAAAAAAATACCAACCACATCAGAAAAGAAAAATTCATTTGCTCACACTGAAATTATTTATAGGAGGCACTTGAAGTAAATCTCATTGTACTATAGAAAATATATAACTATATTGTATTTTATTTATAGTAGTTAGATCTTATTATTTATATAGTTATATATTATATATTATATACATAATATAACTGTATAGAATGCTAGATAAAGCTCTGCAGCCCTTCTCATAGATTAAATATTACTATAAGATTAGATTAAATCACCAATTCATTTGGCTAATAATGTAAAAACATATCAAATATAGGTGGCAACACAGGGAGGGGACATGTGCAGGTTTATAATTATGTGTGGCCTAAGCCCTCCTAAGGTATCCAGTTGCTAGCTGCATTGTCATTACAACGAGGATTTCTCAAAAGGTAAGAAATTCAATTTTTGCTATCCCAATTCCATCTTACACTCTGGGCTTACTTCACTTTTTCTGTAAAAGTTAACACCAAATGTCTATGCCTTTTGGTTTCAGAGAATTAGAGCAGGCTCTCCTTCTTAAAATTTAGCATCATCAAGCTGTGCCCCCCTCTGAACACAGAAATTAGAGTCATTCTCCGAATGTCATTGATTAATGTCTCTGCCTTTAGATTCCCAGTGTTCCAGAAAGCCCATTTACCCCCAGTCCACACCATGACTCTGATTTAATGCCCTTTTCATACAGAGTTTGGTCTGAAGGTGAAGATCACAAATCAATTCCCACAAAATTTTAATTCTACAATGCAATTTCCATCATTCTAAGTCAATCTTTTGTTTTTGTGTTCTTAAAGTCTCAAATTAAGGAAAAACTTATTCAGATATTCTTAATGATGGAGATCTCAAACACACATCTAAGATAATAGTTTCAATTAAGTTTTTAGTTCCCAAAGAAGCCAGATTAATTTTAAAACATTCCATACAAAATATGGTCTTTAATGCAATTCTTTTCAGAGTGTGTCATATATCACCACTAAATAGAGCCATATACTTATAAATATGGTATGGAAGCAGAGGACAGAATATTAATTTAGCCATGTTGGAGAAACCATAAGTTATCTCAATCATCATCAGAATCATCATCTTTATCATCATTATAATGTTTACTGAATGTTTACAATCCTATTTTTAGGTGCTATTACTATGGTTATTCTAAAGATTTTAAAATAAACTGCATTCTAAGCAATTATATTAGAATTAGACTCTTTCCTGCTACCACTATCGAGAAATACTGGATAAGACACGACTAAAAACAGGAGAGAAAGATTGCCAGGCTGCTAGAAGCACTGGCTGACATTAAAACAATTATTGACTTTAACAGTAGCACAAGAAGGGAGACAGAAACTTGGATCCCCAGAAGGTCAGGAAAATTCTGCAGGCACTCAAGACCATAGAAGGAGAAATGGCAAAAAGTTGCGTCTATCCCAGGCCTCTGCTTAGTTTGAAAATAAAAAATAGGAGTCTCCCAGAAAATTTGTAATCACAGGCTAACTGTGTCAATTAATTACTATCATAACAATTGCCTCAAAATATGTGACTTAAAACAACACTAATTTATTCTCAAACTTCTGGAAGTCAGAAATCCACAATGAGTCTTACGAGGCTGAAATCAAAGCTAAGATTAGGACTATATTGCTACCAGAGTCTGCAGGAGAAAATCCGTATCTTGCCTGTTTTGGCTTTCAGACACCACTCGTGACCCCTTTCTCCATCTTCAAAGTCAGCTGTGAGGCATCTTCTCTTCTGTCCTCTTGGCTTTTTTATTTATTTTTTTCTTTTGTGAGACGGAGTCTCGCTCTTGCCACCCAGGCTAGACTGCAATGGCATGATCTTGGCTCACTGCAACCTCTGCCTCCCTAGTTCAAGCAAGTCTTCTACCTCAGCCTTCCAAGTAGCTGGGATGACAGTGCTGGCCACTATGTCCAGTTAATTTTTGTATTTTTAGTAGAGGCAAGGTTTCACCCTGTTGGCCAGGCTGGTCTTGAACTCCTGGCCTCAGGTGATCCACCCACCTCAGCCTCCCAAATTGCTGGCGTTACAGGCGTGAGCCACCGCGCCCGGCTCCTCTTGGCTTTTTAATACAGCTTTATTGAGGTATAATTGATATAGAGAAAAGTACACATATTTAATATATACAATTTAATGAAGTTGGACATATGCATATAACTGTGAAATCATCATCATAATCAAGGCAATAAATATATTCAGCATATCCAAAAATTTTCTCATGCCTCTTTCTGGCTTTATTGTTTTATTTTTGTGGTAACAACACTTAAGACGTACTTCACTAACAAAAATTTTAAGTGAACAATACAGTATTGTTAACTATAAGCACTATGCCATACAGTAGATCTCTAGAACTTATTTATTGTGCATAATTGAAGCTTTATATTCACAGCAACTTCTCATTTTCCTCTCCCCAGCCCCTGACAATTATTGTTCTACTCTCTGTTTCTATGAATTTGACCTATTTTTGGATACCTCATATGAATGTAATTATGCAGTGTTTGTTCTTACTGTGACTGGATTATTTAACATAGTAAAATATCTTTCAGATTCATCCATGTTGTAGCATATGTCAGGATTTTCTTCTTTTTAAAGGCAGACTAATATTCCATTCTATGCATATACCACAATTTTTTGCTGAGCTTGGTGAAACAGAAACTAGATCAACCTACAGATAAAAGAAGCTCTGAAAATCCAAGCAAAATAAATATGAAGAATCACCACACCTAGGCACATCCTAGTAAAACTGCTAAAAACCAAATACATGAAGTAAGATTGTAAAAGCAACCTGAATAAAAACGACACACTACACTTACAGGAGTAGCAGGAAGACTTACAACAAAATATTCAACAGAAACAATAGGAGTTAGAAAATAATGAAGTGGCATCTTTAAATTTCTGAAAAAAAATAATTATTAATCAGAAATTCTATATTGAACAAAATATCCTTCAAATATTTATATTCAGAAAACCAAATCTGAAGTAATTCATCTTTAGCCGAATCACTCTAAAACAAATACCAAAAAGAGTTGTTCAGGGAGATGGAAAATGCCCCAGAGGGAAACATGAAAATATAGAAAACTATGAAAATCAATTGAAATAATGAATTTGTTAGTAAACAAATGAATATGTCCTCTACATAATGTCTTGTGTGGTTTAAAATAGAAGTAAAATATAAAATTAAAATGCATGAAAACAAAAACTCACAAAACCAAGGAGATAATTATAAATGCTTATTTGTCTAATAACAGTATTAAAATATATGAAGCAAAATTTATAAAATCACACAGAATTACAGAAAAATGCAAACAAAATTATAAACTTCAACACTATTCTCTCAATAGTTATTATGAAGAGTAGAGAGAAAGCCAGTAAGGACATAGAAGATTTGAGCAACATCATCAAACAACTTGACTCAATTGGCATTTATAGAACAGTCCACCTTAAAACAGCAGAATACATATTCTTTTCAGGTATATACAGCACATGACGCATCTACCAAGATAGATCATTGGAAAGTCTGAACAAATTTTAGAAGATTCAAATCAAAGTATTATTATATTATTATTATAACTTATGGGTCAAAAAATAAACCAAAAAGAGACTCAGGAAATATTTTGACCTGAATGAAAATGAAAATACAAAACATCAGTATGTGTGACATGCAGCTAAAGTAGTGCATTGAGGAAAATTTATAACACTAAAGACCATTTGAGAAGAAGAATGGTCTCAAAGCAATAATCCCATATTCACCTATATAAATAAGAAAAAAGGAGAGCAAGTTAAGCCCAAAGAAATAAAAATTCAAGGATAATAAAAATCAGAGCAGAAATCAGTCAAATAGAAAACAGAGAAATAATAGAAAAAAATCAGTGAAACCGAATGCTACTCCATTGTACAGATCAACAAAGTTGATAAACCTCTAGGCAAATTAATGAAGAGAAAAAAGAAGACATAAAATAAAAATGTCAGCTTTGAGTGAGGTAACATCACTATAAATAATAAGGGGCCATTAGGGAATGCTATTAAATGAAATCAATAAATTACAGTTTATATGAAATTGATACATTCATTGAAAGACACAATCAAAAACCACAATTCTTTGTAATTAGGTTCTTTTTTTCTTCCTCTGGTAGCAGTTCCTGTGTGAGAAATGTGGGCTGTTATCTTAAAAGCCATTGCTGATCTAGGAAGTGGGGGATGGGACCAGGATAAGGTAAAACACCACAAAGCTCTCTGTTCTTAAGAATATTCGCCAGTTTTTCTTCATTGAGTGTTCCCCTGGTTGCTCAAACTTTTAGTTTCCAGAGTTCCAACAAAAGTGTTTTCTGACATTTTTGTCAGTTTTTTTCCCAGTGTTTTTATAGAGGAATATACTTTTGAGCCATTACTTCACCATCTCCGTTAATGAAAATTTAATTTATAACAAATCTAGCATCACCACTGATCAAAAACAAGACAATGATGCCTGTCTTTACCTCCTTTTTCAGTATCACACTAGAAATATTCATCACCAAGATAAGACAAGAAAAATAAATAAAAATACAAGGATTGAATAGCAAGAAAGCTTATTTTTCACTAGGACCTCCAAGAGAATACACAGTCATTTTATATTTATTATAAATTGAGTTCAGCAAAGGTTTTGAATATGTGACCAATTTACAAAATCACTTGCATTTCTGTCTACAAGAACAAATCACTAAGAAAAATAAATAATGCATGCCAGAGTAACAGGGATTAAAATAGGTAACTTCATCACCATAATTCACAGAACTCAATTTGTGATTAAAGACATAATGTATAAACTTAAAAATTGATAAAGATATGTAAAGGAGAATATCTTTATGTCCTTGAGTTAGAAAGGGACTTATAAATCAATATTTTTTAAAAACTACAAAGAAAAATATTGATAAATCTATGCAGCAGATTGTATTTTCCAAAGATGGCCAAAACAATATTCTTTATTCTACATATTCTTCTTGTAATGTAATCTCATCACTCCTCCCATTAAGAGATCAGGTCTATGTTCTCTCTTTTGTAAAATGGGTTGGCTTCTGTGACTTCTGACTAAAGAAACAGCAGAATGAACATTTTAAAATTTTAAGGCTGGGTGAAAGATAATACAGCTTCCACCTTGTGAAATACTCACACTACAGCTTTTACTTGCCAAGTAATCAGCACACCTCAGCACTTGTCATGCTGTGATGAAACTCAAGCAAGCCACTGCAGAGACATAGTAGAGAAAAATTCTGAGACTAAGTGAAAAGAGAGAAATGCCCAGCCAGCTTCCCACTGTTCCAGTCCCAGCCACCATCCCACTGCAACCACATAAAAGACCCTGTACCAGAAACACTCAGCAGAGCCCTTCCCTAATTTCTAACCCACAGAAACCATGGGAGATAAAGTAACTGTTATTGTTTTAAGCCACTGAGTTATGGGGTGCTCCTTACACAGCCCTAGAAAGCAGAACAACTTGGTTCTGTGAAAATTGAAAAACTTCCATTTATGAAAAATACCACAAAGAATAGAAACATATTCCACAGATTACATGATGATACTCACAGCCAGACCATATGCAGTTCATGCAAACAACTTCTTCAATCAACAGAAAGGTAAATAAACAAATAGAAAAATAGGCAAATGATATGAGCAGCTAATTCAGGTGACTAATACCACAGGAATGACAGATACCACATTAAAAGTTGTCTAATTTCACAGGAAATAGGAAAATATAAATGAACATATAAATAAAATATAGCATATAGGGAAAAGTAAATGAAAATAAAAATAATACCATTTTACCTCATCGTATCACAAAATTTTAAAGTCTAAGAATAACAAACATTGGCAGAATTTGGAGACTGAGGAACTTTCCTGCACTGCTGGTGGGTGGGTAAATTGCTGTGATCAGTTTAGAGAATTAAAGTTGTAGACACATATTCTATGACTCAGAGATTTAACTCCTACATATAAATCCTAGAGAATTTCACCCACCTGTACTGCAGGAAATATGTATGACACTATTCATAGCAATATTTTTTGCAACAACTAGAAAAAAATCCCAATAATCCTAATACTCAACACAAGATAATCAGTAATAAATCAGAGCATATGCACAAAAATAATTGATACATAACAAAGAAAATGAATAAACAATAACCGCATATCAACACTGGTGAATCTCACAAATATGTTGAACAAAAGATATAAGCTATAGAATATACATACAGCTCTTTATATAAAATTTAAAACCATCCAAAGTTGTATAATACATTGCTCTGTGATACATATGTATATGTATAAAGTATAAATGAATATATGAAAGAAGCACCAAATTCAGGATAATGGTTACCTCTGGGTAGAAGAGAGGCAAGGTGATCAGGAAGAAATACAGAAGAGAAATCTGGGTTGCCAGTTATTTATTTTTTTAAGCTGAGCAATACGTATGTGAATATTTATCACATTTTTCTTTAGACTTTTGTGTGTCTTAAAAATTAAATAATAAGTTTGAGAGCTTGAATGACATAAGCAACACTTGACACAGAGGAAGAAAGGTTAGCACTAAAAATGACACCCCAGGAACAGAAAATCACACATACCTAGGGGTTTACAGGCATTCACAGAGACACAGACATAGAAGGCTACCAAGACACTCATAGATGGAGGGGAGACTGAAAGTCAAGAGATGAAGTGAAGGAAATGGCTGCTTGCTTGGATTCTTACTATGGATTCCCTCCTAGGCGGACATCCTCTGGCAACACTTGCAACAAAGTCAGTTCTCTGAGTCTTTGGAGGGTAAATTCATGCCAAATTTCAGCCCCTCCCTGACTCCCATAATCTCTAAGTGAAAGTCTCACCCAGAAGATTCCAGAAAAGTAAACAACTTTTCTGTGATTCCTATATAGATAATTCAAACAACCACAAACCACAGAAATACTTTTTATATAATCTCTCACTTTTCTGTCTCATGAAAAAGGGAAAAAAAATACCCTGATACCTGGAAAATGGTCTGATACTTGCAACTAGGCCTCAGTGATGTTTGAAGCTGGCCTGTAACTCACAGCTAAACCGTAGTATTCTCCTGTTGTATATAATCTCACGGAATACCAATATCAGATATGCACACTCTGAGTCCATGATAAACTGAAACAAAACTTCATAGCTTTATCTAAGCACAGATAAGCACAAGGTTACCATGCATCCCACAATATGCTAAATATGCCCCCTCCTGGCTAATATAAGTGACTGCTGCTTCTTTACCAAATACAGCTTTATCCTTGTTTGAGTCTGATAGATAAGATTGAGATATTCGATCACAGAATTGCTCTGCTTTTTTATAAGATTGAGATACCCAATGGTTCTACTTTTTGACAGCACCCAACGTAGAGCAAACGTCTACTTTCTTAGTTTTTCCTCCAATCACCCAACCAAAGCCCAAATCTCGTATTAGTTATTTTTTAACAGTCTCTTACTGATAAACCCCCCATGGTTTCTTATGATGTATGTTCTCCCTCTCTATGTATAAAGCATGAGTAAGAAACCCAACTTACTAAACTAGAAGTATGTTCTTGGTGGTGTTTGGCTGGAGGATATTGACACCCGCTATGCCTATCTACAAAGGAAGTCAATTACAGCAGACCTGTTAGTGGAACTGCACTTCTCAAGTCCTTCAAATAGTTGTATGGCTACCACTTTGTGATATGGAAAAGTTTATATCAACCTGAAATATAGAATGCTGCCCCACACTATAACTGTAAGTAAAAATTTCCAATTTCACTAAATTTTCTTCTCTTTGATCATGACCATAAATATATAACTGTTCCATTTGCTTTTATTTTTCATCTGAGGAGAATACAAAAACAAGTTTTGGGAAGGATGGGGAGAATGATGTAGCTTGTACAAACTCACTCAGCTGGGAAGTAGCATGCAAACTGGCATTCAGTCCCAACACTGTCTAAATCAACCACACTTCATCACTATGACATTTTAAGGTAACTGTGATGCAGAAGAGAGAAAGGACAGTCCAGATAGAAAACAGTATGTGTAAAACCCCACAGAAGAGACATTATCTTTAGGTTTACAGTATGGCAAGTGTTGGAGTCAAGCCTAAAAGTAAGATTGGTGGAGGGAGATATTGAGAGTAACAGTATATGCAAGAATAGTATAGGGAGGATTGGGTGGGTCACATGTGTTAGGTGATAATGAATTCAAACCATATTTTGTAACCAACAGAGATTTTAAGCTGTGGGTAGAGGCAAGAATATATGATAATCAAAGCTATGTTTTCATTCTATTTTTAAACTGACACATAATAATTGTGAATATTTGCAGAGTACATAGTGATATTTTATGTTTTGATACACATAATGAGTAATGGTCAAACTGTTAGAGTAATTAGCATATTCATCACCTGAAACATTTATCATTTCTGTGCTTGGAACATTCAAAATACTCTCTTCTACCTTTTGAAAGTATATAATAAATTATTAACTACAGTCACCCTATAGTGCTATAGAAAACTAGAGCTCATTCCTCTTCTATCTGGCTGTAATTTTGTATCCTTCAACCAATCTCTTTCTATACCCTCTCTCCACTACTTTCCCTGCCTCTTGCAACCACTATTCAATTCACTACTTCTATTCAGTCAACTTTATTTTTAGCTTCCATATATGAGAGAAAACATGCGGTGTTTATCTGTCTGTTCTGGCTTGTTTAAATTAAAATAATGTTCTCCGGGCTCATCGATGTTGCCACAAATTACAGGGTTTTATTTTTATAGATGAATAGTATTCCATTATGTATATACACCACTTCATTCATTTGCTGATGGACTCTTTGATTGGTTCCATATCTTGGCTATTGTGAATGGTGCTGCTATAATCATAGGGGTGCAGATATCTCAACAATATAGTGATTTCCTTTCCTTTGGATATATATCCAGCAGTAGTATTGCTGTATCATATGGTAGTTCTATTTGTAGTTTTTTGAGGAACTTCCATATTCTTTTCCATAATAACTATGTTAATTTACATTCCAACCAACAGTGTATAGGAATTTCCTCATCTCTGCATCCTCACCAGCATTTATTATTTTTTGTCTTTTTGAAAATAGCCATTCTAACTGAGGAGAGATAATAGTTCATTGTGGTTTTGATTTGCATTTCCTTGATAATTGTAATCTTGAGCATTTTATCATATATTTATTGGCTATTTCTGTCTTCTTTTGAGATATATCTACACAGATCATTTGCTCATTTTTTCATCAGATTTTTTTTGTTTTATTTGCTGTTGACTTGTTTGAGTTCTTTGAATGTTCTGGATATTAATCCCTTTTCAGATAATTTTCAAATAATTTCTCCCATTGCATAGATTGTCTTTTCACTCTTTTGTTTCCTTTGCTGTGCAGAAGCTTTTTAGTTTGACATAATTCCATTTGTCTATTTTTGCATGTTTTCCCTTTACTATTGAAGTCTTAGCCATAAAATCCTTTCCCAGACCAACGTTCTGAAGCTTTTTTCCTATGTTTTTTCTAGTAGTTTTATTATTTTGGATCTTACAGATAAGTCTTTAATCTATTTTCAGTTGATTATTTTTTTAAGATGAGAGATAGGAGCCTAGTTTCAGTCTTCTGAATATACAGTTTTTTCCAGCACCACTTATTGAAGAGACTGTCCTTTCCCAAATAAATATTCTTGGAGACTTTGTCAAAAATCACTTAGTTATAAATATGAGCATTTATTTCTGAGCTCTCAATTCTGTTCCAATGGCATATGCGTCTATTTTCTGCTAATACCACACTGTTCCAGTAACTATAGCTTTGTAGTATTTTGTGAAGTCAGGTAGTGTGATGCCTCCAGCTTCGTCTTTTGCTGAGGATTTCTTTGGCTATTTGGCTTTTTTGTGGTTCTGTACATATTTTAGGATTGTTTTTTCTATTTCTGTGAATAATATCATTGGTCTTTAGACAAGGATTGCATTGACTCTGTAGATCTCTTCGACTAGTATGGTCATTTAAAAAATATAACTTCTGTCAGTTCTTGAACAGGGCATAGCTATCTTTTTTGTGTGTCCTTTTTAATTTCTTTCATCAGGGTTTTATAATTTTTCTTGTAGAGATTCGTCATCTCCTTGGTTAAAGTTATCCCTACGTATTTTATTTTTAATACCTATTGTAAATGAAATTGCTTTCCTGATTTTTTCCAGTTACTTCATTGTTGGTGTATAGAATTGCTGCTAATATATGTGTTTTGATTTTGTATCCTACAACTTTATTGAATTTATCAGTTTTAGGACTTTTTTGGTGGAGTCTTTAGTTTTTTTATGTATAAGATCATGTCATCTACACATAGAGACAATTCAAACTTCTCCATTTCAATGGAGAATTGAAATGTTAATTAAGCCTAATTGTGAAATGTTAAGCCTAATTGTTCTGGGCTAGATCTTTCAGTTCTGTATCAAACAGAATAGTTGAGAGTGGGCATCCTTGTTGTATTTCAGATCGTGGATGAAAAATTTCCAGTTTTATCTCAGTTCATAAAATGTTAGCTGTGAGTTTTTCATATATGACCTTCATTGTATTAAGGTATATTCCTTCTATACCTAATTTGACAAGAGATTTTATCACAAAGTGTAGTTGTATTTTATCAGAACCTTTTTCTGTATCTACTGAGAGGATTATACGGGTTTTGTCCTTCATTCTGATGACGTGATGTATCATGTTTATTGATTTACATATGTTAAACCATTCTTGCAACTGTAGGATAAATTACACTTGACTATAATGTATAATATTTTTGATGTGCTATTGGATTCAATTTGCTAGAATTTTGGTGAGGATATTTTAATCTACATTCATCAGATATTGGCCTGAAGTTTTCTTTTTTGTTGTGTCTTATCTGGTTTTGGTTTCAGGATTATGCAGGCCCTGTAAAATGAAGGTTTAGAATAAGTCTTTTGCTCTCAATATTTTGGAATATTTTGAGAATTAGGTCTTCCTTAAAAGACTGACAGAATTCAACAGTAAAGCCATCTAGTCCTGGAATTTTCTTTGTTCGGAGACTTTATTACTG
Source organism: Colobus angolensis palliatus (assembly GCF_000951035.1). NCBI lineage: Eukaryota > Metazoa > Chordata > Mammalia > Primates > Cercopithecidae > Colobus > Colobus angolensis. The sequence continues at coordinate 2,197,465 of NW_012115933.1, read as the reverse complement.
ATTCAAGTTTGTTACTCATTGCTGGTTATGGTTTTCTATTTTTATTTGGCTCAATTATGGTAGGTTATGTATTCAGGAATGTATCCATTTTAGTTAGGCTTTCAAATTTGTTGGCAAATAGTTGTTCATAGTAGTCTCTAATGATTCTTTGTATTTCTGAGGAACCAATTATGTCTCTTTTTTCCTTTTCAGATGTTGAGTCTTCTCTCTTTTTTCGTTATTAGTCTAGCTAATGGTTTGCCAATTTTATCTTTTAAAAAAACCAACTTTTTGTTTCATTAATCTTTTATATTGTCTTTTAGACTAATTTTATTTCTGTTCTGATCTTTCTTATTTCTTTACTTCTGCTAATATTGAGTCTGGTGTGTTTCTTTGTAGTTTCTTAAGCTAAATTGTTAGATTGTTTATTTGAAATCTTTCTACTTTTTGATGTAGGCATTTATTGCCATAAAATTGTGCCTTAATACTGCTTTTGATATATCCCATAGGTTTTGATATGTTGTGCTATTTTCATTTCCTTCAAGACTTTTAAATTTTCATTTTAATGTTTTCATTGACCCATTGATAATTTGGGAGCATGTTGTTTAATATCCATGTATGGTTTTAACTCTTCTTGTTGATTTCTGGTTTTATTCCATTGTGGTCAGAAAAGATACTTGATATAATTTCAATTTTTTAAAAATTTTGAAACTTATTTTGTATCCTACCATATGGTCAATCTTGGAGAATGTTCCATGTGATGACAAAAAGAATGTGCATTCTGCAGCTGTTGAGTGAGATGTTCCTTAAATGTCTGTTAGGTCCATTTGGTCTACGGGGCAGTTTTGAGCCAATATTTTTTAAATTTATTTTCTGTCTAGATGAGCTGTCCAATGATAAGAGTGGGGTGATGCCCTCACCTATTATTGTGTTGAAGGTTGTCTCTCCCTTTATATCTTACAGCATTTGTCTTATACACCTGAGTGCTCTGTCACTGGGTACATATATAGATATAATTCTAATATCCCCTTGTTGATTTGACCCATTTATTACTATATAATGTCCTTCTTTGTTTCTTTTCAGAGTTTTTCTTTTTTAACTTAAAGTCTATTTTAGCTAAGTACAGCTGTTCTTACTTGTTTATGGTATCCATTGGCATGGAATATCTTTGTCCTTTCCTCTACTTTCAGTCTATGAAAACTTTCTTTACAAATAAAGTTTCTTGTAAGCACCATATAGTTGGGTCTTGTTTTTGTTGCTGTTGTTTTATATTTAATCCATTCCATCAGTCTGTGCTTTTTACAGAAAATTTAATTGATTTGCATTAATATTTACTATTGGTAGGTGAGGACTTACTCCTGCCATTTTATGAATTTTTTAGCTGTTTTGTGTATTCTTTGTTCCTTTCTTCCTCTCTTGTTTATCACAGTGGTTTAGTGGTCTTCTGTAGTAATAATATTTTATTCATTTTTATTTCTCCTTTGTGTAACTGCTGTACCAATGAATTTTATATATTTGTGTGTTTCATGGTAGTAGTTACCACCTTTCCTGTTTCAAATGTAGCACTTCCTTAACCATTACTTTTAAGGTTCATCTAGTGACTGAGAACCCCTTATGTTTTGCTAATCTGAGAAAGACTTTATTTCTGCTTAATTTCTCAAGGATAGTTTTGCTGAATAAAAAAACTGGCGTTCTTTTCTTCTTTCAGCATTTGAATGTGATGTCCTATTCTCTTATGAACTGTTAAATTTGTTCTGAGAAATCACTTTTAGTCTAGGGGGATATCTTATATGTGAGTTGACACTTTTTCTCTTTTTTTCAACTTTCATTTTAGATTCAAGTGGTACATGTGCAGGTTTGTCACAAGGGTGTATTGTATCTTGCTGAGGTCTACGGTATGATTGAACCTGTAACACAGGTACTAAATAGAGTACCCAAGAGGGAGTTTTTCAACCTTTTCCCCTTTCCTTCCCAGTCTTGTAGTCCCCAATGTCTATTGTTTCCTTCTTTGTGTCCATGTTTGCCCAGTACTTAGCTCCCACTTATAAGTGAGAACATACAAGTATTCAGTTTTCTATTTCTGCATTAATTTGCTTAGGATAATGGCCTCCAGCTGCATCCATGTTGCTGCAAAGTAATTTATTTTATTCCTTTTTATAGCTGTGTAGTATTCCATTGTGTATATGTATCATATTTTTTTTTCAGTACACCTTAATGGGCATCCAGGTTGATTATATGTTTTTGCTATATGACTAATGCTGTGACAAAAATATGAGTGCATGTCTTTTTGGCAGAACAATTTATTTTTCTTTGGATATATACCCAGGAATGGGACTGCTGGGTCAAATGTTAATTCTGTTTTTAGTTCTTTGAGAAATCTCCATACTGCTTTCCACACTGGCTGAATTAATTTACATTCCCACCCACAGTATATAAACACTCCTTTCTCTTCACAGTCTCACCAGCATCTGTAGTTTTTTGACTTTCTAATAAGAGCCATGCTGACTGGTATGAGATGGTATCTCATTGTTGAGTTGAATTGCATTTCTCTGATGATTGATGATGTGGAGTAATTTTTATATGTTTGTTTGCCACTTGTATGTTTTCTTTTGAGAAGTGTCTGTTCATGTCTTTTGCCTATTTTAATGGTTTCTTTTTTTTATTTTTCTTGTTGGATATTAGACTATTGTTAGATGCATAGTTTGTGAATATTTTCTCTCATCCACTAGGTTGCCTATATATTCTGTTGATAGTTTCTTTTGCTGTGCAGAAGCTCTTTGGCTTAATTACATCCCACATGCCAACTTTTGTTTTTGTTGCAATTACTTTTGAGAACTTAGTCATACATTGTTTCCCAAGACTGGTGTCCAGAATGGTTTTTCTTACATTTTCTTTTAGGATTATTATGGTTTTAGGTGTTATATTTAAATATTTATCCATATTGAGTTAATTTTTGTATATAGTGAAAGGTAGGGGTCCTGTTTCATTCTTCTGCATATGGCTAGCCAGTTATTCTACCACCATTTATTGAATAGGGAGTCCCTTCCTCATTGCTTATTTTTGTTGACTTTGTTGAGGATCACATGGCTGTAGGTATGAAGCTTTATTTCTAAATTCTCTATTCTGTTTCATTGGTCTATGTGTCTGTTTTTGTGCCAGTACCACGTTCTTTTTGTTATTGTAGCTTTGTAATAGTTTGAAGTTGGGTAATGTGATGACCCCAGTTTTGTTCTTTTCACTTAGGCTTGTTTAAGCCATTGGGCTCTTTTTTAGTTCCATATATATTTTTAGAATAGATTTTTTTCCAAATCTGTGTAATGTTTGTAGTTTGATAGGAATAGCACTGAATCTGTAAATTGCTTTCAGCAGTATGGCCATTTAAATGATATTAATTCTTCCAATACATGAATATGGAATATTTTTTTCATTTGTGTGTCATTTATGATTTCTTTCAATAGTTTTGTAATTCTTCTTGTAGAGGTCTTTCACCTCCTTGGTTAGAAGTATTCCTAGATATTTTACTTTTTCACGACTATCGTTGGTGGGATTGCATTCTTGATTTTGCTCTCAGTTTGAATGTTATTTATATATAGAATAGTTATTGGTTTTTGTATGTTGATTGTGTATCCTGAAATTTCACTAAAGTTGTTTGTCAGTTCTTGGAGTGGCATTTTGGTAGAGTCTTTAGTGTTTTCTAGGTATAGAATCATATCATCAGCTAAGAGAAATAATTTGACCTCCTCTTTTCCTATTAGGATGCCCTTAACTTTTTCTCTTGCCTGGTTGCTCTGGCTAGTACTTCCAGTACAATGATGAATAGGAATGGTGAGAGTGGTCATCCTTGTCTTCTTCCAGTTCTTAAAGGGAAAGATTCCAGTTTTGCTTATTCAGTGTGATATTGACTGTGAGTTTGTGATAGGTGGATTTATTATTTGGAAGTATGTTCCTTCAATATCTAGTTTATTGAGGGTTTTTATCATGAAGAGATATTGGATTTTACTAAAAATTTTTTCTGTGTCTGTTGAAATAATCATTTCATTTTGTTTTTAATTCTGTTTGTGATGAATCACATTTGTTGATTTGCATATGTTGAATCAACCCTGCACTTCAGAAAGGAACCCTACCCGATTATGGCATACTAAATTTTTGATGTGCTGTTTTATTCAATTTGCTAGTATTTTGTTGAGGATTTTTGCATCTTTGTTCATTAGGGATATTGTCCTGTAGTGTGGTTTTGGTTTTGTTTTATTCACGTTTTCTTCTCCAGGTTTTGGTATTAGGGTGATACCGGCTTTGAAAAAATGAAGAGCCCCTTCTCTTTGATTGCTTGAAACAGTCTCAGTAGAATTAGTACCAGCTCTTCTCTGTAAATCTGGTAGTCTTCAACTATGAATTTATCTGGTCCAGGTCTTCCCTCACCCCTACCTCCAACCCATCCCCTGTTGGTAGTTTTTTGGTTACTGGCTCAATTTCAGAACTTGATATTGGTGTGTTCAAGGTTTCAATTTCCTTCTGATTCAGTTTTGGGAAGTCTTATGTTTCCAGGAATTTATTCATTTCCTCTAGATTTTCTAGTTTGTGTACAAAGAGGTTTTCATAATAGTCTCTGAGGATCTTTGGTATTTCTGTGGGATCAGTTGTAATAACACCTTTGTCATTTCTGATTGTGCTTATTTGGATCTTCTCTGTTTTTTTCTTTGTTAATCTAGCTAGAGGTCTATCATATTTATCCTTTCAAATAAACAACTTTTGGGGTTTTTTTATTTTTTGTATGTATTTTTGGGTCTCAATTTCATTCAGTTATGCTTTGATTTCATTTATATCTTTTCTTCTTGTACTTTGGGGGCTCGTTTGTTCTTGTATTCTTAGTTCCTCTTGTTGTGTGTTGTTAGACCATTGATTTGAGATTTTTCTAACTCTTTGAGGTTGGTGTTCAGGATGATAAACTTTCTTCTCAACATTGCTTTTGCTGCATCTCAGAGATTTGGGTATGTCGTGTCTCAGTTTTTATTTATTTCAAAGAACATTTTTACTTGTGCTTTAATTGTACTGTTTACCCAAAAGTCATTCAAGAGGAAGTAGTTTAATTTCCATGTAATTCTGTGTGTTTTAGATAGCCTTTTGATATTGATTTCTGTTTTTTATTCCATTGTGTCTGAATGCATAATTGGTAAAATTTTACTTTTTTAACTTTTTTAGCTTTATGGTGGAGCATGTGGTCAATATTGGAGTATGTTCTGTGTGCATATGATAAAAATGTGTATTTTGTGGTCAATGGGTCAAGTATTCTGTAAATAACTATTAGATCCAATTGGTTAAGTGTTGAATTTATGTCCAGAATTTCTTTGTTAGCTTTCTGCCTCCATGATTGGTCTAAAGCTGTCAGTGGGGTGCTGAATTCTCCCACTATTATTGTGCTGCTAAGTGTCTCATACATTCAGAAGTAGTTGTTTATGAATCTGGGTGTGCCACTGTTGTGTGCATGTATATTTAGGAATTTTAACTCTTCTTTCTGAATTGAACCCTTCATCATTATGTAATGCCCTTCTTTGTCCTTTTTTAATGTTGTTGGTTTAAACTCTGTTGTATCTGATACAAGATAGTGACCCCTGCTGTTTTTTCATTTTCCATTTGTGTGGCAGATCTTTTTCCAACCATTTACTTTGAGCCTATGGGCATTATCACATGTGAGATAGATTTCTTGAAGACAGCAGATGGATAATGCTTGCTAGTTTATCCAACCTGACACTGTCTAATTTAAGTGGGGTGTTTAGACTATTTACATTCAAGGTTAATATTGATATGTGAGGTTTTCATCCTATTGTGAAGTTGTTAGGTGGTTGCCTATTCTGTGTTTCTCACAGAGTTGATGCACCTCACAGATTATGCACCTCACAGATTCCCATTTGCTCAAAGAGCTCATCTTTGTGCAGTATCTTGTCATTTCCCAGTGACTGAGGCACACTAAAAGCCTCTAATCTGCCATCTCACTTCCATTTTCTGTATGTCACTTTTCTTTTTCTGTTTATAAATCATCCACCACATGGCTGTGCTTGAGCCTCTCTGAGCCTACTCTGACTTGGGAGGCTGCCCAATTCATAAATCATTGTTTGCTCACTTAAGCTCTGTTAAATTTTATTTGTCCAAGGTTTTTTCTTTTAACACATGAAAGGTTTTCTTTCTCTGAGACCCCTGGTGGCAACTGGATAAAGAATGGCTACTACATACTGAGTGACATTTTTTCTCTTGTGGGTTTTAGGATTCTCTCTTTGTCTTTGACTTTTGACAATTTGACTATAATGTGCCTCAGAGAGGACCTTTTGCACTGAATCTATTTGAGAATCTCTATACTTCCTGGAACTGGGTATCCATACTCTTGCAAGACTTGGGAAGTTAGCAACTATTATTTAATTAAATAGGTTTTTTTGTAGTTTTTCCGATTTCCATGTTCTCTTCTTGAAACCTCATATGGTGCCCCATGAATCCTGTAGGCTTTCTTTATTCTTTCTTTTCACTTGGATTATTGCAAAAGATCTGTCTCTAAGTTCATAAATTTTTTCTTCTGCTTGTTCTTGTCTGTTGTTGAACTCGATTGTATTTTTATTTCATTCATTGAATTCTTCAGCAACAAGATTTATGTGGGTATTTTTTACAACATTTATCTCTTTGTTGAATTTCTTTCAGATCATGAATTGTTTTCCTGATTTTGTTGTATTGCTTACCTGTATTCTCTGTATCTTACTGAGTTTGCTTAAGAAAATTATTTAGAATTTTTTGTTTTGCATATTTCCTTCTCTCTGTGATCTGTTACTGAAGAATTATTATGCTCCTTTGAAGTTGTCATGTTTCCTTGGTTCTTCACGTTTCTTTTGCCCCATATTGATATCTGTACAGCTGGTGGAACAGTCAACTACCGCAATTTTATGGAGTAGCTCTCATAGAGAAAGACTTATTCCCATAGATGGGTCCTGTGATGTCATTTGGTTGGGTTACGTTGGCTTTGGCTGTAGGTGGACACAGGTTTTCATGAAGTTTCTTCACCTGTAATCCATGTTAGAAATGTCAATGAGTGCCTTAGCGGCCTAGGCTATGGGAGTTTGGCAGTGGTGATGTGGCTTTGCCAGGGGTGAGTTTGTCAAACTATCTCTCAGACCTAGAGTGTACACATGCATGCAGTGGGTTGACCAGTTTGGGACCTGGCTTGGCAGAGTTAGGGCCACTGGGCTATTCATAGGCCAGGGGCATGGGAGCATGGGATGGGTTGGCCTTGGGGGGACTGGTTTGCCAGGATCAGGGCCTCTGGGCTGTTTCACCAGCCAGGGGTACAGGCCACAGTGGCTTGGTTGGTTCAAGGAGGGATCCACCTGAGGCAGGTCAACCAGGCTGGTTGTCTGGCTGCAGGTGTCAGCATACAACTGTTTGGCTGGCTTGGGAGTAGGTCTTCTGGAGGTTGGTCTAATGAATTGTTTCTCTGGCTGAGGGCATGGACATACGACTACTTGGTTGTCTCAGGGACTTGTCCACTGGAAGCAAATCTTGAGGGCTGGTTCTCTAGGCAAGGAAAGAGGTCTTGCGGCTGCTCAGCTGGCTTAGCGGCATCTTCCCCAGACTGTTTCTCCTGACAGAGGGGTGGGTGTGGGGCTGCTCAGTGGGCTTTGGAGTGTATCTGCTGAAGGAAGATCCACTAGATTCTAAGGAAAGCAGCAAATAACTGTGAGCAGAGTCAAAAATGGATTAAAGATGGAACAGACTCAATAGCCTACAGAAAGCACATTTTATGAAATATGTCAGGAAGTTACTCTTGCATCTAGGAAATTATTCTATATTTGTTTCATCACATCCAGGTGAAACAGCTTTGTTATTATCTCAACACCCATGGGTTTTAAACTGCCACAGTAAGCTTTTCATAGTTCATAGGGAGTATTTGTGCAGCTCAGTTAAAGTATGACTTCTAATTAGGATTTAATTAGAAATAGAGAGCAGCTTGTTTAGAACATGGCTTTGTATGTCGAGTTACAAAGCTTCATCTGCATCTCTGTTAAAGATTTTTAAAATCCTCTATACGCTGAATTAAGGAAGAGTGATTCTGAATACATTCTGCAAAACTTATGGGCTCCATAAACAACCATCAGGAAATATTAGATAGAAATATCATAGAATCCCTGAATTTGTATTTATGCTTCCTTTCCCAAACCCTGTTTAAAGATGACACCCAAAAGACCAAGGTGATACATAATAGATTTAATCCACGATCATCAACTTTGATCAAACAGTAGTGACTAAACTGAATGGAATTTTGAGAAGACATGTCAGAGTTCAGCAGGAAAGAGTACATAGAAAAGTTTTGATAAATTAGCTACAGGGGAGGTGAATAATGGCATGTGTATCACAGTAAGTAACTGAATACCTTGAAGCAGTCTCTCCAATCAGAAAACACACAATCAGAATAGGAGTTGCAACAAAGCCTCATGAATGCTTGGTTTATTCATGTGGCCCAATATAATATCTTTAAAAGATTATTTTCTGTATTTCCTTGTATATGATGGTCCCTATTACAGTGGGTCTGAAACATCCACATTTTCTTTAGAAGAATCATATTTCTTATCAAGAGAAACAGGAAATGTTTGGTTTTATACCTTTAAAATGTTTTTTTACTCTTACTCTTAAATAAAGTTTTTAAAACTATTAACATGAGCAATAGTTCTGAAATCTAAAGGTTTTTAATTGCAAGAGATAGGCTTCTTTGAAAGGAGAAAAGCTTTTGAGAGTCAAAGTAAAAACTCTGAAAGAGGCTACACATAACAACAGATTTGAAAGACAGTGGAAGACATAGACTGCCCTAAGGAAGTATAACCTGGGCTGGAAGGGACAAGTGAGTTTGAAAGAGATTCGTAGGACAATAAAGATGATGGCCTCATGGAGAGGAGCAGATTTGGCAGCCATTTGGGAAAAAAAATGTATTAGTATATGCATAAAATATAATCATCACGGTTATACATATTTAGTTATTTTATATGCTCAAAAATATATTGCATGCTACATTTAATCATACTGTGCAACGTACAAAGCATGTGTCTTAACAGAGCACGCCAGGGTGGCTATGACATATGAAGCCCCGGAAAACATAAGGCTGAAAAGTGTGCTCTGGATTTTGCCATAGAAGTCACCCAAGCAACCATCCCAGCTGGAATCTGACCATGTGGAACTGATGTCCACAGCACACTACCAGGTCGCTCCCCTTATATGGTACTCCCTCTTCATGCTGATGATATTTTAATAAGCTTTTTTTTTTTGGTGGGGGGGCATCTGAATAGAGGAAACAGAATAAAGATTAAAATCATAGGGGAAGATATTATCTGGCCAAAGGGAATCTCTGAGATTGTGTGCTGAGATCACTTTGGACACACAGCTGCCTATTATTACTCCCTCTAGCATGGTCATAATTGAGATAAATGTAGCTAGAAATTTATGTTGCATTCCTTATCTGCCATTGGCCTTACCGCTTGGGAAGAAATTTTAGAGCTGAGGTCATGCATTATAATTACCATGTAGCATCATCATGAATGTTTTTTTAAATGGACATTTAAACACATACCAAAAAAAAAAAAAAGAGCTAATTTGTAATTAAATAAAACATGGTTTTGTGAAAAACTTACTATGTATATTATACTTATTGTCCACCTTCTGCCCCTCATTAGGAAGAAGGTTGGTTTACATTTTGTGCAGAGGTATTTGGGAGAATGCTCTCAAGGGATACAACTGTAGTAAAGCGAGGAAGGCAAGATGGGGCAAAGGGTGAAGCTGACCTGCACTGCTGCTGCACCTGAACTTCAGTTAGCCTTACAGGGAGCTTTGGACAAAGCACAACACTTCAGAGTTATCTCAAACTGAGGCATGGGGCTGGGACTTTGTGTCCTGCCTCAATCAGTCATTGGCCATAGAATTCCTCCTAAAGCAGGCGTAATTTTAGATGAGGCAGTTCCCCGAGGCTGAGGGCAATTTCAATGAAGAGTGTAACTGAACCACTGGATGTCAGTATTTCCAGCACTGGGAAATAAACAGGCCAGTCCTGATGAGAAGAGTCAGTAACAAATCTCAGTATACATTTCAATCTTCAATGTGCAGAAACATCAGTTTAAATTTTAACATCAGAAACTATTATCTAGCCAATTCTTCAGTTCTCCCCTTTGCAAAGACTCAATAAATGCAGACTCCCATTATTCCTCCACTAGCCTACCAGATTTCATCTACAAACTGTAGTGCTGGATATAGATGACTTGAGAGTCTAGGTGTGCATGCAATGTGATGTATGACAGTAGTGGTGGTGCGGGAACCTGTATCTATTTGGCTATCTAGCACATCTTGAGACCATGTAAGAGGATTAGAGAAATGCACAGATTTCTTACTTCTTAATTTTCTTTTTCCTAGGATTTTATATACAAATATATTTAAGACACCTCTGATGTTATAAGGTTAAGCCCGTCACCTGTCACAGGTGGTGTGAACACTGTGAGTTGCTGACTGGTGTCCCTGTAAATGGCAGAAGCAGGGATATTGGAATCCAGCAGTGGTGGTCCGTGCTGATGCGCACGTCTTTCCTGGCTTGAATCCTTTTCATTACCGATATAAATCAATCTGTCGGCCTCCAGTGGTTAATACTGTAGTGGATTTCTTTAATTCAACTCCAAACTCTAAAAGTGTAATCTCAGGAAAAAGTTTCTAAAACATATTTTTAAAGTGTGCATTTCAAAATATAAAACAAAATAAACAGGATGTGTATATATGTGACTTTCATCTTTCAGAGTTTCTTATAATCTGTTCTTAACTTTTAAGGATCTATGATGTCTTCTGCTGATAAAATGTTAATTTGAAGTTCAGAAATTGTTTTCGGCCAGGCGTGGTGGCTCAGCCTGTAATCCCAGCACTTTGGGAGGCCTAGGCGGGTGGATCAGCTGAGGTCAGGAGTTGGAGACTGGCCTGACCAACATGGTGAAACCCCATCTCTACTGAAAATACAAAAATTAGCCAGGTGTGGTGGTGGGTACCTGTTAACCCAGGTAGTTGGGAGGCTGAGGCAGGAGAATCACTTGAAACTGGGAGGCGGAGACTACAGTGAGCCGAGATCGTGCCATCGCACTCCAGCCTGGGCAACAGAGTGAGACTCTGTCTTAAAGAAAAAAAAAAATTATTTTCGTTTTACTTTTTTCTTTAGTTTAAGTTAAAGTAAATTCAGTACTTAAGAAAACAGTACATTTAGATCAATGCCATTTTTCTGAAGTTACTTCTTGTTACTGATCTAGTCATCTCCCTTGCTCTCTGAATATATCCCAAGGGAGAGAGAGAGAGCGAGATCTTAAGTGATGTTCACTAGTCGTTAATGACAGATTCTTCTGTGCAGCAATTTAATATGTTTTTTACTTCCCACCTATTTTTCTTTATTGCTTGCATTTATATAATAAGCATATATCATTTTTATAAAACAGTAAGATAGATGAATACTATTAAAACTTCAGAAGACAATAAAGGGGAAGGAATACAGAGCTCCCTCAAACCTTATTTCATCACAAGCAGTTTATTTCTTTATTCCCATTTAATCACTTCAGCCTCAAGGTGAAAAAGTGTAACCCATAGACAGGGGTAATCTTGTCTTGATCCAAGAAAACATTTGAAAGTTGAAATCGTTAAAAGTATGCTCCTATGAGCTAGGGCTCATCTTACTTCCATTTCTTAATTTATAATCTGTGTGTATTTCCTGGAAATAAGCTTCCTGAAGGGAATATAAAACACAGATAGAAAAATGATGTCAACCAACTGAGCTCCCCACTGCGGTCACACATGAAGTCGCAGATGAGCAAACTACGGCACAGGAGAAAACAATTTTAATTTAATTAGTAGGATAAAAGTTACTTTCCTTCATGTTTCTCCCTCTGCTTTTGGGTTTCTGTTTTTTTTTTTTAATAACAAAATACTTTTAGAAAGTACAGAAAGCAGAGAAAATATGTACAAGAAGGAATAAAGATCATCATAATTTTATCTCCCAAAGATGACTAGCAATATTTCAGTTTAATTCAAGATTTTTTTAAAAGGATTTTGGTTGTCAATTGGGATCAAACTGTCTGAGAATGTTTACGTTGCTTTCTGTACAAACATGATATATACAAAAGTTTCTTATGAGCATAACTCAGAATACGTGTAATACATGATCATAGAAGAAATTGGAAAACACAAAGTTTTAAAAATCAATCATCCTGCCATCTAGATATAAACATTCTTGATATACATTCTTCCAAACTTTTTAAGAGAGTAATTAAACGAAACCTTCTGAATAGTTTTTATTTAACAATAGATCATAAACATCATAGGTACCTCTAATTTTTGCTACTAGAGAACTGAAATAAAAGATGTTTTAAGGTATGTCTTTGTGTATAATGATCATGTTGTCCAATTACTTCCTTAGGAAAAATATCTAGAGGTAAACTACTGAGTCATACTGTAATAACATTTTAAAGGCTATTCATCTGTTTCTAAGACTAATTAGAAGGGTATACAAATTGGTAGTTTTCCCAAAAGTAAAGGACGTCCGCTCCACAAACCCTTACCAATTCTGAATAACATTACTAATCTTAGTATTTCAGTCCAATAGGAAAAAAACAAAACAAATGATTGCTTATTGTCTTTTTATGTTTTGATTACTATAAAGGCTATAGAATTTTTCAGAGAATTACTATTTTTATATATTTCAAGCCTTTTCTTTCCATTGTCATCCTTATACTTTTGCTATTAATTTGCATTATTTTTAAATAGTCACATTATTGCTCCTTTGTCATCTCTTTCCACATGTTTATAGGTATTTATTTTTCTTGTACAATTAACTTTTCTAATATTTCAAAGTAAAGCTATATGATAATTGATAACAGAATCTTTGTTTTTATTGTGCTCTTAATGAGAATAAATCTAGTCTTCTAGCCATTAAGGATGTATGTTAGTTTGAGATTATTTATTGTGTCAACTTCTATTCTAATCCTATTTTGCTAAACATATTTTTAAAATCAGATGTTTCAGATTTTGTCAAATGCCTTTTTGGCATCTATTAGGAGAATATATTTTTTCTCTTTGAATTTATTGAAAATATAAATTATGTGTAATGCTTTTTCTAATGTTGAACTTCTTTACATTCTGGAAATACATTCTCCTTGGTATTGAATGTTTGAATCTGTTCCATATGTCCTCATTTTAAAAAATGCCAATTATGCATATATTGAGCCCCCTTTATCTTTTCTGTTATTATTAAAATATTTTATTATTTTAGTTTGATTTGTTCTTTGATTTTCCGAAGCCATCCACCCTATCTTTGCCAAAATTGGTATTACTTTCTTTCTCTACTTCTTATTGTTTTCATTCTGAAATGTTTGTTTTATTGCCATGTTTTTCCTGAGTTTTTCCAACTTGCTGTTAGATTCTCCTGTTATCACATAATCCTCTTCCTAAGCATTTTTTATTTTTAGAAATATCAAATTGTAATTTTTTTAAGAATATGAAAATTTATTGAACTGAAGCCTTCATTCTTTGGGCAACTCATTTAATAATGCATATTTATTTCCTTTTGTTTAAGATTTTTACTCATCTCTGAATGATTCATCTGCCAGATTCCAGATAAGGAACTGTATGTAGTAAATTGTTAAACTTTATGTTGCTTCAGCATCCATTTTGAATCTAGGTTTAACTTTCTCATGCCAGAAGCAAGGCTTAGTTACCTTTGACACAGTATCCAGTTCTCTGGCTTTTCCCAGTTCCTCAATGTGGTCAATCCAAATGTCTGCCTCCTGGTGGCTCCCTCCCTATGGGACATACCAATACAACCTAGCTGACTCACCCCACTGGCCCCACACCTCCATAGACTATACATATATGCCACAGTAACCACTCTCAGTCACAACATGACCCTTTGAGATTCATGCTGCCTTGCTCTAAACATGCCAGTTAGAATCTCCCGTGGGAAGCCTGCTTGGGTAATACTCCGCACCCTAATAAAGTCCTTGGCTTATAGATCTTCCCCCACACTCCACCTATAGGTTGGGTACTCTGCTGGCTCCAGACTTCCTGTCAGTCCTCACTGACACCCCTCTTCTCTTTGGGATCTGTACGTAATAAACTGCTTCTGACATTTCATGTGTTTTTGCTGTGTTACCTCCTCTGTCTTACCTAATTGACACACCCAGATCTAACTTTCCTTCTAGTCAAAGCTCTCCTGGACAGTAGCTATCTTGGTGTTATAAACTGGACACAGGTCAGACAAGAGCCATAGGGGTATCTGCCAGCACAGACAAATTTACTGTGAGAGGCACACCAAGTCATAGGTTGTACACTTAGGCATTAAGCATTAAGCCATCCGCCAGAATTTAAAAAAAAAAAAAAAAAAGCATCCCTATCCCATGAAAGGCATATTGTAAACATCCTGGATTATCCCCCAGATCTGCATCAGGGCAAGGCTGGAGTTTATAGCCAATCTCCAGAGAGAGAGAGAGCTCAGGACAAATTAGAGAGGAATACAAGACTATTCTGTGGAGAAAATGGAGAGAGGAGTGTGAACTGACAATCTCTAGCCTCTCTTTTGTCTGTTCTCTCCTTTATTCTCTGACTAAATCTTTTAGCGTCCGAGGGAAAAGCAGAGTAGAGTTGGGGGTAGGGAGAAAGGGGAGTACAGAAGACAGTAATTCAAAACCTAGGCTCTGAAGTCACCCACAGGATTCAAATTCCAGTGCTGCTCCCTGCTAGCTCTTTGGTCTTGAAATAGTACTTTAAATTCTCTGTATCTCTGCTTTTTTTTTTTTTTTTATCTGCATAGTCCCTTCATAACTTGTTAAAAAATTAAATGAGTCACTATTAAATCTAGAACAGTTTCTGCCACATATAATAGTTCAACAAGGGTTAACATTATTATTATTTGCTTTTGCCCCATGAGCTTTCTGTTACAATATGCAACCGCTTTGTCCTTTTCCTTGAATCACTCTACCTTACTCTAAGCATCCACCTCAATTAGGAGGATTGGTTAGAGACCACAGAAATGACATAAGATGTATTCTTCAGTTGCCGTTTTTGACTTTCTGTGTTTTTTTATTAACTAAGTCGTTACAGGGACATGCCTGCATTTCTCATGACTGCCTCATTCCTCTAGCTTGCAGTCAGAGGGTCAGTGGCTTCTCCTTTAAGGACTACAGTGCTTACTTTGGGAGAAACCCATATCTTGCAGAACACAAAGAATACCACTTGACTATCAACAAGCTTTCTCCTTTGTAGAGATATCTTTGGCCAGAGTACTTCACAGTTTGAAGTTGCAGTAGACATTATTTCTTGGGTCATTGTAGATGGTGGATTACTCCCTTTCTTTTTTTCCTTGCTGTTTCTGACAGGTTTCATTTTTTTTAAAAGGAGAGTAATGAATATGCCTTAATTTAAGATTTCTAAACAAAAATCTGAAATACATTCAATAGCTTAAGGATGGTCTGAAAGAATTCACCTGTAAAATGGTCCAGGCTGAAATCAAATCAATGGTAAATTCATGATAAAATATAAAATTCAGTATGGCCACTATATGATATATACTTTCTACTTATTTTTAAGATTGTTTTTATTAGTTAATATTTTCAAACTATTCCACTTGGATTCTCCATATTATTAGTATTTTGTTTTTAAATTGATTTAATGTTTCTGGTTATATCCTCATTCTCATTTCAAACATTACATATGTATGACTTCTCTTCCTCATTTGCATTGCCAGGATTTTGGTTATTTACTAGACTTTTCAAAAAGCCCATTTATGGCTTCATTTATACTTCTGCTTTTATCATTGTTTATATCTCTTTCTATTTTCCTTAGGTTAATTTTTAATTTTTCTAGATTCTTGAATAGAATACATGCTTTATTTTTTATTTGTTCTTGTTAATAATAAAACCATTTGCAGCTAATCATTTTGCTCTGAGTATGACATGGTTATACTGGGTTATTCTTATTTGCATAAACATTATTTTAATGACATCAAAATATTCTATGGTTATAAAAAACTATAAGCATGCTTAACTATTCTCATTATAGTTTATAGGTTAGTTTCATCTTTGCTAATAGGTTATAGGTTAGTTCCATCTTTGCTAATTATAAATAACTCTGTATATTGTTTTATTAAAAAATACTTTTTCTTGATATAATATGTATGTATTCATTTCAAATTTTTATGAAAATTTCATGAAGCTAAAGATTCATTTTCTACTAAAGAATCTATATCTCTTAATCAGTGTTCTTCATTATTTCATGGAGCCACATTATACCATTTTTTTTCATGGCACCATACTATGTATTCATTAATTGCCAAAGAAAATATTACCATCTGCTTAGCATCAATGACTTATGACACTAATTGTGCTAGATGACATAGTTAAACAGGATCTACTGTTAATACTTTTTTGTTCATTGCCCTAGATGGTCTAGGGTTTCATTTTATTGGAGAAAATCACCTGTCATCTTTGCAAATTATGTTAATTTTATTGATCGGTTGGTAAAAGGTATTCTGGACACCATGTATCGTTTTGTAGGCAAAGAATTTGACTGTCCTTCATAAAACTTTTGTGAAAAAGACAGTGAAATTGTTATTACAAGAATTGGACAAAAACAAGAATTCACTGGCAACATCCAACGTTGCAGGGTATAATTTAAAAAGTTGAGACCTTCCAGGAATAGTGCTAGAAATGTTATGTATGCTGGTCAGTACCTATGCCTATGACTAATCATAGGACTTTGCGTGGAAATAACCAAAAACATAGGTACTAAAACTGTTTCTTCCTCCTCTCAGCAGTAGCTTGAGGTTCATTTTGAATCTACACAAATTGTTCCATAATAATGGCTAATACCAAAACTATGATCAAACTTAAGTCAGGCAGTATGCTAAACTTTGTACATGCAAAATCTCATTTAATCCTCAAGATGACACTACCATTTTGGTTTCATCAATGTGATAGACTAAACAAATGAATAAACTACTCCTGCTACAAATGCTTACAAATTCTGAATAAACTAAAAAAGAATCTTTTAAAATACATTACTAAGGCAGCTAGAAAAGTGTAAAATCCCCAGACATCAGGAACTAAAAGAGTGGTAAGCACACAAGTTGATGCTTCAATGGTCAGGATGGCATGAGTGGTGTGCAGAAGAGTATAGAACTCAAGAGATCTTTAATTGCTAGGGTGTTGGACATTAATATCTATGCAGAGAAATTAAACCTATATGAGGTCAGGAATGGGGATGTAAATCCCAGTATAAAGACAGGACCCTTGAAGTGCTACCCCCTCAGAAAATGAGGAGCTAGATAAAATGTGTCTACATGTCTTAGGATGCCACCAATAATATTTTCTTTATTTTGGGTTCTGGGTAAGTAAAAAAAAAAAAAAAAAAAAAAAAAAAAAAAAAAAAAAATTACCATGTGCAATCAAAACCTCAAGCTTAAATAATCTGAGATTTAGAGTCTAATTTACAGTGTTCATGAGTGATGAGAATCCAAGTTGACTTCACTGAAGTATGTGGCAGAGGAAAATGAAAAACTGCCCTGAACCAATGTCATATGAAATTCCTACAAGAGAAAAAAAATGACATACAATAACTTCTTAGTCAAAAATTACAAAATGTGCTAGAAAACAGTTATCAGACAGAATAAATCAGATTAGTAGAGAACCTAGAAGGACAGATAATAATCTGAACAAACTTAAAAAATAATTTAAATGGCTAAAGAGATAAAAGAAAAACATGAAAATCAAAGAATAAGGAATAACAAAAAATAGAAAGTCTAACAAACAAAAGAACTTATAGAAATGAAATAACTATTTATTGAGATTTTAAATCCAGTAGACTGGAAAAAACAACAAATTCTACATAGTCAGTGGGAGAATCAAGTAACAAAATAGAGCTGAGGAAATAACCCAAGATGTAGCACTGAGTCATAAAGTGATAGAAATGTAAAATAGGCTAAAAGATATGCGGAACAAAAGGAGAAGATGCAACATGTGTCTTATTAGGAGTATGAGGAAAGGAAGATGTGGGAGAGCAATATTCAAAAAGGTAAAGTCTGTGAAACTTCCCAAGTTACTAAAATACATGTAGCATAAGATTGCATAAGCACAAGTCCTGAGCAAAATAAAAAAAAAAAAAAAAAAAAACTACATGTATACTTATCACAGAAAAATAGCAGAATATCAGACATTGGAAATAAAAACATAAAAGGAGAAAAAAGAGAAAAAAGACAGATTACCCTGCAAAGGAGTAATTAAAGTTATACCAAGGTTTTCAATAGCAAGATGGAGACCAGAAAAGAGATGAAGAAACTGAGGCACAGAAAAGTCACACGTGGTCCTTAAAGACAGGTAGCCAGCATGTTGCAGAGTCAGATTTTAAGTAAGGTGATCTGACTCCAAAGCCCACATTCCTCAATACCACAGAATGCTTTTCTGGATAACATTCTGGACAGTTGTCTTTGACTCATCTTTACTTAAAAAAAAAAGAAAAGAAAATGAAAAAACATCTTTCGCTCAGTAAGTCAAAATCTGAAATGGTTAAAAAAACCATGTGTGTGCCTTTTTACAATCTGAAATTAATCTAACTAATATCAATATTGTTTACAGAAATTTAAAAATTGGATTTGGAGGGCAGCTCATGAGCAGTAGTAGATCGTAGATTTCTGCAATTGGTGGAAATTAAACTATATTTAGACATGTCTGAAGGTGAAACAGTCGACAATGTCATCCAAGTGGAAGCATGTGGGTGAGTTTTAATGCATAAAATTATTTCCAGTTTTTAATCAGCTATACCATATATAGTAATTGGAGAAATTTCAGTCAAAGGGTCTCAATTTCCCACGTCATCTCTAAAGTATATAACCTTGTGTATGCATGAGCTAGGCAATAGATCTTTAATTTAATAAATGTTACATATGTATTTTAAATCTCACTAATAGAAGTATTTTTAAAATTGAATAGATTTTTTCTTTTTTACAGATTGTTAACTAGGTCTGTAAATAATTCCCAAAGGGAGGGATCAATGAGAATATGAGTTGAAATAAATATTTGACCTACCACAGTGAATTATTTGAAGGACAATACATGCTCATATACATAAATTCCTTGAGCAACACAAGTCCTGAGCAAAATAAATTATAAATCATATCATAGCTCAAAAAGGGTAAAAAGCATCAATCTTTAAAGTATTTCTACACGTACCTGTATCAACTAGTGTTCCATGGTACAAAAGACAAAAGTACTATCAGTTTATCACAGGAGTCCCAGAAAATTGCTGTTCTGAAATTAACATTTTTTTTAATTAACAGTAACTATTAAATTTGTGACAAGAGAATGGTCAAAGGACTGCAAAGGATTCTGTAGTCTAATAATAAACTAAAATCACAGCAAGCTCATTTTTAAATAAATGAGAGGCCTACGGGGAGGTGAGTGGTATAGCTGGAGCTTAAAAGACTGAGTTTAAATCCTTCCTGTCCTATCACCTTGGGGAAGTTACTTAAGCCTCTGTTCTTTCATGTGGATAAAAGAGATAATAGTCCTTTCAGGCTTGTGGTGAGGATTAAACAGGCTAAGGTATATAGTAAGTACTGTACAACTGGGAGTCATTTTTATCTCCAATTAAATTGTGCCATCATTTAAAGCTGCTATGCCATCAAGGAGAGCCTGTACTAGGAGCTTTCTAAGAACTTGTTGGGTTCTGGTGCTGTCATGAAAGGCAGACACCCACACATACATGAATTATGTATGGTACCTGGATACCTAAAGAGGCAACCACAGGCATTGGCTCATTTTGATCCGGAATTCCCCACTCCCACCTCTCACAGGCACTAGAAATTGGCCCTAAAGAAGATGCAACCTTCACACCAGAAGAGATCATTCTGCCCATCATGGTCATGACAGGTGTACTCGTCATTAGACAGATATTGCTTAGCAACCGATACTCACATTAAAAAAGGGGGCAGGGCCGGGCGCGGTGGCTCAAGCCTGTAATCCCAGCACTTTGGGAGGCCGAGACGGGCGGATCACGAGGTCAGGAGATCGAGACCATCCTGGCTAACACGGTGAAACCCCGTCTCTACTAAAAATACAAAAAAACTAGCCGGGCGAGGTGGCGGGCGCCTGTAGTCCCAGCTACTCCGGAGGCTGAGGCAGGAGAATGGCGTAAACCCGGGAGGCGGAGCTTGCAGTGAGCTGAGATCCGGCCACTGCACTCCAGTCCGGGCGACAGAGCAAGACTCCGCCCCAAAAAAAAAAAAGGGGGGGGGGCAGGGGTTAAGTAAATGAGATGGGAATAGGTTGGAATAGAGTGTTAATCTATTCTACTCCATTTTGTGACTTGGGCAGATGGGACAGGGGCCCCCCAGGAAAAGAACTCAAGGATTAGCCCAGTTCAGCCTTTGATATTTCTCATGCTATTAGGAAAAAATCCTCAACCTTTGGCAACTGTCTCTAATAGGCTAGTGACATGGTCTATTTAGGCACATCAAAACAAATTCTGACATCTTTTTCCAACCACATTCCCACCCCTCTCCTTTTAGGAAATGAACAAACTGGAATAAGGGCAGCTAGTACTTGTCTTCTCCCCTGAGTCAGTCATAGAACCCCATTTCCTGTAATAGATCTCTTGTTTCCAAGAGCTTCTGTTCATTCAGTATGAAGTTATTGGGCACTCACCATACTATATTAACAGGTCCTGTTTGTTGAGTGTTCACTGTGAATTCAGGCATAGCATTAAGTGCTTTTATAAATGTATCATGTTGTTCAAGATTCCCACCAATGTTGTAACGTGTATGTTTTCCATCTCACATGGAAGGAACTGAGGCACAGAGTTTTTAAGCAACTTTACCAACAGGCAATATAAAGCATGGTCTAACTCCATTATCTCACCACTATTCTAAGCCTGGAAAAAAAAATAAGAGATGTTTTCTGTCCTCAAGGAGCATAGAGTCCAGTAAGAGAGACGTGCATGTGTACAACTCACAACAAAATTAATGGACGAGTGCTCCAAAGAAGGTACATAAGCACTACTCCTTTTCAAAATATATGAGTCCTTCATATTGACGTTAGCTAATGACACTTGGTAATGTACCAACGCATTCATACTGTGCATGAAGCATGGATATTGTCAACAGATTTATGACAATGCTGCATGAAAATCTATCTGAGCCTTGACAGCATCTAGAACCTTAGGCCTTTGGTCATGACAGTGTTTTCACCTGTATTACAAAGGAATGCTTAGTCAAGCCTGAGAAAACAATGAGCCAAGTGAAGACAACCTGGAGGACATAAGCAAATACTCACAGAACCTGCCTCAGCCTGAGATAAGTAATGAATGGAAATGCTCCTCCCTAGCAGGTAGCCCATAGAGCAAGGTTAACAGAGCACTTGGTAAACCCCAAGACTTAAGATTCCTGGGTTAAGGGATTTTACAAGGATCATATTGTAAAGTCCTGACAGGCTCCCTCACTTTGTTGGCTTTGATGGGTCAGTAGGCAATAAAGGTTTACTCTGAGATCTGATGATTTTGGCCACAGGACTGAAGAACAGCCTTGAGTCTCTACCCTAAATTGATATGCAGTCTGAGTCACTGAGATATATGCATGCTTCCTCCACTCCAGCCTCTAGACTGAAAAAGAAGGATTACTCATTTATGGAACAATAAATAAAGGGAGCTGATAGCCACAGAGAAAGAAAGGGCAAGGGCAAGAATTTAGAAAACTGACCATGAACAGGCATAGACATGAAATTGGAGGGTCTCTTTTAAAGCTCAGGTCCCCTGCAACTTCAACTAGCAAACTCTGATTTTTAGTCTTCTGATCCAAGTTAGAATTAAGTTAGAAGATGTCACTCACCTCTTGATTCCTTCAGAGAGATATTCACCTCTATTACAACATTTCATGCCACATTGTAATATTGCCTCTCTTGTAGGATTAAGACCTCCTTGAGGGCAGTGAATGTGTGATGTATATCTTAATAGCCACAGCTTCCCACACATGGGAGACAGCAATGCATAACAGAAGACGGGGCCTCAGAGTTGCACCCACCTAGAGGGGACACCCCTCAAAAATGAAAGGACCACATAGCCCGAAATGAAGGAGATGCGAGATTGAGGAGTGCACCCCCTGAAATCTACCTCTTGAGTCAGATCCCAGGGTCACAACTGCCAATTGCAAGTACACAGATGAGAGTGAGTTAACTAGATAACACCCCACACCTAATTTATATGCAAACCCTATCTGGTCTACCTTCAGAACACATTTTGAACCTAACCACTTCTTACCACCTCAGTCTACCATCATGTCAAATCTGGTCTATGGTAACCTCCTAATGCGTCTGTCTACCTCCACTGCCTCCCACCCTCAGTTTGTCATTAACACAGCTGCCAAAGAGAATCTTGTAAAAACAGAGGATATCATGTCCCAGTTCAAAACTCTCCACTGAATTTCCATCACACTTAAAATAAAATACAAAGCCTTTACCATCATCTAAGAGGTCTTATATGATGATGCCAACTTCTCCCATCCCAGACACCACTCCTATTTCATTTCTTCCTACTCTTGCCTTCCCTGACACCAGCCTGTCAGAATGGCCTTCCTGCTATCCCTTGAGCACGTTTTGTATGTTTCTACCTCAGGGCCTTTGCACTGCCTGTTTCTTCTGACGTTTTCACTCTAGATAACTATAAGACTCACTGCACATATTATTCAACTTTAGGCTCAAATACTACCTGTTTTGAGAGGTCTCTCCTATGCTCACCATCTAAAATAGTAACCTTATTATTCATCAGCCTCATATCCTGCTTTGTTTATCCTCAGAGGGATTACACTATCTAAATGATGTTATTTCTTTCTTTCTTTGATAATTTCCTGTCTCCTATACTAGAATAAGATACAGGAGAGCGGGTGCATTGTCTTTGTTCATTGCTCTATCCTCAAGGCCTGAAACTAAGTCACTATGCAACAGACTTTTGTTAAATAATTTGTCTTAAGAATAGCATGTTAGGCCGGGCATGGTGGCTCATGCCTGTAATTCCAGCACTTTGGCAGGCCAAGACAGGTGGATCATCTGAGGTCAGAAGTTCAAGATCAGCCTGGCCAACATGGTGAAACCCTGTCTCTACAAAAAATACAAAAATTAGCCAGGCACAGTTGCACATGCCTGTAGTCCCAGGTACTCAGGAGTCTGAGGCAGGAGAATCATTTGAACCTAGGAGGTGGAGGTTGCAGTGAGCCAAGATTGCACCACTGCACTCTAGCCAGTAATAGGAGACTTTGTCTCAATAAAAAAGAATAACATGTTAAATGGGCCAAAAGATCATAGGCTTCAGAATTTCAAGTGCACCTTGGAGTCAAAAAGTCAGTGAACAAGCCCACAAGAGGAACTCAGGTAAATGTCTGTGAGCCCCAATCTTCCGCTCCACAGTCAAATTGCATAGGACATTCTTACACCAAGCTTAGCATCGTATTCCACTGGACAACAGTGGCTTAAGGAACGAGCACAGGAATTAACCTGAGAACACTTGGGCATAAGCCCTGATCAGACGGTCACCAGTACAACTTAGGCAAGTTAGCTAACCCCTCTCAGCCTTAATTTCCTGATCTGTAAAAATGAGGATAATGATAATAAGTACTTTTCAGGACTGTGCTTAACAGTTTCAATGAGCTAATACATATGAAATGGCCCAGAACACTATTGAAGTTCAGTAAATGTTAGGTTAACATGAATGTGGTCTCACCTGTTCACAGGCAGAGATGACTCTAAGGTGACCATTCAAGGGATCCAGGCATTGAATGCCCTCTGCCAGTTCAAAAGCCATCTCCAAAGGCTCTTGGCCCTTCTTAGTTCCAAAGTCAATGAGATCCTGAAAAGCAGGTATAGAACTAACTGTAAAGAACAGGGCCTTGTTTTATAAGTTATTGTAACTAACATAAGCTGGTGAGTGTGCTTTGTGAGCTAGCTGGTTGTAACTTTTGTCTCTAATCATTAAAAAGTCAGCTTTAAACCCTGATGTTTTGTCTTGTGAAAACACAAGAAGGCAACAGGAGTCACCAAGCCAGGATTTCTAAGCCTCTTTTACTCCAGGTCTTTCCCATTATGGTAACAAAGGTCTACAGAAAGGGTGGCAAATGCATGAGAAGTGAAGCTGCCATGCCCTCCCAAGCCTGTGGAAGACACTACAGATTCACATGGCCTGTTTCCAGTGAGCCCCGACATGACCTTGACAAAGTGTTCCTGGCAGGCACTGACAATGAATTTGAGTTGAAGCATGTAAAAAAAAATTCATTTCCTATCCCTAAGGATTGCTGAGAAGGAAGGACAACAAATTTCACATGAACCCCTCACTCTGACCATGCCAGTGTGCTCAACCCAAAGCCTAAAGAAGATAAATTACTCACTTTTTCCCTTTTCGATTCCCCCACCCTCTTCCCTCGACTCTGACCTGTCCTGAGCTCCATCATACTTTGGCTATTTGGAAACTGACCCCATGTATTCAGTGCCACCAGCTGGCTAATTAAATAGAAGTGTCTGTCTATAGCATTCTCCATGAAAGATATTAATGAAAATGTTCTATTTTGTATTCTTTCCTTCTCCTAAAAGAAAGTACAACATAATTCCCTTATGATAAAAATATATTTCACAATTCAAGATAACTGTTCACAAGGCAGAGCTATTATCTCATAAATGAAGAGACTTGGCTTCAGAGAGGTTAAGTGATGCTACATGTCACTCAGCTAAATGACAAAGCTTGGCTAAAAGTCAAGTTCTCTAAATTTCAGTTGAGAACATATTCAGCTCCACCAGTAAGCCTACCCGAACAGCTAAGATGGCTCCAACCCAGAACAATTAATATCATTGTTGACAGTATATATCACTAAACCTTGGGATAGAAACAAACTGAACATTTTCTGCAGAAGGCATGACATTACTGACCACAAAAATATGTGAACATAGGCTTCATACTTGCTCTTTGAGTTTTGTTTTGTTGTTGCTATTGCAATCAACTTACTGCATCCCATAATAAAGAACTCGGGAAAAACAGGAAGGATTCTGGTAAAAAGGAAAAAGAGAACTCAAAAGGAAAATGAATGAACAGTAAAAAAAGAGAAATAGATTATTTTAATTGAAGATATGCCTTAGACACATGATGGAAATGTCTAGAAAACCAGGAGCTCCTGTAAACATGGATGAGACCAAAATGTAAGTTGTTAAGAACAGAGGTCTGATGCAAGAGTGTCTGGGTTTTATCTCTGTATCTACCACTTCCAGAAGGTTAGTTAACCTCTCTAAGATTAATTTCCTCTCTCTGTAAAGAAAAGATAGTAATTGTACTGTTTCACAAGGGTTTTTGGTACATGCAAGACAATATATGTAAAGTCCTAAGTATAACATCTAAAGTTATTTCAAACACTAAGTTAGCTATTATTGTTACTAATATTATCATTTGCACTAGATAGAATTCACATAACGAGGGCTGTTTTCCCTATTATGCTTCTTCTCTTTGACCTTGTGCAAATCACTTATCTTTATTGAGCTCCAGTTTCATCTTCTATAGACAGACACAATAACAGCAGTCCTACCTACTTTACAAATTCCTTAGAAGGATCAAATGCAATAAAATAGTACGGAGTGTTTTGTAAACAGCACATTACCATTCTTTAATCACAGTCTTTTCTAATTCTAACCAGGTCTCATATTAAAATATTAGTTGAGCAACTAAGGATTTCAAGGAGTGTCACGCTGAAATCATCCTTAGCCCTTAGCTGGATGAAATGTACATGTGTTTGTGTGAGAATGGGCTGTGTTTTAATATCCTTCACTTATACCTTTTTATCTTCACTCACAGATACTGAGTACCCAGTATGTGCTAAGCACTTGAGTTACAATGGGGTCATGTAGTAGACAAGGCAGTTCAAGGCCCTGTCTGTTGCACACTTAGGTAAGCAGTTGGAAGTTGCACGCAGGAAGCCAGAGTGCATGGCTGGAGGACTCAAGCTCATCTGGGAGGGGCAGGAAAGGAGATTGATAAAAATGACATTTGTGATGAAAGCTGAAGGAGGAGGAAGCATTAAAGATGCAAGGGGGAGGGAGTTTCAGCAGTGGGAAAAACTAGTACAGAGGGAGGCTCTGAAGGAAGAACAAATATGAAGCGTTCAAAGGACTAAAGAAGACCCATATGAACGGGATTTAGAATGGAGGGTGGGGAGAGCTCAGAGTTAAAGCTGGAGAGGTAGGCAAGGGTCAGCTCTGACAGACCAAGTCAAAGGTACTGACCTTTATTCTAAAAGCAATTTTTAAAAGCCACAAGTTTAAAATGAAAATTAGCAATTTGAAAAGATCACTGGCTAACACAAGGGAAGGAACAATGGGAGGGGCAAGCATGGATGCAGGAAAAACAGTGAGAGCATGGGCTACTGTACTGGTCCAAGCAGTGACAAGGGCAGTTCCAGCAAGCACCGAGACAATGAGGATAGAGAGAAGTGGTCCAATTTAAGAAATACTCATGAGGAGACAGCACAGAACTTGGTGCTGCATAAGCTGCGAGGTAGGAGAGGGAGATGTCAAGGCCAGCTCCTCTGTTTCTGCTTTGAGCAACTGAGGAAACAATGGACTTTGTCTCTGGCAACAAGAATGTAGTAGACAATGAACATGTTTAGTTGACTTTGAAGCATCCAAGTGAATGTATCAAGCCAGCAGTGGAATAGACTGGCCCAGAATACATAGAATTTTGAACCAAAGTGAGCTATATTTGCTTTTGGCTAAAATCTGTAGAACTCAGGGAAAATGTTCTCTCTAACGAGGTACAGAGAAGAAATGACTAGCAGGAAATGGGCTTCTCTCCTGCTCAAAAGTCAGACACATTCAAGACAAGATCACTACTTTTAGTTCCCTCCCCTCCTCCATTCAAAAACTGTCACTGCTCTGATGATATCACGCTTCTCCCAAATGTATTTAAAGGCACAAATGGGTGTTTATGAAGCTTTCAGATTCTCTTTACTGGTAGGGAACGTAGTTCTTTATCAGGACAACAAAGATTGACATTTGACAGACTGCAGGAAAAACAAGAATTAAAGCAGCGAGGCTTTCTAATTTGCTCTAAAATTATTGGTTTTTTTCTTACAAGCAAGGCTGCTAGAGTTTGCAATTGTTCAGAATTTGCAGCACCGAGGGAGTCTTCTGACTGCAGCACCATCTCAGAAGCTCTCCTTGCCCAGGCCAGCCTATGTCCACAGCTGCGTTTCTCGTGGCTTCTCAGCCAGCTCCTCTCACCCACCTCCTCTGAGCTAGTCACTCATGACCCCTGGGGGCCAGCTAGTGTACCAACAAGAAGCCTAGAAAAGCTTAGGGAAAAGAGTCTGTGGTTAACGCTTTCCTTATCACTAGTCCTTCAACTAAATACTCTTGTGTGGTGTCAGGTTTTGCTTTTACTAGATCTGTATTTATTGACAATTTGCTAGAGTTTCCTTAACTGTAACCTGAAATAATGTCCCTTTCCTCCTAGGATTTTTTGGGAACTTAAACAAAATAACATATTCATCATAAACAATAGATGAATAAAAAGGAGATGTTTTTTTCTCCAAGTTAGAGTACTTTTTAAAGTTCATGGAACCATCTGAATCAGCATCACCTGGCAGGCTTATAGCTGATTCTAGGCCGGGCATGGTGACTCACACCTGTAATACCAACATTTTGGGAGGCTAAGGTGGGTGGATCATTTGCAGTCAGGAGTTCGAGACTAGTCTGGCCAACATGGTGAAACCTCACCTCTACTAAAACTACAAAAATTAGCCAGGTGTGGTGGCAGGTGCCTATAGACTTAGCTACATGGGAGGCTGAGGCAGGGGAATCACTTGAACCCGGGAGGTGGAGGTTGCAGTGAGGTGAGATCATGCTACTGCACTCCACCTTGGGTGACAGAGCGAGACTCTGTCTCCAAAAAAAAAAAAAAACAGAAAAAAAAAAAGCAGATTCTGGAAGCTCCTTCCACTCACATACAGAGCCCAGATTTGTACAGTGCAAGATAGAATCTTATTTCCCCTCAGCCTAAGGAGCCATTTCTGCCGGTATATTGCAAACACTGAAAAACCTGGACACTTTTGAGCTGAGATAAGCACTTCTCAACTTCAGCTTCAGATTAGATTCACCTGGGGAGCTTTGTAATGCCACTGATGCTCAGGGCTTTAATGAGATGAATTAAATCAGAACTTCTGTGCATGGGGCACAAGCATCAGTACTGTAAGAAGTACCAGGTGGTTCTGTAATACAGCCAGAGATGATAACCACTGGTTTCTATTTTGCTTATTAAGTGTATTAGTCCATTTTTATACTGCTATGAAGAAATACCCAAGATGGGGTAATTTATAAAGAAAATGAGGTTTAATGGACTCACATGGCTGGGGAGGCCTCACAATCATGGCAGAAGGTAAAGGAGGAGTAAAGGCACGTCTGACATGGCAGCAGGCAAGACAGCATGTGCAGGGGAACTGCCCTTTATAAAATCATCAGATCTCATGGGACTTATTCACTATCATGAGAACAGCACAGGA
The DNA here is from genome assembly GCF_000951035.1 of Colobus angolensis palliatus. Lineage (NCBI taxonomy): Eukaryota > Metazoa > Chordata > Mammalia > Primates > Cercopithecidae > Colobus > Colobus angolensis. Next base: position 2,168,886 of record NW_012115933.1, on the reverse strand, counting down.
AAAACCCACCCCTATTATTCAATTACCTCCCATCACCCTCCCACAACATGTGGGAATTATGGGAGTTACAATTCAAGATGAGATTAAGGTGGGGACACAGCCAAACCGTCTCACTAAGCTACTTGAGAATTCTATCACTGCTTTAAAATTCCATTAATATCTAGCTACTCCCCCTCTCTTTCACTGGCAGTCGGTCAGCCTTCTTCCATCTTGGATACCTATCTCCTTTTTAGTATTAGAACCTTTACAACATAGAACAAGCTAATTGCTTCACCCAATATTTACCTATAAATAGCACTGCCCTATTGACATTCTCCTTCTTAGAAATCCTGAGTGCATTGAGGCCAGTGTGAGACAGGGTTGGAGCTGGGAGATGGTCTCGACCCTCCAGCTTCAGGAGAGTCTCCTCCACAGGCTGACCAGGTAGACACAGTGGCACTGAAAGAGAGTCTGGCAGGTAAAAGGGAGCTCATTACCTTCAGGATGACACCTGTGTTGAGGAATTGCTTATATCTAAAAACAGCTTCTGTAGCAACATACCAAACTCTGGCTTTGTATAGTTTGTCTTAATGAAACTTCAGTTGCAGCCTAATGAAATAAAATGGAATTTAAAAAGGTAAACTAACAGAAGATAATTGCTAGGGTGAAAACAAAGCTAAACTTTGGACAGCAGATGTTATTGGCACATGGAAAACCGAAACAGGCAAGTAGCCAGAGAAAACTTGAAATATGGAAACTCTAATGTGTGGTTCTCTGGCTAAAATCTTTCTCTCTACTAAATGGCAAATGTCATGGGCAGAATGTGGAAGTAGGACTTTTCATTTCTATATAATCAAGCTTATAATTTCCTTTCTTGGGCATAGGGTTTGATAAGGATGGGAGAAAGCACAGATCTCCATGAACTTGGGGGAGGAGGTATAAAAGGAGAAGGATATGGAAGGCGTCTAAGGCATTACCAAGTGATAGTCTTGGGAAAAGAGTTTTCTGTTTTGCAGCTCACTCTACAACAGGCATATTATAGCTCCCTTTACCCCAGATCAAATCAGGAAAACTAGCTCTCAACATCAATGAGAGAGAGTAATCAAGAATCTGAGAAGGATTCTCCATGCATCTTGAGACCCTTCTTTAGGCTGACCTGATTTTTTTTTTTTTTTTTTTTAAACGGAGTCTCCCTGTGTTGCCCAGACTGGAGTGCAGTGGGGCGATCACGGCTCAAGGCAAGCTCTGCTTTCCGGTTCATGCCATTCTCCTGCCTCAGCCTCCCGAGTAGCTGGGACTATAGGCTCCCACCACCATGCCCGTCCAATTTTTTTGTATTTTTTAGTAGAAATGGGGTTTCACTGTGTTAGCCAGGATGGTCTCGATCTCCTGACCTTGTGATTCACCCACCTTGGCCTTAGGCTGACCTGATTTTTAATCTTTCCTCCTGGGGCCTCTCCTATCTCTTCTTCCCCTTCTTCTCATATCTCTTCTTCCCAACACCATGTCCTGCCCAACTAGAGACTATACTTCTTTTAACATCCACATGCCTCTGTTACATCTTCCCTGCTTGTGATGCTCAACTGTATTGCAACTACAATTTATTTTCCTTTTCTGACAACATGGTCCAAACTTTATAGCCAATAATGAGCTTCAAAAACTTTGTAACTCAAAGAAACCATAAAACACAGCTCCACAAATTTCTCAGGTAAGATCCATGGTTGGCGAACTGATATATTCACTTTGCCCAGCAGGGATTTAATTTCTGATCCTCTCTTTTCCTGACTATGGAAAAAGCAAGACTACATGGCAGGAATGAGCCTCCAGAGAGGGCCTGGACAAACACTAGATGAATTAAAATATCACCTTGATTACAGTGTACATATGTCCTATTTCTTTTTTTATTATATCTTTCTCTGTTCTAATAATATGTCCTGTTTATTTTAGGGAAGCCCAGTTCAGATAGTTTAAAAGGTATTAAATGGACATGTGGATCTTTATTTTTGGGGAAGAAACCTAAGAGGAAACTCTATACCCTCATGAACAGCCAAAAAAAAAACCATAACAGCCACCTATTACCTCATTTCATTTTATGTCTTCCTCTGTTCTAATAATATGTCCCGTTTATTTTAGGGAAGACCAGTCCAGATAGTTTGAGAAGAAGGCATTAAATGGACATGTGGATCTTTATTTTGGGGGGAAGAAATCTACGAGGAAACTCTGTACCCTCATGAACTGCCAAAAAACCATAACGGCCATCTATTTCCTCATTTTCTTAGGTCCTAAGGGAAAACCCCAGTGGAAACCAACACAATAAGGGAATGGATAAAACTGTTTTGAAGAAATTTGAGTATGGGGAGAGGAATGGAGATTGCCCTGGGGAGGCCATAAATGGTGCCTCTCTGAATTTAATACGTGATGTCCAGAGGGACCTAAATGAAGCACAGATTCTAAAATAAATTGTTTGAAGGCACTTCAGAAACACGGAGGTTATGAGAAAGAAAATTTTGATTAAGACTCACCAGCCTGAATTCAGTAAAGAAACACTGTTCTTAATACCTGCTGTAGCCTTTTAAGTTGTCTTTTTATTCGCATGACAATGAGTCAGGGCAATATACTCATATTTTTCAAAAACCTTTCGACATAGTTTAACTTCTGGAGATAATAGCCAAAGCAAATGTCACAGAATAAAGGATAAAAAAGCTTTATGTAGAAAAGTCCTAGGTCTGGGAGATTAAAGAGAGCCCCAGGTAACTCCAGGGCTCATGGAATGTGGATGGCTGATCCTGTTTCTAATGAGGCCAGGAGGAAGATCACATTCAAGCCCTTAGAGGAAAAATTTCTGTCTCTGAGAAGATACCTCTAATTCCACCCGAACTTTCTTAAAAATGTGTTGCTTTGGTCATAGAGCATAGAGAAGGATGAAAGAAGGTGCAAAGAGAGTTTAAGACCATGTCTGTTCCTAAAGCAGTGACTGACCAGACCTATTGTCAGACCTCCACTCCAGATGTGTTACCCCAGCCAGCCATTTCCAATTGCTTCCTTCCTGCAAATTCTAGGAAAGTCTTATTCAAACATTATCTTTTATAAAAACAGGTGATAAATAAAGGCAGCTAGAGCTTGGGGAGCACTCTATCTTGAAGAGCTCATCTATCAAGTTCTCTCTAATTCCCCTCCTTCCTTGCTTCTTCCTCTGCAGAAGACTCTCCTTCTACCACCTGACATGATACCTCTGGAGGTAAATGCCCAGTCCTTGATGAGACTCAAGGCCCTGTCCCCCTAACTTCTCATCCAAAGGCATGGACCTTTATGAGTTGTTTACTACTTAAGCCAGATCACAGTCTACTTTGTGATTGGTCTGGAGTTAGACCCCTGACCCAAGCTGGACGAGTCATATATCCTCCCAAAATAATTGAGAAGTGCAAACTAAAGAGAGCTAGGTAGTCTCTGCTATGGCTTAGGTATTACATTAAAAATGAAGTCATCGAGAGACAATCATACCTCTCCATGTAAAGTAAGAGGTAGAGAAAGCTTAAGGGCAGAGAAAGAAGAATGAAAAATGTATCTGCAGAAAAACAGAGATGGAGAGAGTACCAACTGAATTGCTAATTCCTATTTTCTGTCCATTGTTGTCCATAAAACACCCCCGTATCTTTATATCCAAGTCCTCCCTTTGTTCAGGTTGGCTAGCATCGTTTCCTCCTTGAAATCACTCCCCTCGACTAAATGCAGTCCACTTTTCTCTCCTCTGTAATCTCTTCCCTCACTATGGATGCTTTTATCTCCCATGTCTTTCCAGTTCCCTGGTTCCCCATCACCTATTCCCCAAAAATGCTGGCTTGGCAGTGTCCTGCCATTGGCTCTGGAAAGCTCTGGTATTTTATTATTATGAAGAGACTAAGCTAAGGGTAGAAGAATCGATTCATCTCCAAGTTGCCAGTGAACTCTGAGGCATCTTAGTTATTGGTGAGATGAGCTGAAGAATAAAAACAATTTTCAAGTGCCCTTAGGCAAAATATGTCTTACCTACCAATTCTGCAATCTCTGAGAGGATCTGGAAGCCATAGGGATTGTAAGTTTCTAAAAGGCAACATACAGAGACTAAATTATGCTTTCTATACATCCTTTTCATTTTATGTGTTCTGGGAAGTGCTGGGGTTTTTTTTAATGGGAGGCGGGGGTTGGCCAGGTTCTCAGGGCCCTACATCTCTGAAAGTCTTCTATATTATGCCATGGTTTCCAGGATGCCTCTAGTTTCCCAGGGAAAAGAGCTGATCACCATGAATTCCTAGAAAACTCCTAATTTCCAACTCCTCTCCACGCTTTTGCATTGTTTCATATATTCATTCCTTCATGTACTAAAAAATTATATGAACATCTACTATATCCCAGTCACTACCATATGTTACATTGATGCAATGAGCAGAATTGTCCAACAATGACCTGGGGAACCAACTGAAACAAGATATTTTGCTTCCCCAGCAGATGGTGTTGTATCTGAACTTATCTCTTTTGGAACGAGGGGCTTCCTTTCCCACAGAGGACGCTCTAACTTCCCAGGGGCCTCAAGTGTCTCAGGAACCGATCACCTGGCTTTTCCACATAACTCCTTTAAACAGCTGACACTCAAATCCAGACTGCCTGCTAGCTAAATAATCTTATTATCCCCACATTGAGGAAGCTGCTTTCTAAAAAGAGAAAGCAATAATGGGAAGGGCTCCTCTACTGGAACAGAGAAAATTATCGTGGAGTTGGTAGAGTTTAATTTGGTTGAGATTTTCAAGGAATGATTGGTTAATGAGGGAAAGACAAACTGTTACCTGATGGATGTAAAGGGCCTGCCAGGCATGTGCAGAACTGAGAGAAGGACAGTTTAGACACAGGGCATAGCACAGGTGATATCCCTAGAAAATAAGGGGCTTATGGGCTAAAGGAGTTCAAGGGAGGCCAGTGTGGCTGAAGCAGGGTAGAGTGGGGAGAATGTAGTTTGAGATGAGAATGTAAAAGTACTAACCACAGCTAGCCACTATTCAAAGTCCACAAACCATTCTGGTTTAGTCTCTGGCATGAAAGAGAGTCTAGCTTTCATAAGAATCCCAAGACTAGAGTTGAAAGCAGAGCTATCACTGTTTTTCAGCTTGCTAGTCCACGAGCATACTTTCACTAAGCAGTCTCCTATAGTGGGAGTACTCCCTCCTCCACATATTTTCTCGCATTTAGAAAGGATGGGTTCAAGAACCCATCCCTCCCACTGCCATGGTACTTGCATATCAAACTTGCAACCAGAATGATGATGATAATGCTGTGGATGCTGGTGATTATAACCATTAATAACCAGCATTCATTGATCTACTATGTGTCAGGATCTAGGTGGAATTCTTCATACTATATATGATTTAATCTTCATGAGCATATATACTTGTCACAAAGCAGAATTAGGGGTATGAGAGAGTATCTCTGAGAGAGAGTGGTTATAAAAGGTCATTTTTTTTTCCAGTACATTTGTCATAGTGATATAATAAATTGGGTGCCAAAACATGTTTCCATTGCAGAATCATTGTTTTAGAAATAAATACAGGAATGTTTAGGCATGTCCTTGGACTGGACTTGGGAATACATGGTTCAAAAAACAAACACACTTCTTCCCAGCATTCTTCAAACAAGAATCCCAAAATCTGGCAACTGAAAGAACATTTATGATGAAATAATTGGAACTCTCTTAAAGGGAAAGTCTTGTGGTCCTCAAGTCTGCAAGGCAGAGCAAAACTGGTTGTATTTTCTTCCATATAAGGAGTATAAAGAAGAGATGTCCACTTCTTTAAAAACTTTTGATCTTGCTCTAGTCCAATCTATTTTCTACACTGCAGCCAGGACTTTTGTTCTGAAACAAAAATACAAGTTTTTAAAAATTATCTTGCTAAATTTATCTATGAAAATAAAATTATTCTCCCCATTTTCAATGTTTTCTTCATTCCCAGATGTTGAATTAGTGCAGCTTTGAAACCCTGGAGAATGCTCTTCTCAAAGCACACCCCAGGCATCTTCTGGTACCCATGATGTCCCCCAGAACTTCACTAGCTGCCTTGGCCATACTCCTAGACAGACCTCAGAATGCTCTTGACTCTCATCTCTATCCTCTCCTTAACCTTGGATTGGCCTTATGTGGTGATTCCCACCTGTACTCCCACTGTATCTAGGAAGTAACTAGCTTGCTTTGGATTTTACAGGCTCAGAGGTGGAAGCCTCAAGGCAAGCCTTGTCTCAGATGAGACTTCAGACTGTGGACTTTTGAGTTAATGCTGAAATGAGTTAAGACTTTGGGGGATTATTGGGAAGGCATGATTGGTTTTGAAATATGAGGACATGAGATTTGGGAGGGGCCAGGGGCAGAACGATATGGTTTGGCTGTCTCCCCACCAAAATCTCATCTTGAATTCCCACTTGTTATGGGAGGGACCTGGTGGGAGGTAATTGAATCATGGGAGCAGGTCTTTCCCATGCTGTCCTTGTGACAGTGAGTCTCATAAGATCTGATGGTTTTAAAAAGGAGAGTTCCTCTGCACAAGCTATCTTCTCTTGTCTGCCACCATGTGAGGTGTGCCTTTCACCTTCCACCATGATTGTGAGGCCTCCCCAGTTATGTGGAACTGTAAGTCCATTAAACCTCTTTCTTTTGTAAATTGCCCAGTCTCAGGTATGTCTTTATCAGCAGTATGAAAATGGACAAATACAGTCTATATACAAGCTGCCAAATTAGTAATGTACAACAAAAATTCCACATTCAGCTTCCTCCAGTATCAGGTTCTTTCTCTCACTTGGATATAGGATAACTTTAACCTCTCTCCTAAGTTATCTTGTAAGTCCTTGAGATTTTGAGGAAGAAAATACCCTCCACTTGCACATAAATCATTTGAGTGTTTAATGAATTTGATTATGTCTTAAGGAACAGGAGCAATGTAATTGATACTCCAAAAGATTATTTTCCTAGTAGTTCATTGCTTGTTTTTAAATTCAGGAATGACCAATGTCCAGATAATTTTGAAAAAATAAGGAAAAGGGAAGGAAGCTAACATTTATTGTGTAACTTCTTTTGGACGTATGCACATTCTACTAGGTATGTTAGTTATAGGATTTAACTCCTAAGTTCAAGCTGTACACACTGTAGATATTCTACAGAGGAGCAGAAACTCTCTGGGTCCTCACCATGAAAGTTTCCTTTAATACAGTCTTCTGCAGTAAGTTTCCTGGGAGTATGTCTTATATTTCTAATATTAGACATATATAAGTAGATACTAAATATTTCTTAAATTGATGTTTTTCTGACTGTAAAAGTAATATATAAATGTAGAAAATACCATAGGATTATATAGCTTAAAATTGATAATTTCCTCAAAATTACTCTTCACCCCACAAGATAAACACTGTTAACAGCAGGGTAAACTAATTCTTAACTTGCATACCAGTCCCCGATACTTTTTGCTCTTAGAGAACTCTTGCTCTCCCTTCCCCTTTCCTGGCTCACACTTTGTTATCACACCTCTACCTATAGTGGGTGTCCACCCTTTGTGTCTGTCTAGCACCATCATTTTCCTCAGACAACATTCTTCTCTCATGTAAATCATGCATTCTTGATGTAGACTGCCAACCACAGAACTCTATTTCCCTAAGCACAGCAAACGGGCTGAATTAGTTGTTTGGCTATCTCTGGGCACACCACCATGGCCATGACAATGGAGGACCATGGCTGGACAGACTCATGTCACAATTTAGAACATCCACAAGAATGTTCCTGGCCAAAAGCCCAGTTCTCACAAAATAGGAAGTGGTCTATTCATCAGACCTACATGGATCTCAGTGAAGGCCAAATTTAAACCATCTCACACCAGTTCCAATTGGAATCTATTTATTACCTGAAGTCTCCTAAGAAACAGATGGCAGAGATATCCTCCTCAGCCACTATCCATATATCCCAGTCTGACAGAACTGATACCTGGAGTTGAAGACAGATCTGTTGCTTTGCAATACTCTGATTTATTTCTGACGACAATACGGCATTTATCTACCATAGGCAATGAAAAGGAGAATTTCACTTCTTTTGCAGTCTCATGCTAACTCTTTTCGGTGCTCTGGGTAGATGACTGTGGTCAATTGCCTCAAAGAGAAAATGTCTGTTGCCTCAGTCACTAATTCCAAAGACTAATGTTGACATTCTATTCTGAGGCATCCTCATCTCATATAAGAACATAACCTTGTTTGGGGGCAAAAAACCAAATGTGCAAGAGATAAAGCAATATGAATGACCCCAAGCAACAGCATTTCCAATGACATATTTTATTACTAGTAACTTCAAAATATATCTTCCATCCTAGAAAAAAAAAAAAACCATTCCATTACTTCCCCCAAATAATTGTTATTTATAAAGTGAGGCTAGGATGTCATAAAATTAGCATTTACAGCTGGATGAAATCTTAAAAGATAAGACTCTGGCTCAGAGCCCCATCCATAAAGTGCCAACCTAGCATTGTTCAAATATTCTCTACTTCCTAGGAAGCAGATTCATGCATAATCGCATAGGGCTGAAAAACATGGCCTATACAGTATGGGGTGAGATTCTGCAGCAATTTCTTCGTTATTCCTGGAATTGTTCTCCCAAATTTCTCAGTTTTGAATGTTCTCAGAATTTATTTGACAGTGGCAGAGAAGAAAATAGACTTCATAGAATAATAGTGAGTGAAGAGTCTTTGACTTCAATTCACCAAGACTGGCTTAATCAAAAACAGAAAAAAAAAATGAGATGTAAAAGTAAAGGTATCTGGTTTGAATATTATTGAGGTATTCCTATGTGTCTGGCACCTAGGAAGTGCTCAGAAAACTAGCTGTTGTGAGGATTCAATAATAAAACATGTATAACTGCTGGACACATATGTCTGACAGGTACAAAAGGCTCAGCAAACATTAGTTCCCTAATATCCCATCACCACTACTCCATTAATGCTCCTCCCTCTTCTTCTTCCTAGAATTCTGTCTCCCCTATCATTTCTGCTAGTCAAACTCCTATGGCTCCTCAAGGATTAACTTAGATAAAACTTCCTTCAAGAACACCCTCTCAAGAAAACTACTCATAGTATCTCCTTCCTATGCATTGGTACATTTCTGGCACCTTTTTAAAATAAAATTTATCATCTTCCCAGTGTATTATAAGTTCACTGGAAATTTTAAAAGCCAGTTGTATTCCTACTCAAGACATCTAACATCATAAGTGCCAGAGCCAGAATTCAGACTCAGGTGTGTCTAATTCTTGAACTTCACTTTTCCATATTATGCTGCCTTTCATATTATGAAGGTACAACCCAAAGAAAAGAGTAGCTCAGTTTATTCATCCTTCTCTCCACCTTAGATGTGGAGAGAAAATCATACCTTATCTCTCTTCCAGTTTCCCTTCCTTCATTTCCTTCTGAGTACACTAAGAGAAGGCACCCCTACTGAGCCTAAAATTAGAAGTCAAATACTGCTTTGCCTTGTCTCTCATCCCATTCCTCTCAGTGACACTTTAATGGTATGCTGTTAGTAAGTCACAGACAGATTCCTGCGGTCAACAATGGAATACCTATTTTTAATCAGAGGAACAAGGTTAAGTAAGACATTTTAACCATCAAGCCTACTGTATTAGTCAGGGTTCTCCAGAGGGACAGAACTAATAGGAGATAGATGGATGGATGGATGGATGGATGGATGGATGGATGGATGGATGGATGGATGGATGGATAGATGGATGGATAGATAGATAGAGAGAGAGAGAGAGGGGTTTATTAGGTATTAACATTCATGATCACAGGGTCCCAAAATAGGTTGTCTGCAAGTTTGAGGAGCTAGGAGGGCCGGTCCAAGTCTCAAGTTTAACTCAGTTTAACTCCTAACTCTTCTCCTAACTGAAGAACTTAGAATCCAGTGTTCGAGGGCAGGAAGCATCCAGCACGGGAGAAAGATGTAGTCTGGGAGGCCTGGGAGCTGATTAGATGGTGCCCACCAGATTAAGAGCGAGTCTGCCTTCCCCAGCCCACGGACTCAAATGTTAATCTCCTTTGGCACCCTCAGAGACCACCCAGGATTAATATTTTGTATCCTTCAATCCAATCAAATTGACACTCAGTATTAACCATCACAAGCCCACCCCTTGTCAACTTGAATTCATACACATCTCCTGAGATCATACATAATCTTCAAATAAAGACAATAATAAGGTCATAATTATGCCTAGCATAAAACTATTCTTCATACAACTGGAAATGAATCAATCCCCAAACCAAATACTATTACATAAAGTTAACAATACTTAAGTGCTGATGTGAAGTCAATAAATCTTATATCACATAATATAGAAGAAATGAAACAAAATGAAGATATTTTCTTAGTAGAAGTGTATACACGCACAAACATGTTTTTAACAAAAGGAGGAAGAAATACTCATGACAATTACAGTCCTCATTTCTGCAGGTGGTCACATGGTCATAGCTGGTATTAATGACTACCTTCTTCTACTACCCATTCTGTATTCCCTTTGCCTTCAGCAAGCACCTCAGCAGGTTTTTTTTTTTTTTTTTTCCTGATGGAATGACCCAAACCTTCATTCCTCAAGGGTCTGGGTCATTTGTAGTCTTGCCTGGATTGGGCTGCTGTAGTTTCCCATTGACCTTAATCACAGGACATGGTAATACTAAGAGACACCCTAATGGATCTCTTGTATTCCATGAATACTCTTCCTTACCTCTGTTGTGGAGTAGCAGACTGATTTCATCTTACTAGTCCAGGTCGATCACCCCAGCCAACACTGTAACTCCCTTCTTAGCCTGTTGACTTAAAGGTAGGAGGAGTCCAAAGTGTCCAGGTGGCAATCTTAACTTCCAGTTTAATAGAATTGTGTGTCTCCTGGGGGCAGCATTTATCCCTCTATAACTAAGATCCTAGGCCAGCAGAACATAATGCCACAGGAACAGGAGGCCAACATTTTTCTAGTGGATCACTAGGGGTGATGGTGACTGGTGCCACTTCCACTTCCACCCCTTCATTCCTGGACCCATAAATCCTGGCTATGAAAGAAAAGGTATCATCTATTGAATGCTGATTCAGAGCATACATGGCTTGCTGGAGAATTTTGCCCCAGCCCTGCAAAGTATTGTCACCTATTTGACTTAGTAATGGTGACTTCAAAAGACCATTTCACCATTCTATCCAGTGGCTTCAGGATGATGGGGAACATGGTAAGAACAGTAAATTCCATGAGCATGGGCCCATCACCGCATTTCTTTAGCCATTAAGTGAGTGCCTTGGTCAGAGGCAATGCTGTGTGGAATACCATGATGGTGGATAACCCATTCCATGAGTCCACAGATAGTAGTCATGGCAGAAGCATCACATGCAGGATAGGGAAAAGGGAGTAAGTGTATATTCCAGTGAGGACAAATCTCTGCCCTTTCCGTGATGGGAGAAGTTCAATATAATCAACCTGCCACCAGATAGCTGGCTGATCATCCTCAGGAATGGTGCCATATTGAGGGCTCATTGTTGGTTTCTGCTGCTGGCAAATGGGCACTCAACAGTAGCTGTACCCAGGTATGACTTGGTGAGTGAAAGTCCATGTTGCTGAGCCCATGCATAACCTCCATTCCTGCCACCATGGCCACTTGTTCATGGGCCCATTGGGCAAGGACAGAGGTGGCTGGGGAAAGAGGCTGAGTGGTGTCCACAAAACGGGTCATCCTATCCACTTAATTATTAAAATCCTCCTCAGATGAGGTCACCTGTTAGTGAGAATTCACATGCTCAAATATCTTCACAGCTTTTGACTATTCAGAGAAGTCCATAGTCTGAGTTCATACCTCTTCCCCAAATTTCTTTATCACCAATTTTCTAATCATGCTTCTTCCAAGTCCCTGATCATCCAGCCAAACCACTGGCTACAGCCCCTGAATCAGTATATAATTGCACATCTGCCCATTTCTCCTTCCATGCAAAGTGCACAACAAGGTGCACTGCTTGAAGTTCTGCTCACTAGAAAGATTTCCCTTCACTGCTCTCCTTCAGAGATGTCCTAGAAAGGAGCTGTAGTGCTACAGCTGTCCACTTTTGGTGGTGCCTGCATATCGTGCAGAACCATCTGTGAACCAGGGCCTAGTCCTCTCTTCCTCTGTCAGCAGATCGTAGGAAACTCCCCATGAGGCCATTGGTGCAGGCTGAAGAGAAGGCAGGGTGGCAGGAGTAAAGACCATAGGCATTTGGGCCGCTTCCTCATGTAACTTACTTGTGCCTTCAAGACCTGCTCAAACATGATCACATATACCACTTCCATTTCATGATGGAGTGCTGCTGTGCATAACCCACTTTATGGCTAGATGGGACAGAAAGCACCCCATCCATGATAGGCAGTTCAGGTCACATGGTAACTTGATGACCCATAGTTAAATGTTCAGTTTCCACCAAAGCCCAGTAACAGGTCAAGAGCTGTCTCTCAAAAGGAGAATAGTTATCTGCAGAAGATGGCAGGGCCTTGCTCCAAAATCCTAGAGGCCTCAGCTATGATTCACCTATGGGGGCCTGCCAAAGTCTCCAAACAGCATCCCTATCTGCCACTAATGCCTCAAGCACCATTGGATCTGCTGGGTCATATGGCCCAGTGGCAGAGTAGCTTACATAGCAGCTTGGACCTGTTACAGAGCCTTCTCATGTTCTGGACCACACTCAAAACTGGTAGCCTTTTGGGTCACACAATAAATGTGTCAGAGTAACATAACGAAATTAAGAATGTGTTGCCTCCAAAATCCAAAAAGGCCCACTAGGTGTTCTGCCTCTTTCTTGGTTGTAGGAGGGGCCAAATGCAGCAACTTATCCTTCACCTTAGAAAGAATATCTCGACAGGCCCCACACAACAAGATCCCTAGAAATTTCACTGAGGTACGAGTTCCCTGAATTTTAGTCAGATTTATTTACCATCGTCTGGCATACAAATGTCTCACCAATAAGTCCAGTGTGTTTGCTACTTTTTCTTCACTGGATCCAATCAGCATAATGTCATCAATGTAATGGACCAGTGTGATATCTTGCGGAAGTGAAAGGCAATCAGGGTCTCTCCGAAGAAGACTATGACACAAAACCAGAGACTTTATATACCCCTGATGTAGGACAGTAAAGGTATATTGCTGGCCTTGCTAGCTGAAGGCAAATTGCTTCTGGTAGGCCTTGTGGACAGGAATGGAGAAAAAGGCATTTGCCAAATCAATGGCTGCATAATAGGTACCAGGAGATGTGTCAATTTGCTTAAGAAATGAAACCACATCTGGTACAGTAGCTGTAATTGGAGTCACCACTTGGTTACACTTATGATAACCCACTGTCATTCTCCAGGATCCATCTGTCTTCTGCACAAGACAAATGGGAGAGTTGAAAAGGGATGTGGTGGGAATCACCACCCATGCACCTTTCAAGTCCTTGATGATGGCACTAATTTCCGCAATCCCTCTAGGGATGTGATATTGTTTTTGATTTACTATTTTCCTAGATAGGTAACGCTATAATGGCTTCCATTTGGACTTTCCCTCCATAATAGGCCTCACCCTATCAGTCAGGGAGCCAACATGGGGGCTCTGTCAGCTGCCGGGTGTGTCTATGCCAATTATGCATTCTGGTATTGGGGAAATGACCACAGGATGAGTCCAGGGACCCAATGACCCACTGTAAGTTAGACCTGAGCTAAAACTCAATAAATCACCTGATCTCCATAAGTCCCTACTTTAACTGGAGGACCAATATGATGTTTTGGGTTTCCTGGAATCAACGTCAGTTCAGGGCCAGTGTCCAGTAGTCTCCAAAATATCTGATCATTTCCCTTTCACCAATGCACAGTTACCCTGGTAAAAGGCAGGAGGTCTCCTTAGAGAAGGACAGGAGAAAAATTCACTGCATGAATTGTCGGTAATGTAGCGGGGTCCTTCCTTAAGGTGACCTGCCTCCCCTTCATTCAAAGGGTTCTGGGTCTATAAACTGGCTCAAGTCTGGAAATTGATTGAGGAGCCTTGATTCTCTGTTTTTATAATTCAAATTAGTCTTTTGTCCATTCAACCTAGAAGTTTTCTACTTATATAAATTAACTAGAAATGCAGTAGACTTCTAATCAATTTAACTTCTAGGAACACTGTGGTTAATTAGTCAATGCCAGAGCTCTACACCAGTCAGACTATTCTGATTGCTGCTTTGTCTCTGCTGTCCATTACAGTAGCTACACCCACCTTGCTTTTGATGGTTAAGTGCCACCATGTGGCCCCTGACACCTCGGGATCTAACTACTCCCATTGTATTTACATTTTTACTTGAGTGACTGAGGTTCCCACTGTCAGATTTGACATATAGAGAAGAGCAATTATAGAGCTTCTCAAAGATGCAGGTGCTGCCATCACAAACCTATTTCACAAGGCATTGGTTGAGGGTATATCTTCTGGACCCTCTTGGCTGGGATGAATAGATCTAAGTTGACTAATCCACTCCATCATCTCATTCTCTCTAAACCTTTGGATCCCTTCCTCTACATTAAACCAAGGGAGATCAGACATTTCCAGCTCACTCACAGTGGACCATCTTTTAATCCTATTTCAGCTAACCAAGCAAATAAACTATTAGAACCTTTTTTAACTCCTCGAGCTGCAACATTAGAAGCAGAGTCTCTACTTAGTGGGCTCAAATCAATAAATCAGCCTGATCCAACTCTGTATTCCTTTCACCATTATCCCATACCTTTAATATCCATTCCCATGCCTGTTCTCCAGATTTCTGTTTATACAAATTAGAGAACTCATGTAGTTCTTTTCAAGTGTAGTGCACCTGGTCATGGGTCACACTCTCAACCTCACCTCCAGGGGCCCCCCAAGGTTTTAGTTATTGGTCTAGGAGCACACAGGGCTGTTGAGGGTGGCTCTGAGAAGAATCAACATTATTTTGCCTGGCAACAGCCTCAGGGGAGGCCATCACTGTTGCCTCAGGCAGCACAGGGTTTATCTCCCCAGACAAAGGTGGAAAGGCTGGTGGTAGCATGGGTCAGAGAGGAGATATTGCCACTACTGTGGATGGGAAGCTGTTTATTCTGGCAAAAAATGTTCATCAGAGTTTACAAACTCAGTATCCCCAGTTTCATCAGGGTCCTCCCACATGTCCCCATTCCATGTTGCAGGGCCCCATTCTTTTCTAATCAATACCCTCACTTTAACAGCAGACACCTGGTGAGGCCATGCATGCACCTTTCATTGCCGGCCAGTCACTCGCATGATAGGAGCTTGTGTCTATTTCTCCACAATTTCAGCTCTTTCTTTACAGGAGATAAGACTCTCACTCAGGGCAATCTTAGCAGATCTAAGGCTTAGTATCTACTTCTGAAGCCGGGAGACAGAATCCCTGAGTTCATCATTTTATTTCATCACTTTGTCTAGTTAACTTAGGAGCCACCAACCAGCTTCATTATGATCCTTGGTTCTCCACATATGGCAAAAGGTATTATGTACAGAGTCACTAAATTCCTTGCCTGTCACAAGCGGTGAATCAGGACTGTCAAATGCATTTGTTTTACATAACTCTCTAAACAGTTCACGCCAAGGATTATCAGTGTTCTCCAAACTGTTAGAAGTAGAATCCAGTTTTCAAAGGGAATTTTTCCAGTTTTTGCCCATTCAGTATGATATTAGCTGTGGGTTTGTCATAAATAGCTCTTATTATTTTGAGGTA
>NW_012115933.1:2130757-2152060 GCF_000951035.1 Colobus angolensis palliatus | reverse complement strand
GATATAAATGATGAATTGATGGGTGCTGACGAGTTGATGAGTGCAGCACACCAACATGGCACAAGTATACATATGTAACAAACCTGCACGTTATACACATGTACCCTAGAACTTAAAGTATAATTAAAAAAAAAAAAAAGAAGTAGAATCCTTAGCATTTTAGAGTCTAATCATATCAAGCAGCCAACTCTGGAAACCCCAAAACCAATGAAAAAACTCCATTCTTAATATTCTATTTTTCTAGAACCAGTCCGGCACCAAGATCTGTCATAGACAGCGTTCTCTAGAGGGACAGAACTAATAGGATATATATAAAGGGGGAGTTTATTAAGTGTTAACTTACATGATCACAAGGTCCCACAATAGGCTGTCTGTAAGCTGAGGAGCTAGGAGAGCCAGTCCGAGTCCTAAAACTGAAGAACTTGGAGTCCGATGTTTGAGGGCAGGAAGCATCTAGCACAGGAGAAAGATGGAGGCTGGGAGGCTAAACCAGTCTAACCTTTTCACGTTTTTCTGCCTGCTTTATATCTGCTGGTGACTGATTATATGGTGCCCACCAGATTAAGGGTGGGTCTACCTTCCCCAGCCAACTGACTCAAATGTTAATCTCTTTTGGCAACACCCTCACAGACACACCCAGTATCAATGCTTTGTATCCTTCAATCCAATCAAGTTGACACCCAGTATTAACAATCATACGTACCTTTTAGTATGTATATTGAAGTATTCCATACAATATACACTGATAGTGGAAGCATCAATGTCATTTCAACTAATATTTCATACAAAATAATCTGCCCATCTCTTTCCAGTGATGTAGAAAATATGACTCTCTGATCATAAATGAATGAAATAGTTCAATCTATTCCACTATTCTGGTAGAGCTATGCAATGTGCCTATGAAAAAGGTGATTAATTCTTGAGCAACATTTAGGATAATAATATCTAAATTGAGGTAAGTGATGATTATACTATATCCTGCACTGGTCAGACCACATGTGTAATGTGTCCTGGAAATCAAATTTTAAGACAGACATAGAAAAACAAAAAATCCAGCAGGGAGCTGAAGGTACTGACCTACTAAATGGTACCACTGAGGGTACTGAGTGGCCTTTACACCATGCCAATTGTAATGAATAAGTGGGGAACTAGGAAGAAAAAGAGATGCCTCAGAAGGAATGTCTCTTGTTCCCAAATGTCTGTATTATTATAAAGGGGAGACCAGGCATGCACTGTATTACTCTAAAATGTAAAGCAAAGATTAGAGAGGAGAAGTCTCAAAGGAAGTTGATCTTATAGAACTGCCATCTCAGAGTAAGAACGCTTTCTGCAGTTCGTGAAGGGATCCTAACCATCAGACCCAACCAAAATGTAAGAGAGTTCCTTTCACCAGTAAGCTTCCACTTCTTTAGAGTCTCACAGGAGAGCTTCCTTGAAGCAATTGTCCCCCAAGATCCCTTCTAATTTGCATATTCTCCAAAACTGGCTCAACCATGGCCCCAATTCACCACCCTCTGCCCGGCTCAGCCTCTGAGATGGCCACAGAAGAAGCAACAGCAGCAGGTGAAGTGGTGAGCAGAGGCACAGCTGAGGCAGAGCCTCTCCGCATACTTTAATGGGTCTTGACAAAAGTTCCTGGGTCCTTTATCCTTTCCAAATCCTGTTACCAAGGCAACTTCTTGCTTGTGACTGTGAAAGCAGACAGCCCCACATGAAATTATGACCACTTTATTCTTAGAACAAAATGATTTGAATGATCAGAGCTCACAGCTTGTTTTACACAAAGTGAGACACAGCTAAGTGGTTCCTCTCAGAAAACAAGTGTATGTGTGTGTGTATGTGTGTGTGCATGTGTAAAATCTCCAGCCTCAAGTTCCACCATTAGAAATTTATTGTATCAAGTTATGCTAATGTTTCTATCACAATGAACAAGACCAGTGGCAAAGATAAGAAATTAAGTCACAAACATCAATGTGACTAAACCTGACATACTCTTTCTAATGTGAATAAAGTCAAAATAGGATAAGGGTTAAGCGCTTATCTTTTCAGGTGAGACTACCTCATTTCAAATTTGAGGTCTGCCACTTACAAGCTGTGTGACCTTTTGTCTTTGGCAGGTTATTAAACCTCTATACCATTTAAGATCATCAGTGTAAGATAAAAATAATACCTCTTCTTCGAGTTTCTGGGTAAATGAATTAATTTAAATATATAAATTATTTAGAATGTATCTGGCATATAGTAAGCTATATAAGTGTTAGCTATTGTTGTAATGGTAAAAATAATGCTGTTGATGATGATGATGATGATGATGATGATGATGATGATGACAGAGACCAGAAAGCAATGAAGAGAAGATACTAGGAGGTTTAAGATTTTTGCCTGGGTATATACACAAGCAAGTCAAGGAAAAAGGAATTGACTTTTGCTAAGTGTCCATGTGCTCAGTAATAAGTCATTAGAGACATTAGAGCCTCAATTACCAAGAGCGGACAGAAACCTTTTGGATGACAGAATCTTAGGAAATTTCTGGACCTTATGATTTCTGACAAGACATGACGGAAGTATGGTCATGAGCATCTCCAGCTTAGGACAAAAGTGGATGTTCTCAAGCTGACAAAGGAAATGCAAGGAGAACACTCCTCCTAGAACAAGATTTTGCTACTTATTCCCTCACAATTATGCCCCTTTACAAGTTATTAACCCCTTTTCACACTATAGGAGGTGAAGGAGGCACTGCTAAGAAAGGTGGAAGAAGTCAGCCTCCCACTAATATGCTATGCTTCCTTTTGTACATATTTTCTTTGTATACACTCGTTATCTGGCACTATCTGGTACCTTAAAAGCATTTGAGCTTTCTAAGCATCTTGCTACTTGTAGCAAATCAGATCAGACAAATATAAGCAATTAAACAGCTCCTACCTATCAACACTTATCAGCCAAATGAACGTCACTTATCATCTGGTGACTCTGTTTGGTAGAGAAGACTACAGGAATAGAGACTAACACACTGCTTACTCCCAGAGAAGCTTGGATTTTCAAATTTAGTTGCTTAACAAAGTGGCCTTCAGATTCTAACTTCTTATATTAGAGGCTCCTCTTTCCCCAACTCTACTGTCAGTTGCCCTGCAGACTGAAACGCCACCAAATTGCCCAATATCCATTATCTTTCCAGCCCTCTCTAATCTGGAGCTCAAGTATAGTTTTTGGCACTCGCTGAGAAAACAGCAATGTGAGTCCTGATACTCTTTTCTAAGAACAGACATATATCTAGCATTATAGCCTCAAATACTGTACTCAGTGATATGGCTGCTTCTGAAGTAGCTGCTCCCTTGAGTCACACGAGGAAGCATGAAGAAAAGACAGAACTTGACACTGAAGTTTCACCTTGCATAATGAAGGCTCCCTCATGTTGCTCATAATAAAGTACTCCTCTCCTCCTTTTACCCCCAATTGTAACGTGCATATACTTCTATTAAAATACTCATAACCTGTGGTACTTCTTTCTGAATTTTACTTGTTTCCATGTATCAGACAATGAGTCTTTGGGGAGGGAGCATAGACATTGTCACATTCATCTACTATTCTGTCTGATACATAGTAGGTCCTCAATAAACATTTGTTGGATTGAATATATTTACATCATGAGGTTCAATTTAGATAAGGTTAAGGAAAATGCAATAGCCACTAGTAATTACAGAAGTTAGCACTGATATGAAAACAATAAGACAAGTTTTTATTTTTTCATAGGCAAGAAGGGAAAATTAAGTGCATGAAAGTCCAAAGCAAATAGACTATCTCTTCTCTTCTTGGATCCAGTCTACATACATGTAATAAGACCAACTATGTACGAGGAACTATGGGATTCTGTTGCCTTCAGTTCTTTTCTCTCACAGAGGCTCTCCCTGCTCCCTGCCAAGGTGGTGGTGCCCATGTGGCAGAAGGGAGGAGCGAGCTGGGGCTGCACAGGCACAATCTGGAAATGACCAGAATAAAAATGCCCCAGCCCAAACAGCAAGCAGGACTCCCCAGTCAGATTTTTATTTCTAGGCAATGCTGCTAGGGAAAAACTCTTTCCCTTGGAGAAATCAAACAAAACACAGCTTGGAATGATTCATACAAAGGTTCTCAAACTTTTAAAATCACCTGGGGAGCTTTAGAAACCTACTAATGGCTGGGCCCCAATTAAATCCAAACATCTTGGGGTGAAACCAAGGCACTTACAGTTTTTAAAAGCTCCCAAAGTGATACTAATGTGTAGCCAGGGTTGAGAATTACCGATTTAAACAATCCTGCTCTTCATATGCAGGTTAAGCTTGTGGTTACAATTACTCAGCTGCTCACCTGTCTGCACTAATATATATACTACTATGCTTTGTTATTGGGACAGAAATATGGCAAGGATGAAAACCAGTTCTCTCGGTAAACACCTGCTTCTATTAAGATGTACAGTTGGTGCTGGGCATGGTGGCTCATGCCTGTAATCCCAGAACTTTGGGAGGACAAGGGAGGTGGATCACGAGGTCAGGAGTTCAAGACTAGCCTGACCAACATGGTGAAATCCCGTCTCTACTAAAAAAACAAAAATTAGCTGAGTGTGGTGGCGCATGCCTGTAACCCCAGCTACTCAGGAGGCTAAGGCAGGAGAATTTCCTGAACCAGGACCTGGGAGGTGGAGGTTGCAGAAAGCTGAGATCGCACCACTGGACTCCAGCCTGGGCTACAGAATGAGACTCCGTCTCAAAAAAAGAAAAAATGAAAGAAAAAGTCCAGTTGGTTAGTGGGAAAATTAGCCCAATGGAAATATTGACAACTAGCTTTGATTTGATACTCAGTGGCTTGTGCATTTGTGTTGGCCTCTTACTAGAGCTATTCCCTCTTGGTCTGTTTTTCTTTGGTCTTACTGCTGCTGTTACTTCTCAATGACACCATATACCATTGTCTGCTCCAAGTGCTTGGTTCTCTTCCCTGAGTTTGTCAACAATTTTTCAAAGTAATGGGTAACATTGGCAGCTTGCTTATTTTACTGTGATAGCACTGCAGACTCTTCATGGTGGGAAGCAATAGATTATCTGTGCATGCTCAAGACAGCAGGTACAAAAGAGGAAGCAATGTGACTTACTACGAATAAACTAATAAAGGGTGGGGGCACAAAACACTTTCTGGCCCCTATGCAAATGGACACCAGCATATCCGCTCCAGCTGGGGCCAGAAAGGGACATTTTACAGTAGGAGGCAGCCACGACTAAAGCCTTCCTCTCCCAAACAACAATTAGGTCAATTCTGGGAGTCTCGGGACTTGTAACACAGCTGAATGGTTTAAGAACACAGGCCACAGAGACAAAACAACTTGAGCTTGAATCCCAATATTGCCACCTACTACTTTGTGTAACTTTGGGCAAGTTATTTAACTTCTGTGATTTATTTTCCTCACAATTAAGAGAGGAGATAATGATAATAGTCATCTGTTAAAGTTGTCATATTATATGACATGAAGCATGTGATGGTGAAACTGATAGTAAAACCCAGGCCTAATCATCCTGATTCAATGTTATTTTATAATTCCACTATTGTAACATTAAAATGTTTTAATTATACACTTTTACACTTGTGTAATTACTACATGTTAACTATAATATTAAAATGTAACATAATGGGATTTAGCATGCTGAAACCTCCTGGTCAGAACTACATCTACTTCTGAAATTGAGAGACTCCTATAGTGCAGCATTTTAAAAGTGCCATCCCACTTTTCTGTAAATATTCGCTCCAGGTTACATGTGAACATACATGCCAACATTTCAGAAATAGAAAAAGCAATAGGTGAATTTTTTATGGACTAGTGAATGTTTTGCCTCTATATTTCACATATGAGATAAACTATACAAGACAGTTTTGTTTTGAGACCAGGTCTTTCTCTACCACCCAGTCTGGAGTAAACTGGCAAAATCACGGCTCACTGCAGCCTCGAACTCCTGGGCTCAAGCGATCCACCCACCTCAGTCTCCCGAGTAGCTAGCACTATAGGCATGCACCACTATTCCCAGCTAATTTATTTATTTATTTATCGTAGAGTTGGCGTCCTGCTTTGTTGCCCCAGTTGGTTTTAAACTCCTGGCCTCAAGCAATCCTCCTACCTCAGACTCCCAAAGCGTTAGCATTACAGGTATGAGCCACCATGCCCAGCAAAAAGATGCCTTTGAAATGATGCAGTGATCCTCAGTTGGCACAGCACAATTGTATCTAACATTACACAATACTTTTTATTTTTTTGCATTGACATATACATTCAGTTTTCTAAGAAGAACTCAGGCAGAATGCTATTTTTACTAAGAGATTAATATATCATAAGAAAAAATTGTCAACCAAAATAACAGAGATGAGACAGGAGAATAGCAGAGGAAGTCGGGGGTGAAGGGGACCCATTGGATGTAGGCTAGCTTGAGCAATAGCAAAAGCAAAACATGCAAGACAGCAGAAGCAGAACATATGAGATAAGGAAGTAAGCAGTATGTAAATAAAAAAGTAAGCAATAAGTTGGAACAACTGAGCAGAGGAAGTCGGGGGCGAAGGGGACCCATTGGATGTAAGCTAGCTTAAGCAGAAGGTGCAAGATTTTAAAAAAGCAGAACATAGAGATTTTTAAAAAGTAAACAGTTAAGTTAGTGCAATAAGGGAAAGATAAGGATAAGCAAACAGCTTACAAGAGATAAAATAAGAGTAAGGTGCAATAAGGGAAAGGCAAGGATGAACAATTTGCTTATGAGAGCAAGTGAGAAACAAAACCCATAAAATCTAACAAACCTGTGCTGATACCATACCACTCACAGGTCAGCCCAATCCATTCTGGATCTTACTGTGCTTAATAAATCTTTTGCTGCATTGCTATTTGTGTGTATCACATCCAATTCTTTATTTGCAACACCAAGAACATTGCACTTCACAACATCAGCCAGTAACAGAGAGGGGCTCTCTACAAGAAAATGATATTTATTGGTGAATAGAGCACTGCAATGGGAATACATGTGCCATAATAAACCATATGCTTATTCAGAAAGGTAAGGGAATGCAAAGGTTTTTAAAGGAAACACACAGGAGGGATTATATAATTGTCTTGAGATAATCATCCTTGGCTGCAAGGATCAATAACAAGAGTGATACCAGTTCAAGGTTGGACAGGCAGTTGTGTGGCAGATGTCCTTGCAGAAGTGTTTTTTTGTGTGAGGTTGCAATGGCATTTATGCAATGTTATGGTTTTCTCAGAGCCTTTGTACATGGCTGTGATTTTTTCACAAGTCTTTTTGTAATAGTTTCATTATCAGGCATACAAGGCTCTCTTCATAGCCTTCCACAGCTCTAGTTTTCAGATTTTTAAAAAATGTAAGTGACTCCATTTTGATTCTGACAACTTTCACAGAATTACCTGCCTCCCACACACTAAGCACACCTCAGCACATTGTGCAGTGGTTTTGTCACATATAGAACAGAGCTGGATACGTGTTTTATTCATAGGAGAATGCTAGGTTTTCAAATGATAATAAGTGCTTCTAAGACACCTTTCTCTCTATCCTTATGATTATTCTTTTCAGCTAGCTGATTACCAGGGATTTCTTATTACCTAGATTATCAAGGTTTATCTATGACAGTATGTCAGATGTGGTCCACGTGTAATTGTAATAAACAAACATCCTGTACCATGTCCAAGTCTACCGCAATCTTAACCAACTAATCATGGATATCATCTATTGAGTGGGTAGTAGTTGCTGTGTAGTAGAATTGCGCTAAGCCCCTTGCAAGCATTAGTCTATAATTGTCATAATACCCCCGTGATACCTATTTAACAGATAAGAAATTCTAAGATTTACCCAATCCACCATTGATGGGCACCTAAGTCGATTCCATGTCTTTGCTATTGCATGGCAATGAACATATAAGTGCATGTGTCTTTTTGGTGTAACACTCTATATTTCTTTGGGTACATTTGATTGCTGGATCCAGTGGTAGCTCTACTTTAAGTTATTTGAGAAAACTTCAGCTGAAATTTACAAAACAAAAGAAATTCAAAGCTTAAAAATGTTTCACATCTAAAGCTACAAATTAAGAAGTGGCAGAACCAGGATTTGCATATATGTATTTTTGATTGCCAAATGAAAGTGGTTATCCATGAAGGTTCCTGAGAAATTGCTAGGCAAATATAATGCTCCAATCCAGATGCAGAAGTGAGGCACGGTCACTCAGACCAAATCAGAATCAATTCATATCCCTTAGAGACTGGTTATTTCCTTTTAAACACTCACCAGACAGAGGATGGTGCCACTTAGCATATAAAAGACAAAAAAATTAATCTTTAGGGAAGAAAAACTGATAACTTTGACAGATATCCACAGTACAGGCATTTTAAATAAAAAATAATTATTTAAAGTTATAGAATAAATAACTAATAAAACACCTCTATAACAGCAACCATTTTGTTGCTGCTGTAAAATATTACCATAAATGTAATGGCTTAAAAACAACACAAATTGATTCTCTTACAGTTCTAGAAGTCATAGTTCAAAATCAATCTTACTGAGCTAAAGTTGAAGCTGTTAACAGGGTTGGTTGCTTCTGGAGGCTCAGAGGGAAAATAGTTTTTCTGCCTTTATAGCCTGTAAAGGTTGCCTGCATTCCTTGGCTAGTGTCTCCCTCCTCACATCAATCCAACCTCTTGTTTCCATCGTAACAGCTACTATTGTTTGGGTCCTCCTGCCCCGCTCTTATAAGGATCCTTGGGTTTACATTTTTCCCACCTGGATAACCCAGGGTAACCTCCCCTATCTCAACATTCTTAATCATATCAGTAAAGTCCCTTTTGCCATGCAATGTACTTTATTCACAAGTTTTGGGGGTGAGGACCTGGACATCTTTAGGGAGGCATTATTTTATGTACTATAATTGCCAACACTTACATTTTTTAAGTTAAAAGGAAAAAATTAATTAGAAAGTAATCAGTCTCTATTGTACTCACCTGTGTCCAATTTCCAATTAATTTGTGGTCTTTCAGGGCTTACTTTAAGGGAAAGAAATTATTTTTCTCTTCTGGTTGGAAACTTTCTGGAGCATGTGGGTGTAGTGACTGGTATTGCTCTGGGTTACAGAGCAGCTTGCATGAGCATCTGTGCAGGAACCACCGTGGTAGGCTATATTTAAAAACTGTTTATTTCAAGTGTTCAAAAAATAAAAGGGATGGGTCTCTAGCAAGCAGCAGCCTTGAATTTGCTGCAGAAAGAAGGTAGAGATTATAAGATGTAGAGGGTGGTTCAATCAATCCATTTAACATTAGCCGTTCACTAAAAATGAGTGAGGAGGAGAGACAGAAAAAACTGCAACTTCTTGAATGATAATTAAACCTGTTAATCATATTCTGATTAGAAAAGTATATAGGAAG
Organism: Colobus angolensis palliatus; assembly: GCF_000951035.1. NCBI lineage: Eukaryota > Metazoa > Chordata > Mammalia > Primates > Cercopithecidae > Colobus > Colobus angolensis. The sequence goes on along the minus strand of NW_012115933.1, from coordinate 2,142,633 downwards.
AAACATGTGCTTCTTATTCCTGTGGGTTTTCTCTTCTAAGCATGAAAAATAAAAGTGAATCAAACTGCCAAGATGCTCTTTGAATGGGGCTGGATAACAAAAATTCCCCCCCAAAACAAAATACTTTCTGCAAAATCTTAGTGGGGCAAGCACATGCAAAAACCTATTTTCTTTTGTTTTTTCTCCTTGAATTTATAACTGGAGAATATCCACTCACTTAATGCCCTGGGAGAGAGGTGTACGGTCTTCTGGTGTCTCAACCTGATAAGAAAAGAATTCTACAACTGTTACTACACAGATAGAGTTATGTGTTTTGAAGGTTCAAGTTGCTTCTTCTAAGAAAATCAAGTGACATTCAAAGTACTTTTGAAAAGAGATTAACAGTTCTAATACTAGGAAACTCGTGTTTATCTAAATGTTTCTCTTTTTTTTAGATGTGCTTCTAATAACATTTCAATGTATATATTCATCTCCTAGAAAGGCATTAACTAATACATAATCTTCATTTATTTAATGTTCTAATATTGTTTATTTAAAAATACATTCAAACATGAAAATATGTATAATATGCTTTGAAATAACTGGTAATACCTAATAAAATATTCTTAATTCAAATTGCTTTATATCAGTGAGAAGAGAGACACAGAGACCGAGAATCAATCACTAGGCTAGTAGTTCTAAACTTGCTACAGTACCTCTCAAACTTTAATGTGCATGCACACACACATACATAATCACACACACACACTTTAATGCACAACGTACCTGTGAATCATGTTATTAATAAAATGCAGATTTTGATTAAGTAGTTCTGGGGGTGGGAATGGAGGTGGCTCATAGATTCTGTATTTCTTATAAACTCTTAAGTGATGTCAATGTCACTATTTTCCCCCATGGAATAGCATGTCATAGGGAAATTTATAAAATTACAGAACCCCAGGTACCACCACACACCTTCCCACAAATCTATAATTTTAACAAGCACCTTTCAAGTTATTTCTATGTGACCTGCCTTACACTGACTCAATGAACTGAGTTGGCACAGTGGTTACAACTCAAACGCCTGCTTCAGACATGTGGTTATGTAAATGCTTGAATTGGATTTATTTTTTAAAAGGTGCTAAGCTACTTGAACTTTGACCAAGCATCAAACTAGCCTTAATCACATGCCTTTTAACAAACTCTTGCTGCCTTTTTATAGTATACAAGCTACCACTGACCCTGGAGTTGGCAGGGCATTTAGACATTTTAGAGGCTAAGATAGCTGTGAAATTTTCATATAAGCTATGAAACATCTACCCCCAGGAAAATCTACAAATGCACGGGTATGCATTGTGTAAAGAAGTTCAGGAAATTGCATGTTTTCTAATCTATCCATGGATTCCTGACAGGTTCATGAACCTCTGGCTAAAAATCCATGGCTCAGTTATTATGTCTTGCAAATACCATCCATTTCAGTGATGCAAACATACTACTTTTAAATATTGTTTTGGTACTGTTTTAATTCCTCTGATCTAGCTCCAGCAGTTATCCTTGAAACTGGCCCACAGCATCTGGCTCAGAGCTTCTCCTCAACCACTCCCAGGTGCTCTCCATGGTACCGGCCTCAGAATCCGATTTCAGGCTTCCACCTGCCTCTTTTTCTCATCTTGTTTTGGCATGCTCCCTAATTGAGCTTCTTAAAAATTCCTCATCCAATTGTAATTTTCCTTTATGAGGCCAAGCTTCTGTTTTTCAAGACTTCTATGCCAGTCTCCCAACTTTGAGACTGCTTCTTCCTTCAATCAAAAGTCATTACTTAAAAGAATCTCCAGTAAATCAATTAATATTTTACCTTCCTTTCCCACGAATACTCTTTGACGTACCAAGATGTGTATTATACTTCTTATTCTCGAAGTTTTACCAGCCTTAGGAGCCCTCTGCTTAAATGAACTTTCATTTCTACCCTTTTTCACAAAAAGGTTTTTAAAATGCTAATGTATTTTGAATAGAACACAATTACACCTCAGAAAATGTACAATAAAATATAATAATTTTAACATTAAAATTAATAGAGTCTGACTTTTATTGTTAATGCACACTCATATATGAATATATATCATAGGGCTTTGGCATTGATTATTTTATCAGCTATTCCTATAAATTTTCTTGGAAATTTGTGTTTCTGAATTTTTTATACTCTATTGTGCAACAGTGGAGGGTTATAGAATTACTAGTGAATTGAAATACATGACATTATATATTAAAGATTTTTGCTATAATTTCTCTCCATGTACAGGTAGGGGTAATAGATATGTTAATTAACTGGACTGTGGTAATCATTTCACAATGCATATCAAAATGTCAACTTGTACATCTTAAATATATACAATATTTATCAAATTGTCACAAAATTTAAAAATTGAAACAAAAAGATATCTCCAGTAATTAATTGATTTTAAAGGCAAAACTAAGGAATATTAGGAAATTTTAGTTTTTTCTTTATTGTAAAATGTATTACCTTATAACAGTAAAAAATAAGAGGGGAGGGAATCTATAGATTTATCCAAATAAGCATTTACTGCTGCCTTATCTATATAAACATTACCTAGACAGCTATTAGGAACCAAGATATCTATTTTACATGGTGAAGAAGAAACTTTACAATTCAAGAAATGATTCATTTGTTTGAATATAAACATTTTTCTTGATAAGTAGCCTTATGTTTGGAGTCCAGAAGGAGGTCTATTGAATCACTTGGAAATAATGGGAATTATTGTGACCTTTGAGAGTGAAATTTTAAATCAAGAGAGAATGGGTCAAAGGCAAATTATGCAAAAATCAAACCTACAAGATAGAATTGGTCTCATAAAAGCACAATTTACCTGAGACATAGATGAATATAATAGATATCCAAGGTAAGATGGTAACAATGATTAATGAATAGGTCAGCCAATAACATTTAAAAGGACTTCACAAAGTCGCATGAAAGCAGGGTACACTCATGCCTTATGAAGTTCTACCCAAGGGACTTTAATTATTCATCCTTATTATTATGTAGATGAATGAAACTATCTTAGACTAATCTCATTAAATATTTACCCCTTTGATTTTCTTCTTGACTCCATGTGTATTAGTTCTCCATTGTCGTTGTAACAAATTTTGACAAACTGAGTAGCTTAAAACAAATGTATTCTTTTACAGTTCTGGAGATAAAAAGTTTGAAATGAAACTAAAATCAAGATGTTAGCAGCAGGACTGGTTTCTTCCCTTTCATAAGAAAATCCCCTCTTTGCCTCCTCCAGCTTCTGTTGTCTGCCAGCATTCTTTGTCTGCTGGCCATACCACTCCAATCTTTGCTTCTGTTGTCACATTGCTTTCTTCTACTCCGATCTTCTGCCCCTTCTTATAAGGACCTTTGTGATTAAACCAGACCCACCTGGACAATTACATAACCCCTCTCCCCAATATCAAGATGTTAACTTCATCACATTTGAAAAGTCCATTTTGATATATAAGATAACACAGGTTCAGGAATGAGGATCTGGACATGTTTGGTGGTCATTATTTAGCCTACCACACCATACTTACTAAGCAACCTTCTAATGAAGTCTTGGTTTCCCCTGTAGCTTTACTATAGAGACATAAAGAGCTACCAATGATGGCTTAAGTTTTTCAATTTCTACAGATATTTATCCAAACTAATTCACAAAGTGACAGTCTGGTCTTACATATCAGGCTTATGGATTTGGAAGTCTGCCCTTCAGTAATGGATCTACTTTCAGTGTGCCCTTATTGTCAGGTTTCTGAAGCCTGCAGGAATTAAAAATCCAGACCCTGACAAGGGGAATCTCCAAGTCCACAAATGATACCTTTCCACAAGATGCCCTGCATTACTTAATAACTGTAAAAGCTCAGTGGCTTACAACAATAAACACTAACCACAGCTGTAGGTCAACCAGGCCCTGTTTTTTTCTCTTTTCTTTCTGGGTTCTAGGCTAAAGGAATAGACTTTATCTGGAATATGTGGTTCTTGAGGCAAAGTAAAAGACACAGAGGAGTCAGTCACATCACATAATTCTGCTTGAACATGTCATAAATGATATCTGCTTACAGCCCATTGGCTAAAGCAAGACATACGGCCAAGCCCAACATCAATGTGAAAAAAGTATACTCCACCAACAAAGGAATTGCAATTCACTTTTCAAAGGACATGAATATATAATCATCTTTTATGGAGAGGGGAGCCAACTATTTTGGAATGTAATGCATTCTACTACAGACATGTAAGTAGTCAATCTAGAACACATGGTATCACATTCTGACTACTTCATTCATTCTAAAATACTTGTAGATTAAAGGGCATGGTAACAATAATACAAAAGGTAACAGAGGATAAATAGAGCTAAAAGAATATAAGGTTTCACTGGTATTGTGAGAGTGTTTAAAGTAATGAAATATATTGTATTATATTAAGTCAAAGGTATACATTGTAATTCCTAGGTCAAACTCTAAAAGACATAACATATAGGCTTTAACCTAATGAAAACTGTGATATTTACATTAATATAAAGTAAGATTGTTAGGCAGGATGTATTAATAAAGAGGGACATCCCATAATGATAAAGGGGTTAATTCAATATATAGCCACCTGTTAACATAGATTCACATATAAAGCAAAACACAACAGAAACATAATTAGATGACACATTTAAAATTACAATTTGAGACTTTAACACAGCTCTTGCAATAAATGTTGGAAAAATCATATAGAAAATCAGACAATAGTATAGAAGATCTGAAAATAAAATTAAGAAAACTAAATAGATACACGTGTATGTGTGTGCCTGTGTGTGTGTGTCTGTGTTTGTACTCAGCAAAAGTATTTTACATGCTTTCCAAATGAACATGGAACATTTATCAAAATTGACTCATTTACTAACCCATAAAAAAGCATCAACAAAATTCACAAAATTAGAATTATTCTGCATATATTCTCTGATCAATATAAAATTAAGCTAGCAATCAATAACAAAAAGAGATAAGCAGAAAACCCCCCAAATACCTAAAAATGAAACAATATACATCTAAATAATAATCCATGAGTCAAGGAAGAAATCAAAATTAACATTCTAGAATTTTGGTTTCACCATGATCGTATAATTATCTTTATTATTAAAACTAAAAATCTGAAAAGAAACTAAAACCAACTACCTAAGAACCTAAAAAGCAAATAAAAGCAGATGCATTATTGTAGATGGAAAAGAAAACTAGAAGTTGCCCATGCAGAAATGAGTTTCCCTTTTTCTCTCTCTCTCTCTCTTTCTCATTGATCTGCCCTCTTATCAGGCCCAATTCTCTGAGAAACTTTGTAGATCAGTGGCATTAGTGGCAAAAACTGTAATAGAAATTCTATCTTTAAGGCCAGAGAACCCAGAAACAGAAGCCTTAGCAGGCTGCAGACTATGGGGGAAGTCCTGCAGAGGAGAGAGCTGGAGATGGGGAATTCTCTAATTTTGAGTATGAAACCGTCCAAATCTTGGGTTTACCTTTAAACTATGCATTTGTGGGACAGATGGAAACACCATGGCAAAGATTTTCAGAAATGAGCTGAAATTAGAAATACCACTAACAGAAAGAAAGATAGAACTTCAATTGTGAATTCAAATGTTCCAAAACAGCTAAATAACTAAAGAACAACTAAAACATGACTAATTTTCATTGGAAAATTCAGTCAGTGAATGCCAACCCCAAGATAACTCAGATGGTGGAATTATCAGACAACAATTTTAAGCGAGCTTTTATAACTATCCAAAATGAGTGGAAAGTAGGGAAAAGACAAAATTTCTCATCAGATAAATGGAAACTATAAAAAGAACCAAAGAAAAATTTTAGAGCTGGAAAATATAATATCTGAACTAAGAATTCACCATTCACCCAATAGCCAAAAGGAGATGAAAGAAAAAAGAATCAGTAAACTTCAGTGTAAAAAAATAGGAACTACTGAATCTGAAAAATAGAGAAAAACAGATTTTTTAAAAAAGTAACAAAGCTTCAGAGTCATAAATAAAGTTCTAACACACATGTCATTGGAGTCCTAAAAAGTGAGGAGAGAAAGATTCAGGTAGAAAAGATACTTGAATAAGTAATACCCTTTAAACATCCCAGATTTGGTGAATGAAATAAATTTACATATTAAAGTTTAGTGAACCCATTAGAGAAAAAACTCAAAGAAAATTACAACTGAACACAGTTAATTCAGAAAACCACCAAAAAAGAGAAAAATCTCTTATACTAGTTAGAGAAAAACAACACATTAAATACAGGGGAAGAGCAATTTGGATGACTGCAGAATTCTTATTAGAGACCAGAAGACCATGGAAGTACATCTGTAAAGTGCCAAAAGCAAAGGACTATTAACTTATAGTCTTATTTCTAGTGAAAATATCCTTCAAGAATAAAGGCAAAATTAAATTAAACATTATTAGATGAAGGAAAATTTAAGATAATTTGTCACAAATAGACCTATTCTAAAATTATTGCCAGAAGATGAAGGATTTTCTTCAGGTTGAAGGAAAATGTGCTAGAAGAAAGCTTAAATCTTCAGGAACGAAGGAAGAAAAAGAGAAATAGTAAATATCTGTGTAAATGTAAATACCTATTTTCCCTCTTGACTTCTTTAAAATATGTATTACCATTAAAATAAAAATAATAACATCATTTATGGAATTTTAACAAGTACTGATGAAATTCATATGACAACTATATAAAGGTTAGGCTAGTGAGGGATCATAAATGTACCCATACAGGTGAAATGATTTTACATTCTACTTGAAGTGGTACAGTATTAAATATTTTTTAAAAACAGAGAGAAATTGGATATGTGTAGTATAATCTTTACGGCAACCACGAAAAAATTATAAATACATATAGCCAAAGAGCTGGTAGATAAATTAAAATTGAATGCTAAAATACATTCAAATTATCCAAAAAAGGGCAGGAAAGGAAGGGGAACAAAAAACACAGGTTAACAAAAGAAATAATAGACTTAAATCCAACTATTTCAATAGTTACACTAAATGTTAATTGTCCAGCCCAGGTGCGGTGGCTCACACTTGTATTCCCAGCACTTTGGGAGGCCGAAGAGGACAGATTACTTGAGGCCAGGAGTTCAAGACCAGCCTGGCCAACATGGTGAAACCTCGCCTCTACTAAAAATACAAAAATTAGCCGGGTATGGTGGCACACACCTATAATCCGAGCTACTCATGAGGGTGAGGCACAAGAATCACTTGAACCTTGGAGGAAGAAGTTGTAGTGAGCCGATATCATGCCACTGCACTCCAGCCTGGGTGACAGAGTGAGACTGTCTCAAAAAAAAAAAAAAGTCCTCTAAAGAAAACACTCCAACTAAAGGTAGAAATTGATACAGTAGATTTTTTTAAAGCAAGACCTTACCATATGCTGCTTAAGAAGGATACGCTTTACATGTAAAGGCAAAGATAGATTGAAAACAATGTGGGGCAGGGAATATACACTATGCATACAATAAGCATAAAAAAGCAGGAACAGCTAGAAAATACATCAAATATCTGAAGAAATAAATTTCAAGACAGAGTACTACCTGAGATGAAGAAGGATATTAAGATAAAAGAGACAATTCATCAAGAAGAAATAGCAACTAAAAGGTATGTTCACCTAATAACAGAACCTCAAACCACATGAATCAAAACTTGAAGAATCAAAAGGAGAGATAAACCACTGTAAAATTAGAGCAGAAGATTTTTAACAACCATTTGTCTTTTTTTTTGTTCTTTTCTTCGAAATAGGGTCTTTCTGTTGCCCAAGCTGGAGTGCAGTGGTGCAATCACAATTCACAGCAATGACAACTCCCAGGAGCTCAAGTGATCTTCCTGCCTCAGCCTTCCAAGTAGTTGGGCCATAGGAACACACCACCACACCTGGCTAATGTTCTTATTGTTATTTGTAGAGACAACATCTTGCTATGCTGCTCAAGCTGCCCTAAAACTCCTGGGCTCAAGCAATCCGCCTGATTCAGCCTCCCAAAATTCTGGGATTACAGGAGTTAGCCACTGCACCCAGACCATTTTTCAATAATTGATAGACATATTAGACATAAAAATATCAGCAAGGACATAGACATCTGAACAGTACCCTCAAATTCCTCAATATGGTTGGCATTCACAGGAAACAACATCCAAGGAATGCAGAATACAGATTTTTTCAAGTTCAAATGGTACATTCACCAAGATGGATCACATGCTGAGTCATAAACCAAGTGACAATCATTTTAAAGCACTGAAATCATACAAAGCATATCCTCTCATTACAATAGAATTTGATTTAAAATCAACAAAAATATATCTAAGAAAAACCAAGTGTATATAGAATTTTACCATTACATTTCTAAATAATTTGTGGGTAAAATATAAAATCACAAAAGAAGTTAGAAAATATTTTCAGTAGAACAACAACAAAAATACAATTGTGTTAGTGTTCTCCAGAGAAAGAGCATCAATAGGATACACATTGAAAGAGAGCAGAGAAAAGAAGGCAAAAGGAGAGAAGGGATTTTAAGAAATTGATTCACATGATTGTGGAGGATAGCAAATTCAAAATTTGTAGGTCAGGCTGGAAATTCAAGGTAAGAGTTGATGTTGCAGTCCTGAGTCTGAAATCCACAGGGCAAGGCAGCTGGCTGGAAACTCAGATTTTATGTTTTAGTCTGGAGGCAGAGTTCCCTCTTTTTAGGAAATCTCAGTTTTTGTTCCTAAGGCTTTTCAACTGATTGGATGAAGCCCACCACATTATGTAGGGCAATATACTTTCTTTAAAGCCTGTTGATTGTAAGTGTTAATTATATCCACAAATACCTTTACAGCAACACCTAGACTAGTGTTTAGCCAAACAACTGGGTGCCATAGCCTAGCCAAGTTGATGCATAAAATTAACCATCACCTACAGCATATCAAAATTTGGGAGATAATATACTAAAGTAGTTATTAGAGAAGAATTTATAACTTTAAATGCCTATATTAAAAATAAGAAATATCTAAAGTATTATATTGTTCCACTCCAATAGTAAGTTAGAAAAAAGCAGAATTCAATGAAATAGCAAATGGACAGACAACAGAGAAAATTTAGAAGCCAAAAACTATTTTTTAGAATATCAATAAAATTGAAAAACTTTTAGCTAGACTAATCAAGAAATAAAAGAGAGAACATGAACAATTAATAAGATAAATGAAAAGGAGGTTATCACTGCATACATTAAAAGGATAATAATAGAATATTAGAAACAAATTTATGCTAACAATTTAACAACTTAGATTAAATGAAGAACTTCTTGAAAAGCACAATTTACCAAATTGACACAAGAAGAAACAGAAAACATGAATAACTAAATATACACATAAAAAAACTAAATTTTATATCAAAAGCATTCCCCAAAAGAAAATTCCAAGCCCAGGTCTATCTATGATATTGAATCAAATCAAATACTGCAGAAAGCAATTATACAAATATTACCCAAAATTTTCAAAAACAGAGAAGCAGGAATTACAGCTGAACTCATATTGTGAGGCCAGCATAACCCTGATAACAAGATCTGAGAATGGCATTACCAATAAAGAAAATCATCAATGAATATTTCTCATGTAGATAGATGCAGAATTCTTAATGAAATATTAGAAAATAGAAATGAAAAGATATTTTTAAAAAGATAATGGATCATGACCAAATCAGATTTATACCAGAAATACAATGCTAGCTGTATTCAAATATCAATAAACATAATTCACTATATTAAAAAATAAAGCAGAAAAAGAGTATGATCATTTCAATCTATGCAGTAAAAAAATTTAAAAATATTTAGCACTATTCATGATAAAAGCTCTGAACGAACTAGGAATTGTAGCAAACAACTTCAAAATGATAAAGGGCATCTATGAAAAATCTACAATTAACATCATATTTAATGGTGAACATATGAATTATTTTATCCAGAGATCAGGAAAAAAGAAATGATGCCCATTTTCACCACTTATACTCCATATTGTTCTCGCAGTCCTAGTCATTGTAAGTAAGGTAAGAAAAAGAGGAAAAGATATAAAAAATAGGAAGGAAATAGAAAACTGTCACTCTCTGCAGATGATTTGATTTTTTACATAGAAAATCCAAACAAATCTACAAAACAACTACTAGCACCAATAAAAATATTTATCAAGAATGCAGGACACAAACTTACTATTTTAAATATATTATATTCTCATATATGAGCTGCAAAACATTGTAAAGTGAAATTGTTAAAATTTCACTTATAGTCAGGTTAAAAAATATAAACTATCTAAGAATAAATATAACAAAAGACACACAAGATCTTGACACTTAAAACTGTAAAACATTGTAAAAGAAATTAGGCCAGGCGCGGTGGCTTAAGCCTGTAATCCCAGCACTTTGGGAGGCCGAGATGGGCGGATCACGAGGTCAGGAGATCGAGATCATCCTGGCTAACATGGTGAAACCCCGTCTCTACTAAAAAGTACAAAAAACTAGCCAGGCGAGGTGGTGGCGCCTGCAGTCCCAGCTACTCAGGAGGCTGAGGCAGGAGAATGGCGTAAACCCGGGAGGTGGGGCTTGCAGTGAGCTGAGATCCGGCCACTGCACTCCAGCCTGGGTGACAGAGCGAGACTCTGTCTCAAAAAACAAAAAAAAATAGAAATTAAGGAAGATCTAAATAAATAGAAACATATACCATGTTTGTAGATTGGAAGACTCATATTGTGAAGTTGACAATTCTCATCAATTTGATCTGCAGATTTAACTCAATCCCAATTAAAACTGCAGTCAGAAATTGCAGTCAGATTTTTGTAGAAATCGACAGCCTGATTCTAAAATATGTTTGGAATTTAAAAGGTTCCAGAGAATCAAAACAATTTTAAAAGAAAAGAGCAAAGTTGGAGAACTTGTTCTGATCTCAGAACTTATTTTAAAGCTATAGAAATCAAAACAGTTTGGTATTGGTGAAAAGTTAGACATGCAGACTAATGGAATATAACAGAGGGTCTAGAAGCAGACCTATAAGTATTTGATTAATTGATTTTTGACAAATTTCTATGTTAATTCAAAAGAGAAAGTCTTTTCAACAAATGTTACTAGTAAAGGGGATATCCATGTGGGAAAAAAAATGAAAATTGATCCCTATCTCACACCATAAACAAAAATTTACTCAAAATGGATCGTAGACCTAAATGTAAAATCTAAAACTCTAATACTATGGGAAAAAGAGAAAATATCTTTGTGACCTTGAAGTACACAAAGGTTTCTTAAATAGAAAACACAAGGCAGGGTGTGGTGGTTTACATCTGCAGTCTCAACACTTTGGGAGGCCAAGGCAAGTGGATCACTTGAGGTCAGGAGTTCGAGACCAGCCTGGCCAACATGGTGAAATCCCATCTCTACTTAAAATACAAAAATTAGCCAGGCATGGTGGCAGGCACCTGTAGTCCCAGCTACTCAGGAGGCTGAGGCAGGAGAATCGCTTGAACCCAGGAGGAAGAAGTTGTAGTGAGCTGAGATGGCACCACTGTGCTCCAGCCTGGGTGACAGAGTGAGACTCCATCTCAAAATAAAATAAATAAATAAATAAATACATAAAAATAAGAAAGAAAAAGAAAGAAGACTCAAAGTCACAGTTGAATAATTTTACATAGAATTTCAAGAGGAAAGTGCTGGAGCCTAGTGGAGAACTCACCAGAAGTAACTAGGGTACAGGAAAAGAAGGAAGCAAGAGGCTGTCACAGATGAAACCCAGAGGGGCGGGCTTGGTATTTCATGAAAAGGATTGGTGGGAGTGTTTTGTTTCTCCTTGCCCTGGT
>NW_012115933.1:2106141-2130707 GCF_000951035.1 Colobus angolensis palliatus | reverse complement strand
AAAGAAAGAAAGAAAGAAAGAAAGAAAGAAAGAAAGAAAGAAAGAAAGAAAGAAAGAAAGAAAGAAAGAAAGAAAGAAAGAAAAGAAAGAAAAGACAAGAAAAGAAAAGACAAAGCATGAAATATTAAAATCATAAATTGATGAATTATAACTCATTGAAATGAAAAACCTTTTCTCTTTGAAAGTCACTGGTAAGAAAATAAGAACAAGCCATTGACTGAGAGAAGACACAAATAACAAATATCAAAGGACTTATATCCAGAAAATATGGAGAATTATTACAGCCCAACAATAAAAGACAAACGACCTAATAAAAAATTAACAATGTGAAAAAAATAGAATCACATATCATCCATTAATTTCACTTATGAGTGTTAACTAGGGACTCAAATATATTTTTTAATTAATAATGTATTTAAACACTTTACCAAAAATAAAGATCTACAAATGGCCAATAAACACATATGGTACTCAACATCATTAACCATCAGAAAAAAATGTGTAATTTAACATACATGTAATACACACCTATAAAAATGGCTACAATTAGAATGACTGACCATACTAAATACTGTCAAGGATGTGGAGCAACTAGAATTCTCACACATGCTTTTTAGGAACATAAAACAGCATAATCACTTTAAAAAACAGTTTTGTCATTTCTCAAAATGTTATATACTGTACTAACCAAAAAACCCAGCCATTTTTATAAGGATTAATCCACAAAAAAAGTATATATGTTCTCACACAGATTTGTACCCAAAATGTTCATAGCAGCTTAATGATAATAGACAAAAATGGAAACAACTCAAAAGTGAATCAACAGATGAATGAGAAAACAAATCATAAATTATCAATAAAAAGGAATACTAGAAAGCAATGACAAGGAAAGAACTACTGATAGATGAAACAATTTGATTGAATCTCAAAATCATTATATTGAGTGAAATAAGCCAAGTCAAAAGAGAGTGAGAGTGAGAAAGGAGAGAAAGAATATACTCTATGATTCCATCTAATTCAAGTAGAAAGACTACCAAAACTAAGCTGCTTGGAAACAAGACAGTGGTTATATTTGAGAAGCAGTAGTGACTGGGAAGGGCATGAGAGGGGCTTCTGTGGACCTGATAATGTTTTGTACTTATTAATGTAGGTGCTAGTCGTATAGTTGTGCTCATACCAAAAAATCAAGCTGAATATTAATGATCTATGCATATTTCTATGTAAGTATTTGTATTAGGGTTCTCTAGAGGGACAGAACTAATAGGATAGATGTATATACGAAGGGGAGTTTATTTTATTTTATTTTTTATTATACTTTAAGTTCTAGAGTACATGTGCACAACTTGCAGGTTTGTTACATATGTATACATGTGCCATGTTGGTGTGCTGCACCCGTTAACTCATCATTTACATTAGGTATATCTCCTAATGCTATCACTCAGTAGGACCCGGTGTGTGATATTCTGAAGAGGAGTTTATTAAGGAGTATTGACTTACACAATCAGAAGGTGAAGTCCCACAATAGACTGTAAGCTGAGGAGCAGGAAGCCAGTACAAGTCCCAAAACCTCAAAAGTAGGAGAGCCAACAGTGCAGCCTTCAGTCTGTGGCCAAAGGCCTGAGAACCCCTGATAAACCACTGGTATAAGTCCAAGAGTCCAAAAGCTAAAGAACTTAGAGTCCAATGTTCGAGGGCAAAGAGCATCCAGCACAGGAGAAAGATGACAGCTGGGAGACTCAGTCAGTCTAGTCCTTCCATGTTCCTCTGCCTGCTTTTATCCTAGCCACGTTGGCAGCTGATTAGATGGTGCCCGCCCAGACTGAGGGTTGGTCTGCCCCTCCCAGTCCAGTTGCTCGAATGTTATTCTCCTTTGGCAACATTTTCACAGAAAGCCAGGGACAATACTTTGCATCCTTCAATCCTGTCAAGTTGTCACTCAATATTAACCATCACAATATTATAATACACTAAAAATCTTAGAACACATACATAATACAAAAGAACATGGCTGGCTAGAAACTATTCATTTTCTATTCCCCTGAGCAATTAATAATATAATTATTTCTATTTCTATTTGTAGTGCCCTCAGGAACTCTGTAACATAGTATTAGAGAATCACACTCTCTATTCTTGAACTCCAGAGCCAATAGATCCTTCATCCTCATCAGTGACTAACACTAGCACCTGTACCACCACCAGTAGAAACAAGAACCAGTAGCACCAGCAGCACAAGAACACCATAGACCTCTTGGCTGCCATTGAAATAATAAGGTGTCATGATTCTGTTCAGAGAACATTTGTTGGACACTCCAACTTTATTTATTCACACACACTCACCCCACCACCACAAGCACCACCTCTACCATTGCTAAGGAAAAGAACAAAATTATATTGTAGCTACTACCTAAAGTAGTGTTCTTTGCCATATGTTTGTCTATGTTCCTCTCTTCTGGTCATGATGAAGGAGAAGATTATGCTGCCAGTATTTGGAGCAGCAATTACATTTTCCAGTAATTCTAACTGACAAATGCATTTGCAAGTTCAGGCCATGTCCAGATGGGCACAATTCTATAAACAAATAGGCAGAGTATTTTATTCCAAATCTGAAACAAATGTTTTCCTCTCTGGGTTGAGTTCTGACAGGGCAAGAATCCTCTCTGTTAAAAGTCTTAACCCAATTCCAGGAATCCTGTTGGGGAAAAATAGAATAAGGAAAAACCTCATGTCCTGCATGTATCTGTCACCATTAAACTGCTGGAGAACCTGAGGTTTCTCCCAAGGAAGACAAACATTTGTCTGCAGAATATATCAGACCATACTGAAAGATACCAGATATCTTTAAGAGATATATATGAGATCTCAAATACATAAGAAATATATGATATGAGATATCTCATCTCATCTACATAAGAGATATACATATGAGATGTATACATGTATGAGATGAGAGCAGATATCATATATATCTCATATAGATGAGGTGAGAATTATGAAATTAATTAGATTATGAAAATATGGTCTCGATTATGTTCCTCATTGGGTCCATATTCCTTGGAAATATAACTTTGCAGCTTATCTCATCAAAATGATGAGTATTGTTTACACTTCTTGAATCTAGACCAGCCTTGTGACTTGCTCTGGCTAATAGAATATAGAGAAAGTGATATTGTCCCAGTTCTGAACCTAGGCCTCAAGAGGTATTGTGTGCTTCCCCTGTCTTTCTCAGAACCCTGCCATCACCATACGAACAAACCCAAGCAGCCTGATGGAGGAAGTTTAGCTGCACCAGCCAAGACTGTCCTAGACCAGGCTATAACCAGTTGATTCACATCTATGTAAGAAGGCCCAGTCAAGATTAGCAATGATTATAGACATAGAATGAGTCCACAGGAGACCAGTGCTGCCTAAATGATTCATATATTAAGACTTGTAAGCTTAATATATGTGCATTTTAAGCCATTAAGGTTTTAGATGGTTTGTTATGCAAACAGGCAAAGATAATTGAAACAGAAATAGATGAGGGTGTCCATATTGCCATCATCAGAAATCTAGATTTTTGGGAAGAATGTTTGATCCTATTTCCTCATTTTATGAATATAGGTAAAGATAAAATGTGAACTAAGAGTCAGAGTCAGAAGTTCCAACTCTTTTTAGTACTAGATTTGGCTACTATCACATTAAAAAAAAATTTTGAACACTTCTAAAGCTAAGTTAATAAGCTAGCATTTGCACACTATATGTAGTCAGTGAATTATGCTAAACGTTTCTACATCAGTATGTGCCTATAATCTGAGGAAATTAAGAATTGCCCAGAATCACACATGGGACTAGTATATGAATGTGAGTACTTCTAACGCCAGAGACAATGCCCTACAGTCACATTATATTCTACTGCCTCCCACTGAGGTAAGGTGTGGAGCTGCAAGTTTCATGGAGCTGAAATTCTAAAGTCGGTACACAAAGAAAATAACAACATTTGCTCAAACTATCCTTGAAAATGTGTTTGTCCATAATTTTTAACACCAGCTGCCAGAATACCACCAGTGTCAGTTTTTTCTTCCAAATGTTGAACAGACAGCTAGAATTGGGAAGGGAGAAATATCAGTGGAAATAGGTAGACTGTGTTTCAGGGTCCTTGTTAATTATGTATAAAATATATGGCTGGCTAGCATGGATAGATGTTCACACTTTAAGAGCTATATGTGAGATCTCAAATACATGAGATATATATGATATGAGATATCATATATCTAATCTCATCTCTATAAGAGAGATATATATGAGATGTATCCATGTATGAGATGAGAGCATATATATCATATATATCTCATATAGATGAGATGAGATATATATATGTGTGTATGTGTGTATATATATATGTATATATGAGATGCCCATACTAAAAGAGATATATGGTTAGCTGGATAGATGATCACACTGTAAGAGATATATGAGGCCTGAAACCAACTGACTGATCATACTCACATTTCCCATCTCATTTTCCCTTTGACCCGTAAGCCAGACTGACAGAATCACTTGCAACATTAAAATTCTCTCTTTCTCTGCCATGCCTCCTATCATTGCCAACTATTTAAACACTGACATTTACAAAAGTTAAATGTGTATCTGGCACAACTATACTACACTGTTCTGTAGTGCCAAATAAGTAACAAGCTATCATTTCCAGAAGAAATCAAAGCCGTAAGAGATACATGGGGCACTAGAAGGATGCTAGGCTGGGTGTTGGGAACCTTCAATCCTGATCCCTGATTTGGCACTAACTTGCTATGAAACCTGGAGTTCTGACTTTCTATGTTTCCAATACATTTGACATCTCTGGAGCTCAGTACTCTCACCTGAAAAATGTTTTTGACTCTAAAAAATGTCCCTTGACCTTTGTATATGAAGAGATACTGCTTCCGGGAAACAAAAAGAGTGTGGGGCAGGCTGGACTGATGCAAGGCACTTGTTCCTTAGAGAGCAACTGGTTTCTTGGAGCTCTCCTGGGTGCTTCCTTAGACCCACACTTCTGGCACCTGCCCTCAGCTCCACTCTGCTCTCATGGATCCAGAATATAACAATCCTAAACTCCAGTCCTAGCTCTTTCCTTTATTAGCAGCAAAAACTTTGACAACTTTCTAAGCTCTCTTTAATTTCAATTTCCTCCTGTGTACAACAGAACTAATATGTAACTAATGGTGTTTCTGCTAAATACATAACGTGCCAGATCCAGACATTCCATGCCCCTTGGTATCATTTAAACATTTTGTAGGCAACAGCAACAGAAACTACTTACTTAAGGGAAAAAAAATAGTTTGGCCAGCGGGTGGCGGGGGTGGCTCATGCCTGTAATCCCAGCACTTTGGGAGGCTTAGGCAGTTGAATCAGGAGGTCAGAAGATGGAGACCATCCTGGCTAACACGGTGAAACCTTGTCTCTACTAAAAAAAAATAATAATAATAATTAGCCTGGTGTGGTGGCATGTGCCTGTAATCCCAGCTACCCAGGAGGCTGAGGCAGGAGAATCGCTTGAACCTGGGAGGCGGAGGTTGCAGTGAGCCAAGATAGTGCCACTGCACTCCAGTCTGGGTGACAGAGCGAGACTCCATCTCAAAAAAAAAAGAAAAAAAATGATTTATAAATTGGAGTAATACTGGGTGAGTGCAAAAACTGAAGAGCAAGTAAGCATACTCTGGGATGGCTGGACTCAGGCGTGCTTCGGGACTCCCCACAGTAGGTAAGCATTCCTACCAGGGCTCCCTGCCCCATCTACCTTCTGTGTTCAGAAAATAAATTACTGAGCAGGATAATCCAATGGCCTACCTTGGACCACATGACTACATCTATAATCAGAGGGAAAAAGTCCCCTGATTCAAAACTTCATTGAGTCACACAGAGTAAGAAGGATGGATCTCCCTAAAGGAAAGAGGTATAATTACTAGAACAAGAGAGGGGATGTCTGGCAGAAATAAACAGATTCCATGTCCAGTCCTGTAAGTTGTCATCAATCCTTCTACAAAGTCATTTTTTAAAAGTTCTATTCAATGGCACTACCCCCTCACTCATGTTCTTGCCCAGACCTTTCCTGCCCACCTACCTGCCTGCCTGTTGGGCCTTTTGTGATTGCAGCCCCACTTCACCACTGGGAGCCCTGTCAAGCTTAATGACCTTAGGGGCCGAGGCTTTCTATGCAGGTGAACTGGGGCACAAAATATCATCTATTCAGTGGATAAACCTAGGTGCCCCAAACACAAGGATTTTAGCTTTTCTCATAGAACCATACAATTTCTATACAATTGATGAATCAATAAATGCAAAAAGAGAGATCTTCACCCAGAGACAACACAAAGAAGCTCAGGAAGCAAAGATGTAAGCTAGCCTCTCCCTCTGTGCATCCCCTGCCTTGGTGTACTCACTCATGCTATTTGAACTGCTGACAGAGGCTTGGCCTGGTCTTCTGAGACCTCCACAACTTCATGTTAGACAATAACTCTATATTTAGCCACGAGTGAAATCGAAAATGAACGGAATCAGGGCCAAGCAAACTGAGATGAACAGAGAAGTCTGGACTTTCATTTGTAATTTTGCTTAGAAAAACAAGGCGATGTTTGGATGCTGGGTCTGTTTATTTAGGCTCAAGATCTCATATCCTAATGTGAACTTTCTGGACAATGTCTTTTGATTCCTTTAATCTCTCTGTGGCCTTTTTCTACCCAGTACAAAACAGCTGGATGAAAAGTCACACCCGCATTCCACAAGTAGAAAAATATAATTCAGTCTAATTCAGTTTTCAGTGCACCATAATCACTAGAAGTAGGGATTCCTGGATTCTGATCTAACTGCCAACCACTGCCTAACTTGAGGGGAGTTGCTTTTCTTCTGTGGGTCTCAGTTTTCTCATCCCTTGAGTGAAGATGCCAAACAGCACGTTTTCTAAAGACTGTTTCTTCCTGTTTTGAGGTTCAGTGAAGTTAGGGTCAGAGAGACTTCTAGGAATAAATGCTTCCAGTGTTCAGGTAACATGAGTTTCTCCTGAGAAGAAATACAGAAAAATTAAAGGGCTCCATCTGCCCACCTTGATTCAGCTGGGGATGAGGAGCTGAAAAGGACACCTGCTGATGCTACTCATGAACCGTGGAACATCATTCTTTGAGAGCACTTGTTTTATGTACATTTGGGATGATGATAAAAGCCAAGGATCAGCAAACTTTTTCTGTGAAGGGTCAGATGAGATGTTTTAGGCTATACTGACCTAGAGTCTCTGTTGCAAGTATTCGACAATGCTACTGTAGTATGAAAGCAGACATAAAATACATACATGAATGAGTGTGACTGCATTCTATTACAAAAACAGTAATGGGGATATAGGCTGTAGTTGTCTGACCCCTGATATAAGTGATGGTCTTTGTGATTAGAAATGTATAACCTTATTCCCCCTCCCACTTCACAGACAGTTGTCAGTCCTGCAGGAGTTTATTATTACCAAGAGAGTTTGGAAAATGTTCCAAAGCCATAAATAGTTTGGAATAATAATAAAACTGTGAAGATCAGTGAACAAGGAAACAAAAGATGTAGATTGAGGCCAGATGCAACCATTTAACTAGGTGGCAAATGATTTAACCTCTATGAACCTAGGTTTTCTCATGTCCAATTTTTTTGGAAATGGTACATGCTGTGCCCAAAAGGAATAAGAATAAAAATAGTAACAGTTAACATTTGAGTATTCTCATAAAATTTTTAAAATTTTACCTTTGTTATCACATTTAATTCTCAAAAAAGACCTTGTTATCTATGTAAAGTATAGGTATTATTACCTAACTCACAACATTCTGACATGTAGATATTATTACTCCCATCTTATGATAAGATACTGAAGGTCAGATGAGAAGTAAAAGTGAAGATGAAAATGCCCTGCAAACTCTACAGTACTACATTAGAATAAAGTTATATAATTACTCAAGATAAGGAAAACAGTGTTTCCCAAGTCTTTCCTCCACATGTTGAAATTGTGCAGTTTCATCGTAGTATCTAAAATCCAATACAATGTGCATGTTCTAATACCCACTTTATGTGTAATCAACCACTACCCACTTTTGAAGCTTGTACTCTCCATACAGGACCCCAACTTACTCCTAAGGAGAGGCTAGAGAATCTATCTTTAAATTTCCTTGTCCTTCCTAACAGCATATCCAGGAAAATAGAGTTGCTGCTATTTTCATAGTCTCTGTAGTTACATGGCAACAGAGATCCAGGTTTATGTACCACTTGTGCTGGTAAGATATATGGAGGAATGAGAAGGGAAGGGTTGTCAGCAAAACCTGGCATGTCACAACTCCAAACAACTTCTTCAGGTGAGAAGGCTACAAGAATTCGCCCTTGCCTAAACCTGTGTAAAGAAAGGGATGGCAGGTACCAGTGAATACCTTTCCATGCTCTAAACTAGATCATACAAAAAGAAACATACACCGAGCATCACTTCTAAGTGTTTGAAACCATTCCAGGCACTACCTTTAAACACTTTACATTTCTTAAAGAGCAAAGGTCACAGTTGTTGAATTCCATTTGCAAAGCACCCAACATAGTGAAATTTGGCCTTTATTCTGATTTTTCTGACTTATTGGCATATATTTTTCTGCTATTAAAAGGAACATAGCCTTAAGATAGAAAACTAGAAGAATCTAAAAAAAAAATAGTTTATAAGAGTAATCCGTAATTCCATAGGGTAAAATCATTATTATTGTAGGAAGATTGTTTCCAAAGATAGCCACAGCCATCGCTCCCATCCTGCACGCCTCCTTTGCAGTGGTCACTCTCCACAACCAGGAGCGGAATGGATTGTCTGATCTGACACTGCAGTCTTCTTTGCCAAAAGAATGTGGCAGAAGTAACACTGAACAATGGTGCTAGGCTTTGAGAGGACTTGGGGCTTTTGTTTTTGTCTGCTTAGTACCCTCAGTCTCCATGGTTTTTTTTTAAAGCCTGTTAAAAATAAGGGATTTAAGTAAAATCTAGACTATTATAACACCCCACAAGTCCAGGTTTCTATTGAAAATCACTCATATCAAGAACAGAAAACATCTCAAACCAAATTAGAAAAGAAAATTAACAGGCACAAACACCAAGATAACAAAAAAAAATGTTAGAAATATCTGGAAAATATTTTAAACCAGCCCTCATATAAATGCTTCAATGAGCAATTATAACCATGCTTGAACCAAATGAAAATATTGAAAGTCACAGGAAAAATACAGAATATATAAAGAAGAACCAAACGGAAATTTTAGAACTAAAATATGAAATAAACAACATTTTGAAATGCAGTGAATGGGCTCCATAGCTGAATGAAGAGGGCAGAGGAAGGAATCAACGAAGTTGACAATTAAACCATGAAAATTACTCAATCTGAAAATAGAGAGAAAACAGACTGTAGAAAAAAAAAAACCTCAGTTACATGTGGGACTGTAACAAAGGATCTAACATTTGTGTCATTGAAGCTTAGAAAGAAAGGAAAAAGATAGTAAGGCTGAAAAAATAGTAAAAGACATTATGATGTAAAATTTCCCCAAATTATCAAAAGACATCAATCTATAGAGACAAGAAACTGAGAGGAAGCCAAACAGGATAAACCCAAAGAGACCTTCATCAAGACATACCCTGGATAAACTTCTGAAAACAAAAGACAAAACAAAACCAAACAACAACAAAAACCTTTTGAAATCAGCAATCAGCTAGAGAGAAATGATGTTTTCCCTATTTACCTACAGGGAGAAAACACTTTGAATGAGGCAGATTTCTCATCAAAATGCACGATGGCAAGAAAAAAAGTGGTACAGCATCTTTCAAGTACTGAAAGGCATGAACTGTCAATCCAGAATTCTACAACCAGAAAAAGTATACTTCAGGAATGAAAGGAAAATTAAGATACTCTCAGATGAAAAGCAACTAAAAGAACTTGTCACCAGCAGACCTACTGTAAAAGAATGGCTAAAGGATGTTCTGTAAACAGAGAGAACTGATAAAAGAAGGAATCTGAAACATCATGAAGGAAGAAAGAGCACAGAAAGATGAATAAATATGAATAAATACAGTAAAGTTTCTCCTCGTAAGTTTTCTAAATTATGTTTGATGATTGAAGCAAAATGGTAACAATTCCTGATGTGGTTGTACAGAGGAGATAAATGAGACAATTTTTTAGTCGGGGAGACTAAAGGGATGTAAAGGGGAGTACGATTTCTATACTTCCCTCTAACTGACAAGTGTTGCCACCAGTGGACTGATAGATGCGCATGTACATATATATATGTGTGTGTGTGTGCATGTGTGTATGTATATATGTGTATATATATATACACACACTATATAAATGTGTATATATACACACACAATGTGTGTATATGTGTGTACAAAATATATGCAATAGCTAAAGCAATAGCTGAAACAACTATACAAAAAGATGTGCTCAAGAACACTATAGGTAAATCAAAACTGAATGGAACATACAGAAAGGCAAAAAAAAAAAAACATAAAATGAAAAGAACAGATAGAAAACAAAAATTTCTCAAAAAACACAATTATAGGCACACAGTGGCTAAAGCCCGTAGTCTGGAGCCAGTATGCCTGTGTTAAATTCCCGGCCCCAACACACTGGGCAAGTTGCCTAACCTCCCTATACCTCGGTTACTTTATATGTAAATTGGACATAACAATATTCACTGTACAGGATTTTGATGAGATTTTAATATGTGAATATTTACAACAGTGCCTGCCACATGGTAAATATTATATCTATATTTTCCAATTAAATAAAATAATTAAATTGATTTCTTAACTAGAGACAAGAAAACATTTAACTCTTCCTCTTTTCTGCCCTTTTAAATTACACTGTGACAAACCTCCTTTCACGTTAGACTTACTCCATATTTCTGATGATTTTTACAATAGACAAGTCCCTCTGAAATATGCTTTGATGTTTATATGCAGCCCCACTCTTTTTTCCTAGGCAGAATAAACTTCACAGACTTCTATAAGAGGTCATTTCGACACAGAACTTAATAACTAAAACAATTGGAGTTTTCACCAAATTTGTTTTGCCAGCACACAAAACAGAGAGTGGAAGTTTTTGTGGTGTACCATGTAAAGGTGTCCTAATTGTTCGTGACTTCATGTATCACTACAAACTCTCCAGGACGGCATAGTATATTGGTTAACAATATGAGCTTCGAAATTCAATCACCTGGGTTCAAATTCCAGCTCTATTCTTTATAAGCTGTACAATCTTGAGCATGTTGCTTAACCTCTTCATGTTTCACTTTCTTCATCTATAAAAAGGAGGAAATAATAGTATCTACTTCACAGGGGTGTTACAAGGATAAAATGAGTTAATCCACCTAAAATATTCAGAGGAGTCCCTGCCATTAAGCCAAAAAGAAAGACTAAGTGGCCTAACTTCATCCTGAAAACATGCAGATAAGCAAATGATTATGAATCTCAATGCAAAATGCTGAAGAAAAGAGGAAAAATCCCTACCTCTCTCATTATGTAGCAATGTTAGCTACCAAGAGTGTTATAATAGAGCTCTGGGTTATGTGTTATCACCATCTGTAGCCTGCTAAGCATTTGCTTCCCAATAAATCATCCCTTAAGGATGACTGAAAATTCACAAGTAATTTCGCATAAATAATTTTTTTGCATCTGAGCCAATTCTAGCTGCATGCCCATGTGGGAGCTTGGCACATTTCTTTGATGACAAACAGGTTGGCCTGGGAAATAAGGGAATCTCAAAGGCTCAGTGCGTGATTTGTAATCTTCGCAACTTTTGGTTAAAAGGAACTCCGTGACTAAAGGAGTTTATTCTTAGGTTCCTGTAGCTGTAAATCAAAATACAAGATCATGCTTTAGGAGATATTGTTTGCTGTATTTTTAAATGGAGTTTAAAATAACTGTTAAGATCTCTCTTAAACTCTGGGCTTAGAGTATATTCTATTTTGGAATATTATTACTCAGTATATAAACAAGCTATACCAAGATAAACTGTACAAGATTTCATAATTCCTTGCTACTCAAGAATAGCAGCTGGTTGCTGCAAAAATTTTAGTTTCCTCCTTATCTTTAGTTTCTCTTTTCCTCATCTATAATGGCTGATTTCACTCTGGAATCCACACATGGGACACACTATAAAAACTATGAATTAACCTATCAATTTTATTCAAACCTTGCAGCAAGATATTCAAGACTCAAAGGAATTTTCCTGTAAAGATCAAATTTTATGCATCACAGGAAGTAGAGAAAATGTTTGGGATTGATACACCTTTCCCCCACTCATACCTAATTAGTATATTGGCAATATATCTCAGATTTCCTATCACAGTTCCAATGTTAAAATGTCTGGCCTATTCTTAGCTCAAATGTCAAATTATTCTAGCAACTCTGATAGCTGAGCATTCTTATTACATTATTAAGTCATCTTATAAGATGAGCCATGTGCCCTAATTTAAGGAGTGAAAAATATCAATCACCATGAGACTAGGAAGCTCCCCTTATTTCTAACTTCTGGGTATGTTCTGCTCATTCTCAGGGCTCAAAGTTTGAGTCTGGATTCTATAACCTGAAGAACCTGATGAGTGTTCCAAAGAAAGCCTCAGAAGAGAGGCCTCTTAAGATTTCTTAAAACCTTCTTCCCCAGTGTTCTTTGGACACCTCACAGATTTAAAGTAGAATTCATGGAAACAAAAAGACTCTGCTTGAAGACTCATTTGGAGACTCTCCATATTGGAACCTGTTCTCATAGAGAATAAGTTCAAGGGAACAAGGCAAGGTAATTGAAGTAGACCGAAGAGGCACTCCAGCCTCTATAGCCTTAACAGTATGCACTCTGGAGTCAGACAGCATGGGTTTGAGTCTTATCTCTACAACTTATTAGCTGTGTGATCTTAGATAAGTCATAATCCTCTTTGGTGGTAAAAATAATGTTATCTTCATTACTGTGGATTATGTGAGGATTAAATGAACTAAACACTAACAATACTGCTTCTAAAATAGTATTTTCTATTTATATATTCTTGTTATTGAGGCTGTTATTAATATTATGTCCACATTGAGAGAAATAGACAATAGATGTTTGGAAAATAACTACTAAAATACATTAAGTGCCTAGAATTTATCCATACTATGCTAAGCACTCAGTATTCAAGGACAAAAAAACATACGTATAAATGGGAACAAGAGATAAATCTCCCATGGAGAATAATTCCAAATAATTTAGGTAGATACTTTGCCTTCAAGGAGGTGGAACATATCTCCTTAATCCTTGAGCATAGACTGTACAGAGTGACTTCCTTCAAAAGAATACAGTATGGAAGGGGGTGGGGAGCAAGTAACTATAATGAAGAAACCTGACAAATACCAACTTAGCCAGTTGACCGAGCTCACCATCAACATTATGAAATCATGTTAACTGTATAAACCCAAACCCCATTCAACTCAAGAGGAAAACAGACAAATCCCCATTAAGGGACATTCAACAACGTTGAATTGACAACATTGAATGTCCTAACCAGGACTCCTCAAAACTGTCAAGGCATCCAAAACAAAGAAAGTTTGAGAAACTATCACAGCAAAGAGAAGCCTAAGAAGATGCGACAACTAAATGCTATGTGATAGATTCTGGAACAACCACCACAAAAAAAGACATAAGGTAAAAACTAAAGAAACCTGAAAAAAAAATATGGATTTTAGTTAATAATAATATAACAATATTGGTGCATTGATTGTAGCAAATGTACCATACTAATGTAAGATGTTAATAATAAGATGAACTGGGTGCAGGATATATGGGAACTCACTTATGATATCTTTGTAATTTTTCTGTATATCCAAAACAGCTCCAGAAAGTGAAGTTTATTTTAGAAAAAAAAAAAAAGAGAAGAGCTTGGCTCACAAGGAACTCCCAATGTAATGTGGAAGATAAACAAGTAATTAAATTATAAATTGTAGTGCAGTGTATGTAACAATGGAAACATGCAAAATGTATAAAGCTTACAAAGAACATAGAGGGATTAACACTAGTATTGTGGGTGGTAAAACAAGGCTTTATGAGAGAGGCATTTCCTGAGCTGCAGGTTTTAGGAATGAATCAGGAGGAAGGGAAGACAAGAACACAGCGGGATTAACACTATTGTTGTGGGTGGTAAAGCAAGACTTTATGAGAGAGGCATTGCTCAAGCTGCAGTTTTTAGGAATAAATCAGGACGAAGGGAAAGCAAGCCTCCCAAACTGAAAGGATGCCTAGGTAAAGACTTGGAAATTATTGAACTATTTGGTGTTGTCAGGGCACTACATATGAGGGAATGAAATGGCAAGGCAGGAGACTAAAGAGGAATGATGAACCAGATCAGAAAGGACCTGACCTGGTAGCTGGACCAAGGCCTGGACCCCTCTTACCAGAAGAAAATTGAGCCCTTCAAAGCTATTTTCAAAAGGGGATCTGGAAGAGCTAAGCAGCAGGAAACACTGCTAACAGGAATCTCATTCCCTTTAAATTAAAATGCCTGTCATTCCTCACTGCCAGAAATGACAGCTGGAACATACTGGACGTGACCTACATTTGATTCCATATGACTGCTAATGCCATTGGGCTCAATCTATTGCTGGCTAATAGGCCCTTGCTAGGGAAAGACTTATAACTGGAGAAAAAAATTTAACATTATTAGTCATAAGGAGTCTCCCGGAATGGACAGAACAAATATCAAAAGGACCCAGTCCTTTAGACTTGGCCTGGATGACCACGTGTGCCATCCACAAGACTGTGTGCAGTCCACGTGAATCAGCACCAAGTCAGTAAGTCAGTGAGGGTGGAGAAGTGGTGGACATTCAGCTAGAGGAAGGAGGTGTAAATGCACTTTTACAATCAGCTAGAATTGATGGAAATGTCCTGGGAATTGGGCTCCAAATTGAACACAAACCAGCCACCTAGAAAGGATATTAAGAATACAATTCTCTTCCATCACGCAGAGATACAAACATACTATCACATTAAGAACAGCAATGTGGGTTAAGGATTTGATTGTTCAGATTGAAATACCAATTTATAAAATAAATGAAGATCAGAATTTATCCAATCAACGCTTTTAGTTGTCAGAATGATGGGGACAGACAGGATTGTTAGATGTCCCACAATGCCTGGGACAGTCCTATCAAACCAACAATTGTCTTGCATTCCATATGCCTTTTTCCCCCCTAATTTTTTATTGTAATAAAACACACATAACATAAAAATTTACTATCTTAACTATTCTTTAATTATACTTTAAGTTCTAGGGTACATGTGCACAATATGCAGGTTTGATACATAGGTGTACTTGTGCCATGTTGGTTTGCTGCACCCATCAACTCGTCCTTTACATTAGGTATTTCTCCTAATGCTATCCGTCCCCCAACCCCTCACCCCCTGACAGGCCCTGGTGTGTGATGTTCCCCACCCTGTGTCCAAGTGTTGTAATTGTTCAATTCCCACCTATGAGTGAGAACATGCAGTGTTTGGTTTTCTGTCTTTGTGATAGTTTACTGAAAATCATAGTTTCCAGCTTCATCCACGTCCCTGCAAAGGACATGAACTCATCCAGTTTTTATGGCTGTATAGTATTCCATGGTGTATATGTGCCACATTTTCTTAATTCAGTCTATCATTGATGGACATTTGGGTTGGTTCCAAGTCTTTGCTATTGTGAATAGTTCTGCAATAAACATACATGTACATGTGTCTTTATAGTAGCATGATTTATAATCCTTTGGATATACATCCAGTAATGGAATTGCTGGTTCAAATGGTATTTCTAGTTCCAGATCCTCGAGGAATCACCACACTGTCTTCCACAACAGTTGAACTAGTTTACACTCCCACCAACGGTGTAAAAGTGTTCCTATTTCTCCACATCCTCTCCAGCATCTATTGTTTTCTGACATTTTAATGATCGCCATTCTAACTGGCATGAGATGGTATCTCGGTTTTGATTTGCATTTTTCTGATGATCAGTGATGATGAGCATTGTTTCATGTGTCTTTTGGCTGTATAGCTGTCTTCTTTTGAGAAGTGTCTGTTCATATCCTTTGCCCACTTTTTGATGGGGCTGTTTTTTTCTGGTAAATTTGTTTGGGTTATTTGTAGATTCTGGATATTAACCCTTTGTCAGATGGGTAGATTGCAAAAATTTTCTCCCATTCTGTAGGTTGCCTCTTCAATCTGACAGTAGTTTCTTTTGCTGTGCAGAAGCTCTTTAGGTTAGTTAGATCCCATTTGTCTATTTTGGCTTTTGTTGCCATTGCTTTTGGTGTTTTAGACATGAAGTCCTTGCCCATGCCCATGGCCTGAATGGTATTGCCTATGTTTTCTTCTAGGATTTTTATGGTTTTAGGTCTAACATTTAAGTTTTTAATTGATCTTGAATTAATTTTTGTATAAGGTATAAGGAAGGGATCCACTTTCAGCTTTCTACTTATGGCTAGCCAGTTTTCCCAGCACCATTTATTAAATAGGGAATCCTTTCCCCATTTCTTGTTGTTGTCAGGTTTGTCAAAGATTAGATGGTTGCAGATGTGTGGTATTATTTCTGAGGCCTCTGTTCTGTTCCATTGGTCTATATGTCCATTTTGGTACCAGTGCCATGCTGCTTTGGTTACTGTAGCCTTGTAGTATAGTTTGAAGTCAGGTAGCATGATACCTCCAGCTTTGTTCTTTTTGCTTAGGATTATCTTGGCGATGCAGGCTCTTTATTGGTTCCACATGAACTTTAAAGTAGTTTTTTTCAGTTCTGTGAAGAAAGTCATTGGTAACTTGATGGGGATGGCATTGACTATATAAATTACCTTGGGCATTATGGCCATTTTCATGATATTGATTCTTCTTATCCATGAGCATGGAATATTCTTCCATTTGTTTGTGTCCTCTTTTATTTTGTTGAGCAGTATTTTGTAGTTCACTTTGAAGAGGTCCTTCCTAAGTTGGATTCCCAGGTATTTTTTCCTCTTTGTAGCAATTGTGAATGGGAGATCACTCATGATTTGGCGCTCTGTTCATCTGTTACTGCTGTCTAGGAATGCTTGTGATTTTTGCACATTGATTTTGTAACCTGACACTGCTGAAGTTGCTTATCAGCTTAAGGAGATTTGGGGCTGAGACAGTGGGCTTTTCTAAATATACAATCATGTCATCTGCAAACAGGGGTAATTTAACTTCCTGTTTTCCTAATTGAATACCTTTATTTCTTTCTCTTGCCTGGCTGCCCTGGCCAGAACTTCCAACACTGTGTTGAATAGGAGTGGTGAAAGAGGGCATCCTTGTATTGTGCTGGTTTTCAAAGGGCATGCTTCCAGTTTTTGCCCATTAAGTATGATATTAGCTGTGGGTTTGTCATAAACAGATGTTATTATTTTGAGATACATACCATCAATACCTAATTTATTGAGACTTTTTAGCATGAAGGACTGTTGAATTTTGTTGAAGGCCTTTTCTACATCTATTGAGATAACCATATGGTTTTTGTCATTAGTTCTGTTTATATGATGGATTACATTTATTGATTTGTGTATATTGAACCAGCCTTGCATCCCAGGGATGAAGCCAACTTGATCATAATGGATAAGCTTTTTGATGTGCTGCTGGATTCAGTTTGCCAGTATTTTATTGAGGATTTTCACATCGATGGTCATCATAGGTATTGGTCTAAAATTCTCTTTTTTTGTTGTGTCTGTGCCAGGCTTTGGTATCAGGAAGATGCTGGCTTCATAAAATGAGTTAGGGAGGATTCCATCTTTTGCTATTGATTGGAATAGTTTCAGAAGGAATGGTACCAACTCTTCTTTGTACCTCTGGTAAAATTCGCCTGTGAATCTGTCTGGTCCTGGACTTTTTTTAGTTGGTAGGCTATTAATTATTGCCTCAGTTTCAGAGCCTATTATTGATCTATTCAGGGATTCAACTTCTTTAGTTTAGTCTCAGGAGGGTGTATGTGTCCAGGAATTTATTCATTTCTTCTAGATTTTCTAGTTTATTTGCATAGAGGTGTTTATAGTATTCTCTGATGGTAGTTTTTATTCCTGTGGGATGGGTGGTGATATCCCCTTTATCATTTTTTATTGTGTCTGTTTGATTCTTCTCTCTTTTCTTCTTTGTTAGTCTTGCTAGTGGTCTATCAATTTTGTTGATCTTTTCAAAAAAACACCTCCTGGATACTTTGATTTTTGAAGGGATTTTGTGTCTCTGTCTCCTTCAGTTCTGCTCTAATCTTAGTTATTTCTTGCCTTCTGCTAGCTTTTGAATGTGTTTGCTCTTGCTTCTCTAGTTTTTTTAATTGTGATGTTAGGGTGTCGATTTTAGACCTTTCCTGCTCTCTCTTGTGGGCATTTAGTGCTATAAGTTTCCATCTACACACTGGTTTAAATGTGTCCCAGAGATTCTGGTATGTTGTGTCTTTGTTCTCTTTGGTTTCAAAGAATATCTTCATTTCTGTCTTCATTTCATTATTTACCCAGTAACCATTCTGGAGCAGGTTGTTCAGTTTCCATGAAGTTGTGCGGTTTTGAGTGAGTTTCTTAATACTGAGTTCTAATTTGATTGCACTGTGATCTGAGAGACAGTTTGTTGTGATTCTGCTCTTTTACATTTGCTGAGGAGTGCTTTACTTCCAACTATGTGGTCAATTTTAGAATAAGTGTGATGTGGTGCTGAGAAGAATGTATATTCTGTTGCTTTGGGCTGGAGAGTTCTGTAGATGTCTATTAGGTCTGCTTGGTGCAGAGCTGAGTTCAATTCCTGGATATCCTTGTTAACCTTCTGTCTCATTGATCTGTCTAATATTGACAGTGGGGTGTTAAAGTCTCCCATTATTATTTTGTGCGAGTCTAAGTCTCTTTGTAGATCTCAAAGACTTGCTTTATGAATCTGGGTGTTCCTGTGTTGGGTGCATGTATATTTAGAATAGTTAACTTTTCTTGTTGAATTGATC
The DNA here is from genome assembly GCF_000951035.1 of Colobus angolensis palliatus. Lineage (NCBI taxonomy): Eukaryota > Metazoa > Chordata > Mammalia > Primates > Cercopithecidae > Colobus > Colobus angolensis. The sequence goes on along the minus strand of NW_012115933.1, from coordinate 2,111,709 downwards.
CCTTTACCATTATGTAATGACCTTCTTTGTCTCTTTTGATCTTTGTTGGTTTAAAGTCTGTTTTATCAGAGACTAGGATTGTAACCCCTGCTTTTTTTTGCTTTCCATTTGCTTGGCAGATCTTCCTCCATCCCTTTATTTTGAGCCTATGTGTGTCTCTGCATGTGAGATGGGTCTCCTGAATACAGCACACTGATGGGTCTTGACTCTTTATCCAATTTCCCAGTCTGTGTCTTTTAATTGGGCCATTTAGGCCATTTATATTTAAGGTTAATATTGTTATGTGTGAATTTGATCCTGTCATTATGATGTTAGCTGGTTATTTTGCCTGTTAATTGATGTAATTTCTTCATAGCGTTGATGGTCTTTACAATTTGGCACGTTTTTGCAGTGACTGGTACTGGATTATATCTTAACCATTTTTAAGTACACAGTTCAGTGGCATTAATTACATTCATATTGTTGGGCAACAGTTACCACTATCCATCTTCAGATCTCTTTTTATCTTACAAAATTGAAAGTATATGCTAATTAAATGATAACTTCTCATTCTACCCTCCTCCCAGCCCATGGCAACTACCATTCTACTTTCTGTCTCTATAATTTTGACTACTCTACATACTTCATATAGGTAGTATCATACCATATTTATCTTTTTGTGACTGGCTTATTTCACTTAGCATAAAATCCTAATAGTTCACCCATGTCGTAACATATGTCAGAATTTTCTTCCTATATTTATAAGACAAAATGATAATCCATTGTATTATATACAACGTTTTGCTTTTCTATTCATCCATTGATGGACAATTGGGTTGCTTCTATACTTTAGCTATTGTGAATAATTATGCTAAGCTACTGTAAGTGTTTGTGTGCTCATTTTTCACAAAAAAAGTTTAAAAAGTAAAAAAATAAATATAAATAGGATAAGCTTAAAGAATAAGGATAAAGAGAAAATACTTTTGCACAGTTGTACAATATGTTTTTGTTTTAAGCTGTGCTATTATAAGAAGTCAAAAAGTTATTTAAAAATTAAAAGTTTATAAATTAAAAGTTTATAAATTTAGAAAGTTACAGTAAGCTAAGGTTAATTTATTATTGAAGAAAGAAAAATATTTTATACAACTTTAGTGTACCTAAGTGTACAGTGTTTATAAAGTCTACAGTAGTGTACAGTAATGTGCTAGGCCTTCACATTCACTCGCCACTCACTCATTCACTCACCCAGAGCAATTTCCAGTCCTCCAAGCTCCATTCATGGTAAGGCCTACATAGAGTCAAGATTATCAGTATCACTGTCTTCTACTTCCACATCTTGTCCCACTGAAAAGTCTTCAGGGACAGTAATAGAAATGGAGCTGTCATCTCCAGTGTGTTATCATACTGGAAAGTCTTCTAAGTTTTAATTATTTAATTTGTTTTTTTGAGACAGGGTTTTGCTCTGACACTCAGGCTGGAGTGCAGTGGCACAATCGTGATAGCAATGTCTTGTTCTAGAATACCTCTTAAAGGAACTATCTGAGGCTATTTTACAGTTAACTATAATAATGATAAGTATAGCATAGTAAATACTAATCAATAGGAATTTTTCAGCTCCATTCTAATTTTACAGGATCACCATAATATGCACAGTTTGTCATTGACCAAAATGTCATTATGCAGCACATGACTGTATTTAATTTATATATGCACAACTACTAGTTGTTTATATACAAAAGTACGCAAAAGTTAACTATTTGTATATCAAACCAAATATTCTTAATCACATGATTAACATAAAATGAATATAAAATACTCAGGAAAACAAATTTAGAAAGAGCACAAGTTTTATCTTATGACAGTTCTTAAAACATGGTAGCAAGAACTCAGTTCTTCAGTTCTGCTACTAATTAACTCTATGAACTCTGTAAGACACAGTAAGGTTTATAATAAGCTAAAGGATCAGAAAAACCTAGATTTTTAAATTATGGTGTAGCAGGGCATTGATTTGCACAATGCAGCAATACAACTGAGCTTTACAATAACAACAAATAAACAAATCAGATCTACTTTTTCTAGGTCTGATTTCATCTTTATGAGGCTCCCATTTCTACCAGTGGTGGAAAAAATACTTAAATTTGACAATTTAAGGTAAAGTAAATCTCAGATTTTTGAAAGCTTCCTTCAGACCAAGAGATGATTGTGACACCCCCATGAATAAGAGTGGTCTATCCATAGAGAAGAAAGAAGATCATGATTTAAGTCATATGAGAGGACTGTAGTATTTTGCTAAGACAGATGTAAGGATGCATGGGCCTAGTGAGCTAGAAATGGCTCAGTGTGTCAGTCAGTGAAGACAGTGAGGTAGAAGGTGGGACTTTGAGAATTTGAACACTGGACCAGATTGAGGACTAGCTAATACAGGAGCAGGGTAGAAGCAGTTTTACATTAGACACGCCCACCGGTGTGCTGCGTTGGTTCACCATTGCCATAGCAACACCAAGATGTTACCATCCCTTTCCATGGCAACTATCTCATGACCTGGAAGTTTCCACTTGTATCCTAGAAATTTCTGCATGAACCACACCTTAATTAGCATATAATTAAAAGTGAGTATAAATATGTCGGCAGAACTGCTTCTGAGCTGCCACTCTGGACACACTGCCTGTGTGGTAGCCCTGCCCCAAAAGGAGCAGTACCACTGCTACTGCTATACACTACCACTTCAATATAAGTTGCTGTCTAAAACCTAACTAAATAAAAAGTCTCTTTCATTGTAACAAATTACTTTGAATAGTCAATTCAAAGTTCTAACTCCCTCTCAGAGAAGTTTTGCCCCTTTTCCCCACTTTCAAAATTATCTACATTCGTTTCTTATTCACAGGATAGTAACTGAATAGAGGAGAAATTAACCATACATCCTTTCTTTAGTAGGGCTAGGCCATCCCTTCTACCTGTTTTTCTTACCTCACAGTTCTAGAATGCAAGTGCAGCTGGTACAGGCAAGCTCTTAGGCACCCTCTACTGGTGTCTGCAGAGATCTGGCTAATGTTGATGTTTGCTCCTAAATCTTCTAGATATAGTGGTCAAAGAGTTCAGGAATAAATGCCGAGGACAGCACAAGACAGACTATCTTCAGCCATGATGATCAGAAAACTACACCCATGATGTCAATGACCATCCATAGATAGATGACTCACCATGTTTTATCTACAGTCCAGATGATTTCTTTAGCATATGCAGCCAAATACTACTTCACATTTCATTTATGGTATCTAAAAGGCACCTCAAATTGAGTATATTCTGCTAAATTTATAATCATAATCCCCCTAAACTGTGTTTCTTCTGGTGTTCCTTAAGTCAATAAGTGATTCTACCATACACCCAGCTTTTCAAGCTAGCAATTTAGAGTTCATCCTTAAAAGTTCCTCTCCCTCAGCCTCTCTATATAATTAATCATCAGGTCCTATTACTTTGACCTTCTAAATACCTCACAAATATGTTTCTTCTCTCTCTCTCTGCTGCCACCAACCTAATCCAACCACCATTGTCTCTTCAACTGGTTTACCTACATCCACTCTGGCCTTTTTCCAATCCATTCTTTCCACCTCAGCCAGAGAGATGTTTGTTAAGTGAACACAATGCCATCAACACACACACACACACACACACACACACCTCTTAACACTCTTAGTTGGCTTCCTGTAACTCTAAGGTAAAGACCAAAATCTTTAAGTGCCTCTCAGAGTCCTGTGTCATCGGGTCCCCACTTGCCTTGTGGCTTTCCCTCACACACTCTCCCTTATTTTCTGAGCTCCGTCAACACTGGTCTGATTTCAGTCTGTTAATCTGAAAGACTTCCTTCTGACACAGGGGCTTGGCATATGCTAGTTTCTCTGTTTTAAAGGCTCCTCTCCCAACTTAATTCTCCTTTGCTTGGCTAACAGAAACTCTTCCTTCTGATCTCACCTTATCACCATTTCCTTGGGGAGTCTTTTCTAATCTGCTAACAATGCAAAATCCTCTTATCACATGTACTTCTCAGTTTTTACATTACATGCGTATATGTGATTTTTTTAACTAATGGATATCTTTCTCACCACGTTATAAACTAAATGAGAGCAGAAACTATGTTTTTGCTTGCCATTTTATGGGTAGCACTCAACAATTCATTGCACACAAGGTGGCATATATGTATGTGTGCATATAAACATATATACACACATATATACATACATACACACATACACACTCACATATATATAAACACACTCACATATATATACATATATATATATATATTCATTGAAAATGTAATGAATATAATTCACCCAGAAATCATTTGGAGATTATATTTTTAAAATGCAAGTATTGATGTTTGTTGTGCTAATGCTCAATAAAATAAGTTATTTCAGGCCAGGGGTGGTGGCTTACTCTTGTAATCCCAACACTTTGGGAGGCCAAGGGGGCGGATCACCTGAGGTAAGGAGTTCGCGACCAGCCTGGCCAACATGGTGAAACCACATCTCTACTAAAGATACAAAAATTAGCTGGGTGTAGTGGTGGACGCCTGTAATCCCAACTACTTGGAAGCCTAAGGCAGAGAATTGCTTGAACCCAGGAGGCAGAGATTGCAGTGAGCTGAGATCGCACTACTGCACTCCAGCCTGGGTGACAGAGTGAGACTCCATCTCAAAAAAAAGAAAAAAAAAAAACAGAAATGATATTCAGATGAGAGAATTTGATTTCGGTCTATACCATTTATTAGCCAAGAAAACTTCAATCATTTAAATCAGCAGCAGCATTGTTATGTTAATACCTGTTTTCAATCACACAGCTGCAGATAAACTGTCAAGTGTTATATAAATGTAAGGTATTATGATTTATTAGCAAAGTTTAAAACTTTTTCTGTAAAAGCCACAAAAAATACATAAAACATGACTAATGCTAGGACAAAAAGCCTTACAGCTTTCCTCACAAATTTTAATTTTATATTAGTGTATTAGGGTTCTCTAGAAAGACAGAACCCATATAGAAAGACAGAATATATAGAAGGTAGATATAGGAGAGGTGATTTATTTATTTATTTATTTATTTTTTTATTATACTTTATGTTCTAGGGTACATGTGCATAACGTGCAGGTTTGTTACATATGTATACATGTGCCATGTTGGTGTGCTACACCCATTAACTAGTCATTTACATTAGGTATATCTCTTAATGCTATCCCTCCCCAGCCTCCCCACAATAGGACCCGGTGTGTGATGTTCCCCTTCCTGTGACCAAGTGATCTCATTGTTCAATTCCCACCTATGAGTGAGAACATGTGGTATTTGGTTTTCTGTTCTTGCGATAGTTTGCTGAGAATGATGGCTTCCAGCTGCATCCATGTGCCTACAAAGGTCACGAACTCATCCTTTTTCATGGCTGCATAGCATTCCATGGTGTATATGTGCCACATTTTCTTAATCCGGTCTGTCACTGATGGACATCTGGGTTGATTCCAAGTCTTTGCTATTGTGAATAGTGCCACAATAAACATACATGTGCATGTGTCTTTATAGCAGCATGACTTATAATCCTTTGGG
>NW_012115933.1:2061621-2105086 GCF_000951035.1 Colobus angolensis palliatus | reverse complement strand
TCTTAATCCAGTCTGTCACTGATGGACATTTGGGTTGATTCCAAGTCTTTGCTATTGTGAATAGTGCCGCAATAAACATACATGTGCATGTGTCTTTACAGCAGCATGACTTATAATCCTTTGGGTATATCCCCAGTAATGGGATGGCTGGGTCATATGGTACTTCTAGTTCTAGATCCTTGAGGAATCGCCGTTAGAATGGCAATCATTAAAAAGTCAGGAAACAACAGGTGCTGGAGAGGATGTGGAGAAACAGGAATACTTTTACACAGTTGGTGGGATTGTAAACTAGTTCAACCATTATGGAAAACAGTATGGCAATTCCTCAAGGATCTAGAACTAGAGGTCTAAAATTTATTAGGGGAATTGGCTCTCAAAATTATGGAGGCTGAGAAGTCCCATGATAGACCATCTACAAGCTAGAGAACCAGGGAAGCCAGTAACATGGCCCCATAAAGTCCAAAGGCATAAGAACAAGGGAAGCCCATGGTGTAACCCACAGTCTGAGGCTTAAGGCCCAAGAACCTGGGAGCAACTGGTATAAGAAGTCCTAGAGTCCAAAGGCCCAAGAACCTTGAGTTCTCATGTCCCAGGATAGCAAAAGAAGGGTGTCTCAGTTCCAGAAGAGAAAGAGTACAAACTTACCTTTCCACTGTGTTTTTGTTCTACGTGGAACCCTAGCTGATTAGATGGTCACCACTCATATTGAGTGAGGTGGCTTTTCCTTACTCAGTCCATTGATTCAAATCCCAGTCTCTCCCAGAAACACACTCACAGACACACCAAGAAATAATGCTTTACCAAATATCTGGGTCTCTCTTAATCCAGTCAAATTGACACCTAAAATTAACCACCACAATGCCAAACCTAGTCAACTTGCCGCCCACTTGCATCTTCTTAAACCATACTGAGTCTCCAAATAAAGATAATAACAAGGTCATAGTTCAATCTAACAAGATACAACTAACCTGAATACTACCAAAAATGCACTAATCCCTTCTCCAGAAGAGGAGGTAAAGTACTGTGATGCAAAATTAATAATACTTAAATACTGATATGAACTCAATACATCTTATGTTACATGATAAAAGAATGAGAGAATAAAATCAAAGATATTTGCTTGATATATGTATATATAGGCACAAACATATTTTAACAGAATAAGGAGGAAATATTCATGGCAATTACAGCCTGTTTTTTTAATTGCTCATGTGGCCACTAATGGTATTTATAACAACCTTCTACTACTGATTCTATATTCCCTTTGCCTTCAGCAAGCACCCCAGCTGGTGCTTTTTATATAGCAGAGTTACCCAAACCTTCATTCCTGAAAGATGTGGGTCATTCATAGACCTCTTTGGATTGGGTTATTGTGGTTTCATTGACTATAGTCACAGGGGATGGTAATACGAAGAGAAACCCTAAGGAATCTGTTGTATTGCAGACATACTCTTCCTTACCTCCATTATGGAGTAGTAGTTCAATTCCCTCTTGGTATTCCAGATCAATTACCCCAGCCAACACCATAACTCCCCTCCATATCCTGTTGATTCAGAGGCATCAGAAGCCCAATGTAGCCAGGTGGCAATCTTAACTGCCAATTCAATGGAATCATTGTGTCTCCTGGTAGAAGTTTTCCTTCCTCTAGATTTAAGACCTCTAGTCCAGCAGAGCATACTTATTGAAACAGGAATCAAAAATGTTGCTAGGGAGTCACTAGGGGTAATGGTGAGTGGTGCCACTCTCATTTGCACCCCGTGATTCCTGGACCCATGTATCCTGGCTATAGGAGAAACAGTACCATATATTTACACTGATTCAGAGTTTTCACAGCCTCTGAACAACATTGCCCCAGCCCAGGAAAGTATTATCATCAAGCTGGCACTGTAACTGTCTTCAAAAAACCATCCTATTGTCTTATTAAACCAGATACTTTAGGATAATGGAAAACTTACTAAGACCGGGGAATTCCATGAGCATGAGCCCATTGCCATGCTTCTTCGCCTGTGAAGTGAGTTTCCAGGTCAGAAGTGATGCTGCTCTGTGGAGGACCATGATGGTGAACAAGGTATTTTTAAGTTCATTAATGATAGTTCTGTAAGTTCATGAATGGTATTTTGTAAGTTCATGAATGGTAGTTTTGGTAGAAGTATTGCATGCATGAAAGGCATATCCAGAGTGTCTAATAAAGAAAAAACACTGCCCTTTCTATGATGGAGGTAGTTCAGTGTAATCAAGCTGCAACCAGGTAGCCATATTATCACCCTGGGGAATGGTTTCACATTGAAGGCTCAATGTTGATCTCAGCTGTTGGCAGATTGGGTACTCAGAAGTTGCTAGAGCCAGGCCAGTCTTTGTGGTGGAAGTCCACATTGCTGAGCTCATTAAAAGCTTCGATTTCTGCCACCATGGCCACTTCGTTCATGAGTTCACTGGGCAATAATGGGGAGTAGATGGGGAAGGAAGCTGACTGGTATTGACAAAATGGGTCATTCCATCTACTGGATTATTAAAGTCCTCCTCTTCTGAAGCCAGCCTTTGGGGAGCATTCATATAAGACAGAAATATCTTCATATGCTTTGCCTATTCAGAGAGGTATATCCACATACATCTTTCACATATTTCTTTGTCACCAATTTTCCAATTATGTTCCTTCCAAATCTCTATCATGCCAAACCATTGGCTACAGTCCATAAATTAGAATATAATAACATATCTCGCCATTTTTCCTTCCAACAAAGTGCAGAAGCTGGTGCACTTACCAAAGATCTGCCCACTGGGAAGATTTCCCTTCATCACTGTCCTTCAGGGATGTCCCAGAAAGGAGGGGGTAGTGCTGCAGCTGTCCACTTTTGGATTGTACCTGCATATCATGCAGAATCATCTGTAAACCAGGCCCTAGTCTTCTCTTCCTCTCTCAACTTATCATAAGGTACTCTCCACGAGGCCACAGGTGTAGTCTAGGAGACAGAAGGCCTTGTAGCAGGAGTACAAACCATCAGCATTTGGGCCACTTCCTTATTTAACTTACTTGTATCTTCATGACCTGTTCAGGCTGGATAATGTACATACTACTTCCATTTGATGATGGTGCTATTATGCATGTCCAATTTTGTGACTTGATGAGTCACAGAACACCCAGTTCATGATGGGCAGCTCAGGTCATAGGGTCATGGGTATGGTGGCCCATGGTCAAGTGTTCAGTTTCTACTAAGGCCCAGTAGCACACCAAGAGCTATCTCTCAAAAGGAAAATAGTTATCTATGGATAAAGGCAGGACATTGCTTCAAATTCCTAAAGACCCACAGTGTTATCCACCTATGGGGGCTTGTCAAAGGCTCTAAACTGCATCCCTATCTGCCTCTGACACTTCAAGCACCACTGGATCTCATGAATCATATGGTTCAAGTGGCAGAGAAGCCACAGCAGCCTAAACCTGCTGCAGAGCTTCCCCTTATTCTGGGCCCCACTCAAAATTAGCAATTTTTTAGGTCAATTGGTTAGTGGACCAGAGTAGTGCACCCAAATGAGCAATGTGTTTCCTCTGAAATCCAAATTGGTTCACTAGGTGTTGTGTCTCTTTCTTGGTTGTAAAAGAGGCCAGATGCAACAACTGTCCTTCACCTTAAAAGGATATTTTGACATGATCCACACCACTGGACCCTAGAAATTTTACGGAGTGAACAGGTCCCTGAATTTTAGTCAGATTTCTCATGGCCTGATATGCAAATATCTTCCCAATAAATCTAAAGTTGTTGTTACTTCTCATTCACCAAGTCCAATTATCATAATGTTGTCAATGTAATGGACCCGTGTGATATGTTGTAAAAGGGAAAGGTGATCAAGGTCCCTACAAACTAAATTATGACATAGTGCTGGAGAGTTAATATACTCCTGAAGTAGGATAGTGAAGGTATATTACTGGCCTTGCCAGCTGAAAGAAAACTGCTCCTAGCAAGCCTTCTAAACAGGGATGGAGTAAAAGATATTTGATAGATGGTTTCAAAATTGTGGTGTAGACACAAGTTGGCCTCTCTCCTCCACCCCAGAAGACAAAAAATAAATATACTACAATTATCACCAGTGATATTTCGGAACTCAAATATGAGTCGGAGACAGGTATCAGACCACAGTGAACTGAAAACACTTCTGAGCAGACTGTAGGAGAATGAGCCTTTCATATCTGCAATACCCCTCCCCCCAGTCTGCCTAGCACCAAATGCCCAGAAAATTTCTATCTGATTCACATTTTCTACACTGGAAAAGGTAAGATCAAGGAGGACAACTAGCTTGCCCACCATCTTGGGATCCCTGGCAGGAGATCTGTTTCTGTCTCAAACTGCAAAATGAATCAGGAGCACCTGAAGGAAGAAATGTCTCTGAGGACAGCCAAAGACAAAGGGTGGAGGTGAAATTACCATTCCCAGTTCTGGAATCTGAAACAACCATTCCCAGTTCTGGAATCTCTGTGCTGTAACAGCCAAAGGAGATGCCATATCACAGTGGCTACTCAGGAGCACCACCTGTGGGTGGTTCACTCCACAAGGCCCCTGGGCACAAACCCTTAGCCAGCGTTCCCTCACTACCAGGATATCTCCTGTGGGATATTCCCATTCAGGATGGGCGCCACTCTGATTGCTTACTAGAACCAAGGCAAACCAGGGTTGAAGGCATCATTTAGTGCTAAAAAGGGGTCAATGACCTAGAAGGGGAAAAAAATCAACAGCTAAATTACCAAGAATCTCTAAGTAAACATATCCAATAAAAACCAAAAAGAACCAGAAAGAGAAGACTGAAATAAATAGTTAATCTTTCCATGCAACGTTATACATGTACATCCACAGGGAACAACAGCAAAAAGGGAGCCATTGACCAAACAAACAAAGCAAGGAACCAGTGACTGACCCTAGTGAGACTGGGATATGTGAACTCTTGGACCAATAATACAAAATAGCAATTTTATGGAAATTTAGTGATCTCCAAGGTAAGGCAGAAAAGCAATTCAGAAACTTATTGTCAGAGAAATTTAACAGAGATTGAAATAATTTTTTAAATGAAACAGAAATCCCATAACTGAGAAATACATTTGCTAAACTACAGAAGTCATTATGTGTACACCAGTAACAGAATGGATCAAACAGAGGAAAGAATCAGTGAGCTCAAAGACAAGCTATTTAAAAACACATAGTCAGAGGAGAAAAACAGAAAACAGAATGAAAAGAAATGAAGATCGCTTATGAGATACAGAAAATTACCTCAAAAAAAGAAATTTAATTATTGGTGTTCAAGAGGGAATTGAGCAAGAACAAGGGTGGAAAGATTATTCAAAGAAATAACAATAGAAAACTTTTCAAAACTTGAGAAAGAGAAAAATATCCAGGTACAGAAAGGTGAGAACACCAAACAGATTTAACCCAAATAAGGCTATCCCAAAGCATATAATAATTAAATTCTCAAAAGTCAAGGACAAAGAGAAGACTCTAAAAGCAAAAAGAAAAGAAAAGAACCAAGTAGCATGTAAAGGAGCTCCAATTTTTCTGGCAACAGACTGCTCAATGGAAATGATACAGGCCTGGAGAAAATAGAATGACATATTCAAAGTACTGAAAGAAAAATAAAACATGCCATTTAGGAACACTGTATCCAGCAAGCTATTTTTCAACTATGAAGGAAGAATAAAATATTTCCCAGACAAACAAAAGCTGAGAGAATTTACCACCATCAGATCCATCTTATAAGAAATGATAAAGACAGTTCTTCAATCTAAAAGTAACAGTCACTACCATGTTCAAAGAAAATATTTGAAGGTATAAAACCCACCAGTAAAATTAAGTACATGAAAAGCCCAAGATATTCTAATACCATAATTGTGATGTGCAACCCACTGATAACTCTATGAAGCCCAAAAAGACAAACAACAATAGCTACTGCAACTTGTTAAGAAATAAACAATATAAAAATATGTAAACTGAAACAACACAAAGTCAAGATGTGGAGGGAATTAAGTTTAAAAACAAAAGAAGAACTCTACACTTTGTTTGTTTTTATTCTTTTCTTAGTGATCTAAGATAAGTTGTCATATCTTTAAAATAATTTGTTAGACCAAAGGGATGTAATAGTTATTTACAGAACACTTCATCCAGCAGCTGCGGAATACATATTCTTTTCCTCAGCCCATGGATTATTCTCAAGGATATACTATATGTTAGGTCACAAAAGAAGTCTTAAAACTTTCAAAAATTGAAATAATGTCAAGTATGTTCTCTGACTACAGTGGAATAAAACTAGAAATTAATAAAAGAGGAATCTTGAAAACTATACAAATACATGAAAATTAAAAATCATGCTCCTGAGTGGCCAATAGGTCAATGAAGAAACTAAGAAGGAAATTGAAACATTTATTGAAACAAATGATAATGGAAAGTAGTACTAAGAGGGAAGTACATAGTTATAAATGCCAACATCAAAAAAGGGAAACAAACTTCAAATAAACTAACGATTCAACTTAAAAAACCAAGAAAGCAAGAACAAACCAAACCCAAAATTAGAAGAAAATACGTACTAAAGATCAGAGCAGAAATAAATGAAATTGAAATGAAAAACATACAAAAGATCAATGGAAAGTTAAAACTGACAAACCTTTAGCCAGATTAAAAAAAAGAGAGAGAGAAGAGACATATAAAATCAGAAATGAAAAAGGAGACATTACAACTGATACTACGGAAATTCAAAGGATTGTTAGTGGCTACTGTAACCAACTATTTGCTGATAAACTGGGGAAAAAAAAGATGAAATAGACAAATTCCTAGACTTATATGTATTAGTCTATGCTCACACTGCTATAAAGAAATATCTGAGACTGGGTAATTATAAATAAATTAGGTTAAATTGGCTCATGGTTCCACAGGCTGTACAGGAAGCATGTCTGGGGAGGCCTAAGAAAACTTTCAATCATGGCAGAAAGAAAAGCAGGCACATCTTACCTGGCTGAAGCAAGAAGAAAAGAGAGAATGGGGAGGTGCTACACATTTTTAAACAACTTGATCTCATGAGAACTCTCTCACTATCATGAGAACAGCAAGGGAGAAATCCACCCCCATGATCCAGTCACCTCCCATTAAGACCCTCCCCCAACACTGGAAATTACAATTCGACATGAGATTTGGGTGGGGACACAAACCTAAAACAAATCACATACACCTACCAAAATTGAACCAGAAAGAAATCCAAAGCCTGAACAGACCAATAACAAGTAATAAGATCAATGCCATAATAAAACGTCTCCCAGTAAAAAAAAATTCCAGGAACCAATGGCTCACTGTTGAATTTTACCAAACACTAAATTGATTACCAACTCTACTCAAACTATTCCTAAAAGTAGAGGAGGAGGAAATACTTCTAAATGCATTCTACACGGCTGGTATCATCCTGATGCCAAAAACAGACAAAGACACATAAAAAAAAAAGAAAACTGTAGACTGGTATCTCTGATGAATGTTGAGGCAAAAAATCCTCAACAAAACACTAGCAAATCGCATTCAACAATACATTACAAATATCATTCATCATGACCAAGTGGGATTTATCGCTAAGATGCAAGAATGGTTTGACACATACAAATCAATCAATATGATACATCAAATCAACAGAATGAAGGCTAAAAGCCATATGATCATTTAAATTGATGCTGAAAAAGCATTTGAAAAAACTGAACATCTCTTCAGGATAAAAATCCTCAAAAAACTAGATAGAAGGAACTTAGCATAATAAAAACCATATGCCACATACTCATAGCTGGTATCATCCTGAATGGTGAAAACCTAAAAGCCTTTCCTCTAAGATCTGGAACACAACAATGATGCCCACTGTCAACACTGTTATTCCACATAGTACTGGAAGTCCTAGCTAGAGCAGTAAGACAAGAGAAAGATATAAAGAACATCCACATGGGAAAGAAAGAAGTCAAATCATCCTTGTGTGTATAATATGATCTTATATTTGGAAAAACTAAAGACTACACAGGAAAACTATGAGAACTGATCAACAAATTCAGTAAAGTTGCAGGATACAAAATCAACAACAAAAATCAGTAGTATTTCTATATGTCAAAAGTGAACAATCAGAAAAGGAAATCAAAAAGTAATCTCATTTACAACAGCCACACATAAAATTAAATACCAAGGAATTAACTTAACCAAAGAAGTGAAAGATCTCTGTAATGATAACTATAACACGCTGATGGAGGAAAATGAAGAAGATACCAAAAAATGGAAAAATAGTCCATGTTTATGTATTGGAAAAATCAATAGTGTTAAAAATGTTCATACTACTCAAAGCAAACCATAGATTCAATGTAATCCCTACAAAGTGACATTCTTCACAGAGATAGAAAAACCTATCCTAAAATTTATGTGGAACCACAAAAGACCCAGAATGGCTAAAGGTATCCCTAAGCAAAAAGACCAAAACTGGAGTAATTACATTACCTGACTTCAAATTACACTATAGAGGTACAGTAACCAAAACACCATGGTTCTGGCATAAAAGCAGACATGTAGACCAATGGAACAGAATAGAGAACCAAGGAGATCTAGAACAAGACAATGATACCCACTTTCACCACTTTAATCAATATAACGCTGGAAGTCCTATCCAGAGAAAATAGGACAAAAAATAAAGGGCATCTGAACTGGAAAGGAAGAAATCAAATTAGCCTTTTTGGCAGATAACATAATCTTATACTTAGAAAAAGCTAAAGACTCCACCAAAAAAAAAATTGTTAGAACTTATACATTAATTCAGTAAAGTTATAAGATCTAAAATCAACATGAAAAAGTCGGTGGCATTTATATATGACAACAGTGAACAATCTGAAAAAAAATCAAGAAATTAATCCCATTTGCAAGAGTTACAAAAACTATAAAGTATCTAGGAATCAGTTTAGCCGAAGAAGTAAATAACTATAAAACACTGATAAAAGAAATTAAAGAGGACACAAAATAATGAAAACATATTCCATATTTATGGATTGGAAGAATTAATACTGTTAAAATAACAATACTCTCTGAAACAACTTACAGATTCAATGCATTCCCTATCAAAACACCAATCACATTCTTCTAAAAAAAAGACCAAAAAAATCCCAGAATTTATATAAAACCACAAAAGGCCCTGAAAAGCTAAAGCAATTCTGAGCAAAAGAACAAAACTGAAGTTATCACATTACCTAATTTTAAATATACTACAAAGCTATAGTAATCAAATCAGCATGGTACTGGCATAAAAAGAGCCATAAACCAATGGGACAGACTAGAGAACACAAATATAAATCCACACATTTACAGCCAACTCATTTTTGACAAAGGCACCAAGAGCATAAAATTGAGAAATGAGTCTCTTCAATATATGGTGCTGGTAAAACCAGATAACCATATGCAGAAGAATGAAATTAGACCTCTATCTCCCACCATATGGTGGTATATGAAAAATCAAATCAAAATGGACTCAGATGTAAGACCTGAAACTATGAAACTCCTATAATAAAACATTAGAGACAAGCTCTAGAAAATTGGTCTGGGCAAATACTTTTTGGGTAAGACTTCTAAAATACAGGCAATCAAAGCAAAAATAAACATATGGGATTAAATCAAGTTATAAATCTTCTGCACAGCAAAGAAAACAAACAACAAAGTAAAGAGATAGCCCATAGAATGGAAGGAAATATTTGCAAACTATTCATCTCATAAGAGATTAATAATTAGAATATATAAGGAGCATAAACAACTCAATAGCAAAAAAATAATAATTTAAAAATGACAAAATGGTCTGGATAAACATTTCTCAAAAGACATACAAATGCACAGCAAATACACAGAAAAATGCACATCACACACAACGTCACTAATCATGAGAAACATGCAAATCAAAACCACAAGGAGCTATTATTTTATGCCAGTTAGTGTGGCTATTATCGACGAGACCAGAAAAACAACAAATTCTGCATAGAATGCAGAGAAAAGGAAACTCTTATATGCTGTTGATGAAAATGTAAATTAGTGTGGTTACTATAAAAAACAGTGTGGAGGTTTCTCAAGTAACTAAAAATAGAACTACCTACTATAAGATTCAGTAATACTATTACTGGGTATGTATCCAAAGGAAAGAAAATTAGTATATCGAAGAGATGCTCACACACTCATGTGTCTTGCAGCTGTATTGATAATAGCTAAGATACGAACTCAACATAAATGTCCATCAACAAATGAATGGATAAAAAATGTGGTGTATATATAAACAACAGAATACTATTCATCCATTTAAAAATATGAAATCCTGTCATTTATGGCAACATGGATGAGCCTGGGGGACAATACATTATGTGAAATAATTCAGGCACAGAAAGATAAATACTGCATGTTCTCACTCCTGTGGAAATTAAAAAGAAATGAGTTCATAGAAGTAGAAAGTAGGATCATAATTATGGGAGGGTAGGGAGGGTAGCCAAGAGAGGAGAGAGAGTTTAGTTAATGGATACCAAGTTACAGCTAGATGAAATTAGTTCTCGTGTTCTGTAGCACTGTAGAATGAATATAGGTAATAGTAATTTACTGTATACTTCCAAAGAGCTAGAAGAGAGGATTTTAAATGTTTACAACAATAAAGAATAATAAATATCCAAGATGATTGACATGCTAGTTACCCTGATTTGATCATTACACATTGTATTCATGTATTGGAATATCACTTTGTATCCCTTGAACATGTACAATTTTTACATATCAACTAAAAATAAAAGGAAAAAAATAAACACCCAAACAATTAAAGAACCACAAAGTGAAATAAGTATCAATGAAGAAGAAACTAATTACAATAATAGCTGAGACTAATAGAAAACAACTAACAGAAAGGATAAAGAAAGATAAATAACTACAATCTGATTATTTAGAGAAAAAAATAGATAAACTTTTTCAGCAGGATCGTGAACAAGACAAAACAACAGAGCAAAAATAGAGCAATATTAGAGTTGAGAGAAACAGAAGCACAGATGCAGGAGCAATTAAAAGAATTACAAGAAAATGCTGCATGAAAATGTAAGGAAACACATTTGAAATGCTATGAAAATTAACGCCTTCCCTGCAAAACACAAATTTTTTAACTAATGTAAAAGAAACAGAAAACTCGAATATACCAATCACCATAAACTTTGGAAAGGCAACTAAAAGTCCACCGTTCAAAAAGGCATCATGACCAAATAGGGTCATCACCATGTTTGACCCATCTTTCAAAGAAGAGAAGATTTATTGAATCTATTTATTTCCGAGGAAGAAGTGGAAAATGGCTTCAGTTAACTTTTGAAAGATAAAATCATTCTAATACAAACTTGATAAAAATGATTCTAATATTACAAGAAAGTCTTTCTATAGAAAGAAAAAGAAATCCTTTTCCTAGATTTAAGCATCATAAGAACAGGAATGTTTATTATTCAATACCATATCCTTAGTACCCACATTAGCACATGACATAAAGCAGGTACTCAACAAACATCTTTTGAATGAGTAATAGGTCAGTTTTCCTCATAAATATAAATGCCAAAACTAAAAATAAATTTTAGCAAATAGAAACTGACAACACATCAAAATATTTATATCATGTCAACTGATGCTGAAAAGACACTCAATCTCCTGTCACATAGTAATTTAATTAAAATTAGATCATTGAATTAGTCTGTTCTCATGCTGCTGGTTAATTTATAAAGAAAAAAGGTTTAATTGACTCACAGTTCTGCATGGCTGGGGAGGCCTCAGGGAACTTACAATCCTGGCAGAAGGCGAAGCAAAAGCAGGCACCTTGTTCACAAGGCAGCAGGAGCGAGACTGCCAGCAGGAGAAATGCCAGATGCTTATAAAACCATCAGATCTCGTGACAACTCACTCACTATCAGCTGGTGGGAAACCACCCCCATGATTCAATTACCTCCACCTGGTTCAACCCTTAACACCTGGGGATTGTGGGGATTACATTTCAAGATGAGATTTGGGTGGGAACACAAAACCTAACCACATTAATATTACAGATATAATAATATGTAGTACCAACATTTTTCATTACCATGGAGGCTCTAGCAGTTCTGTTAGATCACAAACAAATAAAATAATTAATATAAACATTGAAAAAGGAAAAAACAAAGTACTATGTTATTCCTGACATATACTACTCGAAATCACTGATGAATAAAAATCAAAATTCACTGAAGTGGACATAATATCTTATTTTCCAAAAACAAACAAACCAAAAACAAAGATGTAGGGTAGATAGACAGATAGATACTTAAGCATGGAAAGATATATACAAGGCATCATTTTAGATTACCATGTGGCAGAGAACCGAGTCAAGGGAGAAAAACAGGAAGGAGAAGCCAGGCAAAATTCAAACGCCAAAAAATCACACCCACACACATTTTTGTAAGATTATGTTCATATGCATATATAAAAACATATAGGTGAGGAAATTTTAAAATAATTTTAATCTAACTAATAAAATTGTTTTTAAAGGTTTATTTTCAAAGACTTGTGTTGCTCCAAAGGAAGATATAGAATGAAATAATTAATAGGTCATCCTTGCTGACTCCAACTCCAGATGGAGAGAGGCAGGTTGAGAGCACGAGAAGCACGAGCTCCAACATTACCTTTTTCCAGGGCACTGACTCTAGTGCCCCTGGCCTACTTAGCTACACAGTCTTTCTCTGCAACTCTCTATAGGGAGTGCACTCCAACTTCCTGGTGGTTTACTAGTCACAAAAGAGAATTACCAGACCAATTACAGGTGTGTGCTGCTTGATTAATTACATCTCTCCACCAATGGGCCCCATCACAGAGCTGGTTTCACTCCATTAAGTTGTTGCTTAGTCAAATAACTGTCTTATGACAATATCTAATTGTTTATTTTCTGTAAGCTGATTCGAATCCTACTGTGGCATTGTTATGAAACTAGGAGTAAGCGTCATTCTAAAGCAGCATCCCTCCAGCCCCATTCATTTGACCATGGTATTTACAAAAAGGAAAGCTCATTGAACACATGTGGATACAATCTTTGGTTGAATTAATGTAGTCAGAAAAAAGTAAATCACGCAGATGTTTCAAATGATGCTAGAAATGCTCAGCATATTTCCCTTATAAAATTCTCCAACAGCAACTGTTAGAGAATTTAGATAATCTTAATAAGGTCAAAATGATATATTTAATCTTACATTTTTGTTTTAAATTTGGATTATAAAATATTTTTAATATAAGGAGTGAATTTTATTATTTATCACATATTCTCTGACTATTAAATATATTTCTGATTCTGGTGCAGTACCAAGATTATTCTTACACTGTTATATTATTTTTCAAATCCTAGTTCTCACAAGTCCATGGGAGCAAAAGCTAGAAGCATATAGATTTTACATCTTGAGATATTTTGATATTCTTAAGTTGGATTAAACAAAAAATATTATTTAATTGTGGATAACAACCTTTTTCTTTTTAAAGAAACTAAATTGATTGTTCATCTTCAATTTTGCAATAATCATTTTTTGTGAAGTTTTTACTAGCTATAGCTTTGAAAACCAGGAAAATAGCTTTTTTGATTAAAACCATTTAAGCCATAGCAAGATTCATGAGAAACTAATTTGCTTAATTAAAATACTTAATAATTAACATTCAATAGTGCAGTAGCATTCAACATCCTCCTGAGGTCAAGACAGATGTATGTGTACAGTTTAGAGAGAAAGTGGGTGGGCTTGGAACCATTTGTTGGCAACCACTATGGTACTGCAGAATCAAACCCTGGTGACAGGACACAATTTGTCACTATAAAGCTGAATTTCTTTCTAAATATCATATATCCAGTCTATACTAAAAAGTTTAATTTATCGACCAGGTGCAGTGGTTCACACCTGTAATACTAGTACTTTGGGAGGCTGAAGCGGGTAGATCGCTTGAGGCGAGGAGTTCAAGACCAGCCTAGTCAACATGGCGAAACCCCTTCTCTACTAAAAATACAAAAATTATCTGGGCACGGTGGTGCACGGCTGTAGTCCCAGCTACAGTCCAACCCTCAGGAGACTGAGGCAGGAGAATTGCTTGAACCCAGGAGTTGAAGGTTGCAGTGAGACTAGATCGTGCCACTGCACTCCAGCCTGGGTGACAGAGCGAGATTCTGTCTCAAAAAACAAAAAGTTTAATGTATCCTGTTAATATTAATTTGGCCCGATTCCTTACAAAATCATACATAGGACATTTTATGATCAAAGTATATTTGTTTTCTCCCTACCTCATATTAACAAGCAGTAAATAGTTGCATCATTGAAATCACTTTTTTCTTGTCCCCAAATTTCTCCTTTGTCCGCCAAAAAAGGACACTGCTAGACATTTCAGTCCATCCTGATACAACACATTATTAATAACCTGATAAACATGTGGCTTTCCCCCACTAGATTATAAACCGTGTGAAGTCAGAACGCTTGTCTATCTGGATCACCAATCCCATTGTATCATGAGCCTTGTGTAGTTCTTGGAACATATCAGGAAGTCAGTATTTGTAGAAACGAAAAGAGGAGGAGTTGGGAGGGGAAGGGAAAAGAAGGAAGTCAGGAAGCAAACAGGCATATATTAATGAAGAGTCACTCACTAGACAATAAATGGTCGTATTATTAATGATTTCACTGATGTCACTACTGACATTTTATGGACAGTTGTAAGTCATTTGCTTTCATTTACAAAGACTGCATTAGCCTTTCAAACATTTTGATGCACCCTAGCCACATGTGATCTTATTTCCAAGTTAACACCTCTGAAAGAAACTTATTGCGGCTTCTGTTTTATTTCTAAACTAAATATAGGGTACCCACATTTTAAAGCAAAACTACAACAACAAAAATTTTTCTGAAGATATCTGAACCAAGAACGTCAAGTTCTGTTTTTATGAGGAAATGGGTTTTCCATTAAATGGCAAATGCCTTGTTTCATAGAGTTCAGCAAAATAATATCTTTCTAAAACTTATGTTTAAGTGTAGGGCACTGAAAGTCCAATTCGGCATTTATTTGGATTGATAATCTTCAGAGTCCTAACCCAAGCAACAATCACACGTCCCCACCATTTTACTGTGCTGTATAGAAGTGGTAAGAACACACCCTTGATTAGTATTTTTAGCAAGCAAGAATTTTACCAAGTTAATACGTTTATAATGAATAAATACTCTCCATAAGGCAGAGAACCATTATCATACTTCAATGGAATATTTGAGTAAAAGAAAATAACTTTTAGGTACATCTATTTTTTAAAAAAAATCCCAAAACATCCATGACCAAAACTATTATGAGTTCTAATTACTAATGTAAAGCACTTCGTTTTGTAGAGAAAGTGTCTTCTCAACCCTGTAATTGTAGAAGGTTTCATTTCAGTGGTTTCCACGATAATGGGGTAAATTAGTCCTGGACTGTTCATTTCACTCACCTGAACCTCGTTGCAAGCATGCTTGTTGCGTAGTGTAGTATGAGATAATGGTATCACTTGTAAAACGTTTTGTGAAACTGGGCATCAAATGCATGAACTTTGTCTCCTATGAATGTCATTTGTTAGAGAATCAGTTGAGATTCACTATCTTTCCTACTCTTCTGGAGATAATTCAGTTTCCATCCACCTCTGGCATAAGATTAAGTATTGTTTAAAAAACAAAAATACTGCCCTGAGATCCACTTCTCTAAATAGCTTCTTGTATAGATTCCTAACTAATGTTAAAAACATAATCTGATTTTCATAAATACGAGAATATGCTTCAGTATAAAATAATATTTGGTATTAACAGAAGGAATCTAGGGGAGTTTATGTAGTTTCAAAATCTTACCCATATTTTTCTACTTTGCCAAATATAGAACCAACAATGACCGACCCAAATGAATTGGTATGCTCGGTGTTCCTCTCCCCAACTTCAAGCTCTTTTTCTTTTGGGGGGTCAGGGGAGAGAGTTTCACACATAGGACACCTGTCTTAGCTTCCTTTCAAACCTCTGGTATCCCATCAGAGCAGCAGAAATCTAGAAACTGTTGCCATTATTCCCCTGGTCCATATGAAGACACAATTGCAGGAGAGAAGAACTAAATGGTCTGTATCAGTCAGAATCTTCAGAGAAGAAAAACCACATATATATGAATATATAGAAATTGAATATATACTTGGCCCTTCAACCATGTGAGAGTTAGGGATGCCAATACCCTTGCACCATTGAAAATCAAGGTATAACTTTTGACTTCCCAAAAACTTAGCTACTGATAGCCTACTTTGACTGGAAACCTTACTGATAACATAGTCGATTAACACATATTTTGTATGTTTTATGCATTACACGCTATATTCTTACCATAAAATAAGAGAAAAATATATTTACTATTCATTACGTGGAAGTAGATCCATGTAATGAATAGTGAAGGTCTTCATTCTCATGATCTTCACGACAAGAAGGCTGAGGAGGAGCAGAGGAGGAAGTGTTGGTCTTGCTGTCTCGGGGTGCCAGAGGGAGAAGAAAACCCGCATATAAGTAGACCCATGCAGTTCAAACCCATGTTGTTCAAGGATCAACTGTATACATCTATAACAGGCTGTGTGTGTGTATGTGTGTGTGCACTAATAGAATGGTCTGTCTTATTTTATATATATATATATATACAGAGATTTGTATAAAAAATTAACTCTTGAGATTGTGAGGGACAGGCAAGCCCAAAATTCCTAAGGCAAACCAACAGGCTAGAAACTCAGGCAAGAATTGGTGTTTCGGTCTTGAATCCAAAATCTGTAGGATGGGCCAGCAGGCTGGAAACTCGGGTAGGATGTCTATGTTGAGGGCTTGAGGTAGAATTTCTTGTTTTCTCAGAAACCTCAGTTTCTGTTCTTAAGACCTTCAGCTGATTGGATAAAGCTCACACATATTATCATCTCTTTTACCTAAAGTCAACTGTAACTGCAAATGTTAGTCATATCTACAAAATGGCTTCACAGCAACATCTAGACTGTGCTGTGCACAGACAACCGTGCACCACAGCCTAGCCAAATTAGTGCATGAAACTTAAACATCACATAGTCTTATTAACGTCCCAAATCATTGAACTTCTGGAAATTAATGCTTTCTCATTGTTTTATTTTATTTATTTTTATTTCAATAGTTTTGGGGGTATAGTTAGTTTTTGGTTACATGGATAAATTATTTAGTGGTGATTTCTGAGACTTTGGTGCACCCATCACCCAAGCAGTGTACACTATACTGAATGTGTCATTTTTTATTCTTTACCCCCCAACCCTTCTCCCCAAGTTGCCAAAGTCCATTATATCATCCAGAAATTAATTATTTACATATCCTTCTACCAGACTTACTGATATATAATTTTTCTTCTTCCAAAATAAATTCTAGAAATTTCAAAATGGTTGCTTTAAACACATAGCATAGACCATTTAGAAATAAATGCGGAGATTATGTCACAGACAAGTTTTAGCTTTGTTTAAAGATAAAGAAAAGCTATAAAATATTGTGAGGGCGTTCTGTATCAGTGTAGGAGTAAATCAGAATTTGAAACATTCTAAGGTCAGATGTCCAGGATTATGTCACCAAAAAAGCATGTGACTGGAATTGAAGCAACACAGCTAAGCTCAACACTCATACAATACAGGCTTTGCCGGAGTGTAGTGTTTATTTCTTGTCTTTTTTTCCTTTTATGGGAAAAATAAATTCAACTTTTTCAGAAGTTTACATTTTCTGACAGATTTGGTTTCAGTAAATAAGGCCAGAAAAAAAAAAAAGCATTTAATCATTCCCCAAAATTCAACAATAAATAGAGAAAATGCGGACCCTATTTATTTTATGACTACCACATATTTAACATCCCATTATTCTAAAAGTTTCTTTCATTTGTTTATTAATGTGGTTATTCAACATTACTGCACACCAGCAATGTCTCTAGTAGCTCTCTCCTGTGCACTGGCAACACAGAGAT
This sequence comes from Colobus angolensis palliatus, assembly GCF_000951035.1. Taxonomy (NCBI): domain Eukaryota; kingdom Metazoa; phylum Chordata; class Mammalia; order Primates; family Cercopithecidae; genus Colobus; species Colobus angolensis. The sequence goes on along the minus strand of NW_012115933.1, from coordinate 2,087,063 downwards.
TCCCAGCACCAAGGCAGTAACCCCCAGAAGTAACTGGTTGTGTTTATAGAACAACTGTGAGGAAGAGAGATGACATTTTTTCTTTGCATAAATGCATAATGTTGCCTGAATGGGTAGCACTACCTGCCAGACTGGTGCATCAGCCAAGCTGAGGCAATGTTTGCATGTGTTCGGTAACATCGCTATAAGAACATTCCTCTTAGTAACTTCCCTCTTTGGGAAGTTGCCTACTTTTGAACACTCTCCGCACCCACACTCCCAAATTCATTATTTTTCTTTCTCTTCTGATGTTTTAGAGTTTTTCCTCAACATAGAGTTCTGTGCCCTGATCATCACTGATCATCACTTATTTCTTTTGTTTGTTTCTTATTTACTATTGTATGTCCTGCTCTTGGCACAGTGCCTAGAATAGGACAAGAGATTAACAGATATGTTTAGAGTGAATTGATGGTAACTTACAATTTATATGAACACCAAAAACTGCCCTAGTAGGAAGTCAGAGGGATGAAGAGAACATACCCTATTCCCTTACCAAACACACATTGCCAACTGTGAATTATAGCACTACCCCCATCACTGAAACATTCAGTACAAACACAGTGAGAACCTTCTCCTAACCTGGAAGAATTAACCTCTAATGCCCTAAGCCATCTATTGTATGTTATAAATTAACTTTCATATGCATATAGAATGTTCTGTATCATCCATAGAAAAATTGATAAAATAGTCACCCAAATCAGTTTCTGCGTTCTATGACTCAGAAAAGGAAGTCACTTGAGAAAGGCTGAGTATCCCCTATGGCTATTTGGCAAACCTTCCGTACTCCATAAGTGCATTTGTACTGAATAACTGTAGATTATTGCCCTTCACTCTCGACTGATTTCTTTCACTTCCCTCTATCTTGTTTAACCTTGACCAGTTTAATTCGTATTGGTGGCAGGAATCTATACTGTCACTCTCTTATTTTAATGCACACTAGTAGATAATAGTTCTTCTCTCCTTCAGTCAAAAGCCTCTCTGTCAACTTTTCTACTACATCATTGTGGAGCTCTACACAGCAGTAGTTTACTTCTGGTACTTTCTTAGAGCAGCAATTCTGCTTTCAAATTTTTCTCAGTTGGCCATGAGGACAGTCAATGCCAAGGAATTCAGAAGATTAGGGGAAAGGGAAAGGGACCTAGAAGCCCTATATCAAGTCTGTTACCGGGCAGCATAGAAGCTAATGTAGGGACAGTCAGAATATCAGGTGGAGAAGAGATTGAGGAATATTGGGTGTTTCCCATATCATAGATGCCTATTGACTGGCTAACTCAACATCTTATTTTTTATTCATCATTTTCCTGATAAAAACAGGACTTACTCTCCTTATGTTATGCTGTTCTTGGTGGGAGCTCAAACCTCAAAGTAGGTGAGACAAGAAGATGAAAACAAGGATGTCTGGTCACTTTATATAAATTTTTACTACAAGGAAAATATAGCCTTCTCCCTTCTGTTTCCGTTAAACAAAATAGGGCTCAGTAGTTTGCTTAATCAGAATACACCCTGGCTATTTTTTGGCTATTTTATCACTTTAATCTGCCAACCATTCTTTCAAAATAGATGTGACCAAAAAAAAAAAAAGTGCAACCTGTGTGTCTCTCCAGGACAATAAGTAGAGTGTTATTATAAATACAGGAGAAGCACACTTTCATAGATCCTTATTGGGCTACTGAATTTCTAGAGTTAAGGTCTACATCTAAAATCCCAAGTAGTATATATAGCAGCCTGGAGATATTTTCTAAAATATCTGATGGGGCTAAATGATACTGATAAATAAAACAAATCATTCAGTTAGAGTTTATTTGGTATGTGAGAGATATTTGCCATTGTTTGATCACTTAAAAAATTAAAGATAAACCCTACATAGACTGCTCCCTTCTTCAGAAACCTCAGTCTGTTGTGGGGGTGTGAACCAGACAAAATAGATCACCACTTGGTGCAGGTAACTGAGGAAAATGAGATAAAGTGTACTTCCTTATTCTTGATGATTTTTCTCTTCAACTGAACTACTAGAATAATAATGTATTTATCATCTAAATACATAAATATAAATATATAATAGCAATAAAAGCAAATACTTCTGGGCTACTTCCTGTGAGTGAGCGGGTACTATTTTATGTGTTTTATGTATATTAATTCATGTAATGCTTACAAAAGCCCCATGCAACATATTATTATCATTATTATTTTTATTTTTTATTTATTTATTTTTTTTGAGACGAAGTGTCATTCCTGTTGCCCAGGCTGGAGTGCATTGGCACAATCTCTGCTCATGGCAACTTCCACCTCCTGAGTTCAAGCAGCTCTCCTGCCTCGGCCTCCCAAGTAGCTGGAATTACAGGCGCCTGCCACCACGCCTGGCTAATTTTTTGTATTTTTAGTAGAGACAGGGTTTCAACCACGTTGGTTAGGCTGGTCTCAAACTCCTGACCTCAGGTGATCCACCACTATGCCCAGCTAATTTTTTGTATTTTTAGTAGAGATAGGGTTTCAACATGTTGGCCAGGCTAGTCTCAAACTCCTGACCTCAGGTGATCCACCCGCCTCGGCCTCCCAAAGTGCTGGGATTACAGGCATGAACCACCACACCCGGCCAATATATGTTATTATTAATCTCATTTTACATATTAGGAAACTTAGGCACAGAGAGATCAAGTCTAAGTTCACACAGTGAAAATAAGTATATTGATAAAATATTAAAAGGCAATATTATTAGGTAAAACTAGTATTTTTGTCACTAAATTTTGTTTTCATCACCACTTAATTAAAGCTTGGCTCATGAAAATTTTTATTTTCTCAACAAAGAAAAAAAAACAACAAAAAAAACAAAACCCTTGACTTAGGTGAGGACTTCCCTCCTAGCGATTTGCAGTTTCCTTGTTATAAAACATGGTGCATCTTCCTGGTGACAAAGTTAAACTGAGACCAGTTCTCACTAAATAGTCTCAAGCAGACAGAGAAAATGGCTCGCTGTTTATATGGATTGTGTTGTCTGTGGTGATTCCATACTCTTTCTCTTTCTGCATGAGAAATAGAAAAACAAAGATGGTGTCTGAAATCCTCAAGAGTTTACCCCAAAGCAGTCATTCTAGCGATTATTGTCTCCCAATTCAAAAACTTATTAAGGAACCAAGTGACTGGTTCTTTCAAATAACCTTCCTCCCCTTCCCCACAGAGTTCCTTGCTACAGCGCATTACCATCTCTAGTTATCCTGTGCATAGCAAAGATGATTTCTTACTGGGGCTTGGCCCCTGGAACATTTAAAAGCACAATTTAGAAAGAGAAGCAGCTTTTAAAGACAGTTATATGCTGCTTCCCTCAGTAGTACAAATGTCATGTAAATCCTAAGTGAGCCTTTTACTTAAACCAACTATACAAACATGGGTACCCCAAATAAAATTTGCTGCATTTTAAATCCTAGACAAATTTATGGTAACAAACAGCCTCAGATTCCACTATGTACAATGAGGAAGATTTATAGCTCCTTAGCTTGTGTTTCAGCACCTAGTTTGCCTCCCAAATAATGAGGCTACTTTAATTAAGAATTCTAGACTCCCAAGCTTTTAAAGCAGTGGCCCATTGAGTGATGGAAATAGAAAACAACACACACCATTCCTCTCCCTTCCTCCTATCCCCGATCTGCTCCTTGCCTTGAGAGGTGGGAACATGTCACAATGTCCTGGCAACTTGTGGAATAGGGCAGGTCATGGAATCCTCAAACTAATGTCAAATACATGGTTCATTGTAGAATTCCACAGTTATTTGTCTGTGAGGATGCATTAAGGATAAAAGTCAGGATGATCAGCAGACCCACAACACAACAAATCCATAATCAATAATAGCCAACTTTTATTGAATATTCACTGTGTACAATGCATGGTTCTAAATGCTTTCCACATTTTAACTGATTTTGTCTTCATAGGGAAACTATGATATAGGCGTTATTCTTTTCATCCACTTTTTACAGATGAGAAAATTGAAACACAGAGAGGTTGAATAACTTCTCAAGATCACACTGCTAGTTGGAGGCAGAACCAAACATTTGAACCCAGACATTACAGCTCCAGAATCCCTGAGCTTAATCATCATATTCCAGCTGCCTCTCAGAGTAGTTTTATGCTGACTATCCTTCTCTTCCTGGCTTCAGAGATGAAGAAGTATTTTATCAACTCCTTACTGAGATTTATGGAAAAGACAAATTTCCAAAATCTCCTGTTGTATTTTTTTTTGGAGGGAGGGATGGTTTGAAACTTTCTCATAAACATAAGACCCCTTATAACTCTCATATTTTTCTAGCAGAGAACCTTTGGATAATTAAAGAGTAGTTAATGCATCCCATTTGTACTTATATCTGTGACACTTTAAGAATCCAATGAGTACAAAAAGCACCAACAGAGGACACAAATGATACAAGCAGAGCAGCATACCTGGAGAGTGGGCGATTTCTGAGCCCATTTTATCCCACTATCCAACCACTATGAATTCGTTAATAGAAATATGTCAGTTTCAAACTTTTCAGTATTCCTGACATTTATTTAAACTCGGAACAAAGAGGAAATTTGACTGTAGGCTACAAAAGCAATCAAGTCATTGGACCATCTCCACTGCAGTTTCAAACTAGCAAACTTCATTCCTCTGTGGGAATTCAGGATGATTCTCTATTTCAGAGTCTAGATTACAAGTCAGAGTATAAGGAGAGCCCAAGTCTTGCTTATCTTACTCATTAATGTGTCAGTAATGTGTTGCAGGTCCCTAGAAGTGTGACTGGCAGATAGTAGGCACTGAGTACACATTGGTGAATGGACCAGTTAGAACAAAAGAGTTATCTTTGAGTCTAGTTTCATTAATTTCATTTACAGTAACTGGCTAAGACTTTTTAATTCAAATTTATTATATAACTCCTGCAGGATTCACAAACTGAAACATAGTAGGCAAGAGAAATCTTTGTTCAAATGTGTACATCTAAGACTATTTCAGTTGTTCCAGTACTTGTCAATTATACTATCAGCGTTTGGCAACAGGTTGAAGATAAAGACCTCCACCCACCTAAAACACATACCCCAAACTCACGTGAAAAGTACTAGTATAGTGGTTAAGGCCTTGGTCTCTTGAATCAGACCTAAGCTTAAATTCAAACGTCACCACTTATGAACTGCATTTTGAACCGCTTGTAACTTCAGCTTTCTCAACTCTAAAATCCAGTAAGAATGCATATGAGAGTTATGGTAAGCATTAAATTACATAATATATCAAAAGGGCTAGCACAGTGTCTGGCATACAGGAAATGCCTAATAAGTGGATGGAAAGAGTGACGTAGGAACATGCTGAACACGCTTTCATTCTGAGGCTCATTCTCTATGCAATTTTTTAAATCTTCACTTTTTATCACTAAAAACACAATTTTTCTTTCAAAAAAATCTATATGTGCTCCTCTAGGTCACTGAAAGTCTCAGAGAAGAACTGTGATAACTTCTAGTAATTTGCTAAGGGAGCTTGGCAAGAGTGGATCTCATCACTATGGCACTGAGAAATCTCATAATGAGAAAATGTTTCACTAAATGAAAGAATTATATAGATTCTAGCTTGTTTCTAGGGTCAGGGGTCCTCATTTAAATTAATGTCAAGCTGTATTTTCAAGTAATTCTAATGAAAAGAGCCCTTGACTGTCCCATGCCCTGAAGATTCCAATATAATGTATTATTTTAAATATTAACATGTGGAAGAGCCTCTTTGACTCTCTTGGTCCCAGTCAGGAATTCTGTTGCTCATACTGGGGGAATATGACTTAGTCACAGAAAAAAATGTGTGTTTATTTGGTGATATAAACCAAAAAATATCAAAGATGCATATTAGGCATAAAATCATTTGATTAGCTTACAATGATTAGTGTTATCACTACCAAAGTAATCCTAAGAGAAGCAGGCTGTTGGATTCAAGGCAGAAAGGAAGGGAAATGAAGCTAATGTTTTAAAATGTATATAATGTACCAGAAGCTAGGATATTTAACCACCAGCGTTTACTGAGCTTAACACGTGCCAAGCTCTGTGCTTAGTAATTTTATTCCCATGCTCTTATTTAATGCTCACCTATTCTTTGAGGTGTGTAAAATCTACCCCAAGTGAGAAAATTGTAGCACAAAAGGGATAACTTGCCCAAGGTCCTTTATCTAAGAAGTGGTGAGTTCAGAACTTATACCCCAAAAATCTGGATCCCAAGTCTAAGATTTCTCATGCTACTATTTCATGTTCGTTGTTGACTTAAGCAGATGATAAAATCTTGACCCTCATAATTGAAATGATTAGGGGTATAGGATCTAATTTTATGATTAATATACAGCAAAAGACACTGTCATATAAGAGGACCATTTCACAGGCTCTTCAAGAACCAAAGTGTTGAAGATGCACTTCGGATCCTCTCCCAAACGAGGAATAAAGTAGATCTCAATCTCTCTGCTGATCAACTGGTTCTAACTGAACTCTGCAATTGTGGAGTTTTCACTTATCATGATTTTGTTGTGTTTGTATTACTATCCAATTTCAGATCCACAGGTTATACACGGTAAGTTTTCTTCATTCTCTCACCAACTTCTCCCAGCCCACTACTCTTTCTCTAAAACCTTTCCTGTGTATTGTCATAGATAGGTTTCATAATCAGAAATAAAAAGAGAGTCACATTTATGCCAATTGAACCCACCGGACCAGTTTCTGAAGGCATGCTTCAGACCCTTCACCTGCTTTTCAGACAAGACTGAAAATAATTGGGCTGTGCTAGGTCTTTTTTTATGAAATTATTCTGAAGAACAGTCATTATGTTGGGAAGATTCTACTTTATCCACCTCCATGGGTTTGCCATATGAGAACAGCAGTTTGTTGAAAAGGCAGTTGTAAGATTTTAAAACCACCACATTTAATAAAGTTCAGTTTGGTTTCTTACACATTTCTATGGACATGACCTCAAATCCCAAAGTTAAAGTGCTTTGACTTTGGAAAAGACATCAATCTGTAGCTATAATATACTAACTTTTCTCCACAATGTTCAGGTGCTATGATGAGTTCAGAAAAAAAAAAAATGTCCTTATAAACATCTAAATTTGCATCCTACAAGCAATACCATGATTATTAAACTATGGGATATTTTGTCAGTTTGTGGGATATTTGTTTTCATAATGGGTTCCTAAAATGTGTTTCAGACTGGGAGGTGGACCCATGCAGAACTCTTCTATGTCTTGAAATTTATAATTATCTTTGCAGCTTTCACATGTAGAAGTGGTTTAGCGAAACTAGACGAGTTTCCAGGCCAAAGACCTTGGCTCTAATCCTGGCTCACTTGGTAGAATTCACCTCAGTTAAACAAATTTTCTCATCTCTAAAATACATGGATTGAGCTACATAATTTCTAAGGTCCCTGAGAAACCTAAAGAGAAGAGGGAAATCTCCAGAGCCTCCTTCTACTCTTCCACCGCATACACACACACCTTCTTCACTTCTTCCCTTTCCCATTGCTTAACACCACTGGAAGCAGGGTGACTAGTGGGATTTGTCTGATTTCCAGATTCCAGGACACTACTGAACAGAGTCGCTGTGCAGTGGAATGCATTTGGGGGTGACTCACCATCTTCGTGCAGCTGGAGTTGGGAATTGGGCCCCCAAGCTTTCTTTCCATGCTGCTCTGCTCTCTCTTCCTCTCCATGAACAGTCAGCCTGAGCCTATGACTCTATTCACAGGCTAGTCATTTTAGAAACTGGATTGGAAACAATTACATTCTTTCTTACAGTCTTACACTCTCCTGTCTCTGTCTGTGTAGTTTCACTACCATGCAGCTGAAAGATATGATAGATTGGATATAACTATCTGGCAGGAAAAAAAATATCCTCATACAGTCCAATCAGTTTCACCAGAGTTCTATAGACTAAGACCTCAAGTTCAAACCCAACTGTCAAACATGTAGCTTTGTGCATTTCCCCTCTGTGTGTTCTATATGCTTGTATCTTCCCAGATGACCTTCCAAGGAGGATAGGAGGCTGGGCCTGGGTGGGAAGAAGATGTTCTCAATCCCTTGACTCTAACACTCTACTGTCACCAATAATACCATACCAACAGGATGGTTTAGAGAATCTCCTCGGATTTTAAAAACAACTATAAATAACAATTTTATCAGAAATTGGTTTATGACTTGATTAATGTAGAGCTTACCTGACAAATATATGCCAAAAATTCACTTGTCTGAATTAGTTTGCATAGAATCCAAACCCTTCTCTTTCTCAGAGTATCTCTAACTCTGTTTGTTTCCTTCACTGTCTGTCTCTCTTCCTACAAACACACACTACACTGTGAACATGTAGGTGTATCACAGCATCACATTGACAGAGACTCAGAGTCTGCTCCTTCCCAGCCAAGCCATCTGAACCAACGAGTCTCCCTTGATGACCCAAAAAAGAAATAATAGAATTGGTGCCTGTTTTTCTTGTCGACAGCCCACACACACACACACACACACACACACACACACACAGCATCTAGTTTATATTTTACCATGCTCTGGGAACTATGCACCTCAAATAAAAGTTATTCCAACAGTGGAGACTGAATTATCAAGGACATATCCCTGAAATGAGAAAATATGCAGGCAAGAGACAGCTGCCCTCTATGCCTCATGGAGCTTGGAGAGCCCTCTTCACCAGCAGCAAAGTTGAACAGAGCTCCCTTCTGCTTTTCCTTTAGGGCAGTGACTTATCAATAGTGAAACTTTCCAGGTCCTTAGCCACCTATCCTCTCAGGAGAATCCCATCATTTCCACACCATTGACTGGAGCCTAAATGTGGCTTTTGGTATGGAAGTAAAGGAAATAAAGCTTAAATGATAGTCAGCAGCCATCTCCTTAGGCACTTATGAAAGCTTAACTTAAAGGGTCATGTCTGACTTCCCAGGGCAGCAAAGAGAAAGGACAGACAAAAGCTTTCAAGAGTTGTAACCTTCCGGCATTCATTCGGTCAGAACTTTCTTTCCATAGTGATAGCAAATGCAGACTATGTCAAAGATTTTTAGTTTTGCTAATACTCTCTGAGCAATTCTCAAGCTGTTGCTATAAGCAGCGCATGTTTTCTAATGCACAAGAGCGTTTTAGTAATTAGGCATGAGATGCTGCTTACCATTTTAGAACCTCAATATTGAAGCCTAGTAGAGGAAGCTTTGATGGAGTCTTCTCAGTTTACGAGGGCTACTTACTTGTACCTTTTTTTTTTTTTTTCAAGAAGAGTCCTGGGTACAATGACAAGCTGGGACCAAACCCAAGGCAGAGCTGGCTCCCCATAGAGTCCCAGAAAGTGAGAACTGTACCAACTGCTTCCTTTTGTGCTTCACAACAGCAGGGGAGGATTATGATAAGGGAAGGTAGGAGGGAAGAAAAAGGAGGGAAGGCCAGGTCTGACCAAAGGTGGAAAGAGAGGAAGTTAGAGGACATATTCTGGCAAAATCTGGTTACCTTCCCTCCTTAGGCGGAGGTAAGAAATAACAAGAAAGGTGCTTGATGACACTGCATTTCTTGGGGTGGCGCGAGGGAAGAGGGGAAGGGGCCCTGCATTCTGGAATAAACACACAAGCTCTTTACCTCATCCAGCTCCCTCAACCTCCCTGCAAACACAATGGCTAAACCTCCTCCATATAATATGCTGCCCTAACCAGGAATGGACCCCATAATTAAATATGTTATTTATTGTAAAAATATTACATATTCAGAGTAAAATCTTCAATTATGCAAAATGGCATATAATGAAAGGTAAAATTCCTTTGCCTGTCACCTGACTTCCCCTCATGTGCCCTTGTCACAGAAACTCACACTTAACAATTTATTTTACATCCCTAGAGAGATTATTCATATATGCAACTACACCTATATATAATGTTTTTGTAAAAAATATTCAAATGAGAATCACACAAAGCATACTGTTCTGCCACTTGCTTTTTTAACTCAGTGTATTTGAACATTTTTCCATAATCATACACCAGACCAAATTCACTGCTTTTAAGGACTGCATAGTGTTTGGGCAGACCATACTGGAAAGTCTTCTCATAAGTGACCATTAGATAACTTCCACTTACTTTGCATTACAAGCCATGCTGTAGTTCAAGTTATTGGTACATCTATCTTTGTGTACCTGTGAGAGTATATCTTATACGACTGGAATCCTAGGCTTAAGAAGTATATACATTGTAAATTTTGGTAGATAATGTCAGATTGCTCCCAACAATACTGCTTACAAGTTTTTGCTTTCCAATGTCCTTGCCAATACCCAATATTCACTAAAAGGTAAAAATTGTATTTTATTATTTTCATTTACATTTCTTTGATTGTGAATAAAACTGGGCATATACCCACTCATTACAAATCCTAAATATGGATTTATAATGCCCTATTTACAGACACATACATACACACAGAAACATTTCTCCCAGGAAGGACCTATTCATATCCTTTCCTCATTTTTCTTTGTATTGTTCATTCATTCTTCTCAATTTGTAGGGATATATAATATGAAATTACTATATTTTTATCAGAGGGCTTTTACCTTATTTATAGTACTATTTTAATACTGAAGTTTTGATACATTTTTTAAGTAGCCCAATTCATCCATCTTGTGCTTTATAACTTCTGGGTTTTATGTCAGGCCCCAAGGGCTTACCAACTCCAAAATTATTTTTTAAATCACTGGTATTTTCTTCTAGTATGTTCATGTTTTAATTTTTTAAGTATAAATGTTTTAATTATTTGGAATTACTTTTGGTGTAAGATGTGAAGTAAGAATCTACCTGTATATTTTCCCAAAATTTTCAGTTGTCCTAACCTAATTTATTACTAATCTAATTTTGTCTCACTGATTTCAGACAAAATTGGGTGCATTCAGGGTGGTATGGCCATAGACTGCGCCACTGATTTCAAATATTAAATGCCAAAACATATGCAGGTCTTTTTCTAGACTCTATAATATGTTTCATTGATTTTTTATTTTTACCTCAGTTATAAACTGATTTAATTCTGTAACTTTTTATACATTTCAGTATCTGCTAGGGTTAGTCTTTCCTCATAACTCTTCTTTAGTATATTTTATTTTCAAGCTGGAAAAGTTAGAAGCAGACTCTCTCTTCAAAGGTGGAAGCTTGCATTTGCTTTGAAGGATGACTATGCTGGAGCTTTGTGAAAAGCCATTTGAATAGGTCCTCTGGTTATGTAACAATTACCTACAGCTCTGGGGAAGACCTCAATGCAAACTCAGATGCGTTCTGTTCCAGCTGAAGCCAAATGTTCTGTTTAGAAATATAAATTGGGCAAATCTTTTAGCAGAACTGTGTTTCTACTTATATAGTCAATAGAGAAATGTTTCTTCTCTAAACATGAATTTATAATATCCTATTCTTATATATGAATTCATGTGGCAGAGAAATATGTTTTCCTGCCCTGGCAGAATTTGTGCCCAGGAGTTGCAGAGACAGGGTGAAAGAGCCAGTGCAAGGGAGAGACCAGGATGGAATCCTGATCCTATCTTCAGCCTACACTACAAGAGAGACTGTAGGAAACAAAAAGAAACAAAAGGAAAAGAAAAAATAGGCCTGGAGAAGGCAGCCCATCCTGAACCTGAGCTCTTTATTCCACATTTTGTGTTATCAAAGATTGAATGGGCTGAATTGGGAAGATATATATTGTTCTGATTTATTCTGAAGCCTTCAGGGAAACCCTTATTTCTGTGGCCTTTTCCTTTCAGGGAAAAGAGAATGACTATTCCCAGTCATCCGGGAAGGTGTGTGAGGAAATGTGGATATTTGGAGGCCTTTAGGATCTGTGGGCCTAGACTCCAGTAAGAGAGATGTGCTCAAGGGCACTCCACTGTGAGTGTCTGAGTAGTGCATGGGTGGTTTTGAGAGCTGGAAAAGAGGTACACCCAGGAGATGGCCTCACAGAGGAGCTTTGAAAACTGCCATATCTGGAATCCTTTTTGCATCCTCTTTGTTGTGATTCGCTTCTGAAACCGCTAAGCCTTCACAAAGCCTTGGACTATCTAACAGGCAATTATGGCGGGTTTAAGAGACGTGGCTTGCCCACCTTGGGGAAAGTGGTCGAGACGCATGCAGCTGCAGGGTGAAGAGAGAGGGGAAACAGAGCACAGAGGACAGTCAGATAACTAAAGTGACAACACCCCCACTCCCAATTTCTCTAACATGTGAAGCTTTACCACGAGGTCCCAGAAATGCTGAAGTGGGGAAAGCTGGGATACACTGGAATTCCTACAGGCAGACAAAATTGCGTACTGAGGGGAAGTGTGACCTCACATCTGCTGAAGAATAATCATTTCTTGTAACAAATGCTCAACTCTTGTAATTTCTACTTTTGTTACTAAACGTGAGGTATCCTTTCACTCATTAAACTATTTAAGTTTTTCAAACAGGCCAGCTTCTTTTTTATGTTTTTATTTCAATAGTTTTGAGGTACAAGTGGTTTTTGGTTACATGGATAAATTCTTTAGTGGTGATTTCTAAGATTTGAGTGCATCTGTCACCTGAGCAGTGTACACTGTACCCAGTATGTAGTCTTTTGTCCCTTAACCCCCTCCCAATCTTTCCCTACCCTGGCTCCCCAAAGTCCATTATATCACTCTTATGCCTTTGCATTCTCATAACTTAGCTCCCACTTATAAGTGAGAACACATGATATTTGGTTTTCCATTCCTGAGTAACTTCACTTAGAATAATGGTTTCCAAGTCCATCCAAGTTGCTGCAAAAGACATTATTTCAATCTTTTTTATGACTGAGTAGTATTCCATGATGTATATATACCCCATTTTCTTTATCCACCATTGATCCACGGTCAATGGGCACATGGTGGGTTTCATATCTTTTTGTAACACTCAAATTTGGAAACTACTTTTGTTTCATAAAACGAGGTATCTTTTTACTCATTAAATTATTTAAATGTTTCAAACAGGCCAGCTTCTATCTAGGCTTTACCCAGCAAACACTGTTTTCATGTAGTCCAGTCAATCCTATCAAGGCAGAAAGAGTTTTTATCCTAAACAACAATAAATGAAAATCCAGCTTATCCAGGTGGTTACCTCAAGTCTCCTTTTATCAGACTGAGGGTTTGGAGATCAGTCTTGGTTGCAACCTTTGCCAGCAAGCAGAGAAAGTGGTGGGTCTTGCTCTATTGCCCACATCCTCACATTTCCACATGGAGACAGCCTCTAGGGGAGGACATTGCTTTTCCAGGTGTTGCTAAATAAAAATAATTAAAGAACCGAGGTTCATAGGAGCCTTTTTGTTTTTTGTTTTTTTTTCTTTTTTTTTGACAGGGCCATGTTCTGTTGCCCAGGCTAGAGTGCATTGGAGTGATTATAGTTCACTGCAGCCTTGAGCTTCTAGGTTCAAGCAATCCTCTCTACAGACAATTTTGTAACGTGATTTTCACTTAAGGTCTCCCCAGATTTTTTTCTGAGACGGTGTCTCACTCTGTCCGCCAGGCTGGAGTGCAGTGGTGTAATCATGGTTCATTGCAGCCTCGACCTCTCGGGCTCGAGTGATTCTCCCGCCTCAGCTTCTGGAGTAGCTGGGACTACAGGCACACACCACCATGTCTGGTTGACTTTTGTATTTTTTGTAGAGATGAGGTTTCACCATATTTTCCAGGATGGTCTCAAACTCCTGGGCTCAAGCAATCTGCCTGCCTCAGCTCCCAAAACAGGATTATAGGCGTAAGCCACTACATCCAGCCAAGGTCTCCCAGGCTTTAAACAATCATGAAAAATCATCATTTGACTAATGTACCATTAGTCTTTATGAGTTCATTCATTCATTTAATAAGCATCTATTGAGCACATGTCTATTGTATGTGCAACTTTATACCATAGAAAATAGAGATGTTGATGACACTCTGCTTGCATTTTTACAATGCTGCTATTTTTAAAATAATTTCCAAATGTATTATTTTATCTAATCCCAAGGATAAGAAACATCTTTGATTTTCTTTTTGAAATATTAGGCTCTTTGAGAAACAATAAGCAGTGATGCTGAAGACTGCAGGATCCCAGTGGCCAATGCTGTTATGTCCACAGCATTGAGGAGAGCTGTTGGGGTCTTAGGTGGTGAAGACTGCTGAGGTCGTCCTGATCCGTTTTTCTCCAATAGAGGAAGTCTTAGAAGAAGGAATCCCTCTTGGTGCCAGGTATATCTCACAGGTGTGCTTTTATGATAGGGACACTGTCTGATGCATGGTGCCTATGGAGCGGCCAGGAAGCCCATGTCTAAAACCAGGCTTTCATGGAGGTTCAGGCCTCCTGGGTCAGAGACAGCAGAGGCCCTTGTTTTCAGGGTGCAGGGCCTCCCACTGCTTCTATGGTAACTGTGTATGAGGCATAGGAGGTTGTTGAGCAGCAGTGAATTTAGTGTCTAGAGCCTGGGCAGAAGCAGAGTTACAGCAAGAGGTGCGGAGGCGCCTGCTGCGGATTGGCTCTGGTGTCTAAGGATGGAGATGGGCAGGCTCATAGGAGCCAGGATCTAGAGCAACCACCACTTGGGGTTAGAGTATGTCCAAGGTTGGCAAGAGTAGTTGCCTTCTCCCAGGGTGGCACAAGAGCAGTTCTTTCTTGGGAGTTGGGGAGTGCAGAAATATCTCCCTCACCCAAGGACACAAGGTGGCATTGGCTGTTGGCTACCTCAGTGGTGAAAGCTGCTGGTATCTTTCGTGGCATAAGCTACTGGGGTCCATATGCCTCCTCTAAATACTAGGAGGGAACTAAGGAGTTCAAGGCTGCCACGGGGCTGTGGAGGTCTTAGGCACAGAGATAACCAGAGTCCCCTGCACAACCGGTCTTTGGAGATGTGCTAGCAACCACTGCATGGCCAATAAATAGCCCTTGTCCTTCCTTGTTTGCAGCCATCTCCAGGAGTCTCAGGTATGCTATCTCCACAGTGATCCTTTCTAGGAGGTTATTCTCCATTTTTTGCCCCACCGTGTTGCTACAGTTTCTTCGCTGAGGAAATGTTCCTGCTCTCTTGCAGCTTAGGGCCTATTTGGAAGAATTGGCCAAGTTAAACCTACTGGAATTATCTCCTAGGATTTTATATGCTAACAGTAAGAGAAATACTCTTTCCTCTCAATTGGGAGCTATAATTGTACTATCCTGGAGTTCTCATCAGTCTTGCCCTCTGCTATATGGAGGCAACAGAATAAAGAGGTCAAGATGGAAGCTGAAGAAAATGGTAGTGGCCATAAGATCAACAGTCTTTGAGGCTGATTTGATTCCCGAGACTCATCCCTGTGTTCCCAGTTACAAGAGACAGTATGGCGCTCCCTGCCTTTTTGTCTTTAACCTACTTGTCTAACATAGACTTCTTCTGGTTGGCACTAGTAAGTGCCTTATTTTCTTCTCTTCTCTTCTGTTTTAGAAGATGGGATCTAGGAGTCCTGGAAGCAAGAGACTAGAAAGGAAATTCTAAGCTTAAGTGCATGTTTTAATTATTCTTTCCTGTAGCAGTACTTTCTCCAACTATTTTATTTACTTATACAGTTAATTCATTCAACAAATTTTGAGCAACTGCTATGCACCAGGTAGTCTACTAGGTGCTGAGGATACAGCAGTAAACAAAATACATAAAATTCTTTACCCTTAGGGAATGTGCTTTCTAGTTACTTTACCATGATTATTGCATAGTTAACTACTGGTGATAAGACAATTAATCATTAAAAATTCGTCCCTTATTAATTTGGCATCCATATGCATATCCTTAAGAATTGTGGAGCCATCCCAAAATGAGGATTCTGAAGATGGATTACTGTGCTGCTTGCTCAAAGTTGTGCTTGCTTTGCCTGCTCACTCTTCCAGCAGACCAGCTGGTGTGGGGGGCCCCAAGCAAGAGAGGTTTTTAGGATGCAGACTGGCTGATGTAAGTTATGCCGGTCTTTATCTCCATTGATGTGGGCTCATGTTTCAGGCAGATGGGTAGTACTTAAGGTAGCAAATCCTTTATGGAGAGAAAACTTGACATTCAGATGGTTGTTTTTAAATGTTTATACATTTTACATTTGTTGATAGATACCATAAATAATATCTGATAGATATCATAAATAACTCAACTGGTGTTGGTTCTTTTGCTGGTGGGGTGACTGTAAATTTCATGCCAAGATTCTGGGCCATACACAGTCTTGCCTGAATTGGGTTGCTGTAATTTCCCATGATGGTAATCACAGGTCACGGTCACACTAAAAGACACCCGAAGGGATCTCCTGTATTGCAGACACACCCTTCCTTACCTCCATTGTGGAATAGTAGTCCAATTTCCCCTTTGTAGTCAGGATCTGTTACCTCAGCCAGAGTCATAACTCCTTTCTTAGCTTGTTGACACAGAGGCACCAGTAGCCCAAAGTGGCCAAGTATCAACCTTAACTTTCTGTTCAGTTGGAATCATTGCTGTGTCTCCCGGTGGAATGATTCCTCTCTCCAAAATTATGACCTCCACGCCAGCAGAGCATAAAGTCATGGGAACAGGAAGCAAAAATTTTGCTACTGGGTCACTAGAGATAATGGTGAGTGGTGCTACTCCCATTTCCACCCCGTAATTCCTGGACCCATGAATCCTGGCTGTGGAAGAAATAGTATCAAATCTTGGACATTAATTCAGAGTATATACACCCTTCTGTTGAACCTTGCCCTAGCCCTGCAAAGTATTGTCACCTACCTGATGCTGTAATTGCAACTTCAAAAGACTGTCTGACTGCAAGATAAAGCTAGCTACTTCAGGATGATGGGGAACATGGTAAGACCAATGAATCCCAGGAGCATGAGTCCATTGCCGCACTTCTTTGGCTATACAGTGAGTTCCTTGGTCAGAATGAATGCTGTGTGGAATACCATGACAGTGGATAAGGCATTCTGTGAGTCCAGAGATGGTAGTTTTGGTAGAAGCATTACATGCAAGGAAGGTAAATCCATATGAGAGTGTCTATTTTAGTAAGGACAAAATACTGTCCCTTCTATGATTAAAGTAGTCCAGTGTAATCATCCTGCCACCAATGTAATCATCCTGCCATTTTGTAGCTAGCTGATCATCCCAAGGGCATGGTGCCATATAGGGAGCCCAGTGTTGGTCTCTGCTGCTGACAGACTGGACACTCAGTGGCTGCTATAGCCAGCTCATCCTTGGTGAGTGGAAGTTCATGTTGCTGAGCCCATGCATAATCTCCTTCCCAGCCACCATGGCCATTTTGTTCATGAGCCCATTGGGTGATAATAGAGATGGCTGGGGAAAGAGGCTAACTAGTAGTCACAGAAGAGATCACTCTATCCACCTGTATCCACACACCTCTTCCCCAAATTTCTTCATCACCAATTTTCTCCAATCATTTTCTTTCCAATTCCATGATCATCTGTCCAAACAATTGGCTACAGCTTATAAATCTGTATATAATCACACATCTGGCCATTTCTCCTTTCAAGTAAAGTGCACAACCAGCTGCACTGCCATATGTTCTGCCCACTAAGATTTTCCTTCACCACTGTCCTTCAAGGATGTCCCAGAAAGGGACTGTATTGCTGCAAGCTGTCCATACAGAACCATCTGTAAACGAGGCCCCAGTCTTCTCTTTCTCTGTCAATTGATTATAGAGTACTCTCCATGAGGCCATAGATGCAGGCTAAGAGAGAGAAGGCAATGTAGCAGGAGTGAACTATGGGCATTTGGGTCACTTCATATAACTTACTTGTACCTTCAGGACCTGTTCAAGTAGGATCATATATAGACCATCTCCATTTAATAATGAAGTGTTACTGTGCATGCCCAACTTAACAATATGGTGGGTCAGATAACACCCAATGTATAATGGGCAGCTCAGGTCACATGGTAACTTGACAGCATATGGTCAAACATTTAGTATCAACTGAGGCCCAGCACCAGGCCAAAAGCTGTCTTTCAAAAGGAAAGTAGTTATCTGTGGGTGATGGCAGGACCTTGTTCCAAAATCCTAAGGGCCTCTGCTGCAATTCACCTATGGGGGCCTTCCAAAGGCTTCAAACAGCATTCCTACCTACCACTGACAGCTCAAGTACCATGGATCTGCTGGGTCTTGTGGCCCAAGTGGCAGAGCGACTTGCACAGCAGCCTGGACCTCTTATAGAGCCTTCCCCTCTTCTGGGCCCCACTCAAAACTAGCAGCCTTCTGGGTCACTCAGTAGATGGGCCAGAGTAACACATGCAAATTAAGAATATGTTGCCTCCAAAATCCATATAGGCCCACTAGGCATTGTGCCACTTTCTTAGCTGTAGGAGCAGCCAGATGCAACAATTTATCCTTCCCCTTAGAAAGGATATCTTGACATGCCCCATACCACTGGACCTCTAGAAACTTCACAGAGGTAGAAGGTCTCTGAATTTTAGCTGGATTTATTTCCTATCTTCTGACACACAAATTTCTGACCAATAAGTCCAGACTGGTTGGTACTTTATGCTCACTAGATCCAATCAGCGTAACATCATCAATGCAATAGACCAGTGTGATATCTTGTGGAAAGGAAAGGCAATCAAGATCCTTGAAAACCTAATTGTGACATAGTGCCAGAGGGTTCATATACTTCTGAGGCAGAACAGTGAAGGTATATTGCTGGTCTTGCCAGCTAAAAGCAAAATGCTTCTGGTGGGCCTTATGGACAGGAATGAGGCATTTGCCAGATTAATAGCTACATACCAGGATATGTGTTCATTTGCTCAAGCAATGAAATGCCATCTGGTACAGCAGTTGGAACTGGGGTCACAATTTGGTTAAGGTTATAGTAATCCACTGTCATTCTCCAAGATCCATCTGTCTTCTTTGCAGGCCAAATAGGAGAGTTGAATAAAGATGAGGTGAGAATAACTACCCTTGCATCTTTCAAGTCCTTGATGGTGGCACTAATTTCTATTGTTTTTGATTGACTATTTTCCTTGGTAGAGGTAGCTCTAGTGGCTTCAATTTGGCCTTTCTCACCACACTAGCTTTCACTCCATTAGTTTAGGAACTAATGTGGGGATTCTGCCCACTGCTAAGTATGTCTGTGCCAATTACACATTCTAGAATTAGAGAGATGACCACAGACTGGGTTTGGGGACCCACTGAACCCACTGTGAGGCAGACCTGAACTACAACTCCATTGATCACCTGACCTCCAGAAGCTCCTACTTTTGCTGAAGAGCCACAGTGACATTTTGGGCCTCCTGGAATCTGTCAGTTCAGAGTCAGTGTCCAATAGTCTCCAAAGGTCTGATTATTTTCTTTTCCCCAGTGCACAGTTACCCCAGCAAAATGCCATAAGTCTTTTGGGGAAAGCTAAAGGAAACATTATCAGTACAAATTTTTGGTGTACCAGGGTCCTTCCTGGAGGGTACCTGGTCTCCTTTGCTTTCAAGGGGTTTTTTAAACTGACTGATGTCTGGGAACTAATTGAGGGGCCATAATTCTCTGCTTTTATTATTGGAGTTAGACTTTTTGTTTGCTTGACCTGAAAGTGTTCTGCTTATACAGTAAAGTAAGGATTTAGTAGGTTTTCTATCTATTTTATATCTAGGAACACCGTAATTGACTACTCAATGCCTTAGGTCTACATCAGTCAAACTATTCTGATTGTTGGTTTGCCTCTTCTATTCATTACAATAACTACATCCACCTTACTTTTGGTGTTGGGAACCACCACTTGGCCCCTGCCACCCCAGATCCAATTATCCCCATTGCATGTAAGTTTTCCCATTGAGTGACAGTGCTTCTCACCATAAGGTCGGGCCTAGAGAGAAGTGCAATCACAGAGCTCTTCAGGGATGCTGGAACTTCCCTTATAAATCTGTTTCTCAAAGTATTCATGAAAGATCTATCTGGACCTTCCCAGTGTGGGTCAGTAGGTTTTACTACGCTAACTTTACTCTAGCATTACAGTCTCTTTAAACCTCTAAATCCCTTCCTTTGTGTAAACCAAATGGAGATGAGGCTTATCCAACTTGCCCTTAGTGGGTCATCTTTTGATCTATGTTTCAGCCAACCAACCAAACAAACTGTTACTGCCTTTATCAACTTTCTTGAGCTGCAATGTTACATGCAGAATCTCTGCTTAGTGGGGCTGTATCAATAAATTCAGCCTATCCCACTATTCCTTCCATCATTCTTCTATACCTTTAGTATCCATTTCCATATATTTCCCCCCTTTTCTGCTTATATAAATTAGAAAACTCAAGTAGTTCTATCAGAGTATAGGGCACCTCCTCATGGGTCACACTCTCTACATCACTTTTAGGGGCCTGCTGGGTCTCAAGTCTAGTAACAGGGATAGAAGCAAAGAGAGATGGTGGGCATGAGTCCTGAGGAGAATCAGCATTGTCTTGCTTGGCAACTGCTTCAAGGGAGGCCACTAACCTTTTCCATAGGCAATGCACAGATCATCCCTTCAGAAAGAGATGGAAAGGCCAATACCACTGGGAGTGAGAACGCCACTGCCTTGGAAGGTGGAGACACTACTTCCACTGGCAAACAAGACTCATGAGGATTTAGGAGCTCAATGTCCCCAGCCTCATCAGAGTCTTCTCACACATCCCCATCCCAACTTACAGGATCCCATTCTATCCCAACCAATGCCCTCTCTTCAACTGCAGATACCCTGTGAGGCTGGGAGTTCAACTTTTGTTGTAATGTAGCTAATTGCATGACAAGGGTTTGTGTTGATTTTCAGCAATTTCAGCCCTTTCCTACAGGAAAGAAGATTCTAACTCAGGGCACATTCAGAAGCTCTTAGGCTATTTATACACAGCTGCAGCTGGTAAATCAAATTCATAAGCTCATCCTTTTCTTTCATCGCTTCGTCCAGCAACATTAGGAGTAACCAACCAATATCATTATATTCCTTGGTTTTCCACAAATGTTCAAAATATCACATGCCAAGTCACCAAGTTCCTTGCCTTTTATGCATGGTGAATTAAAAGTATCAAATGCATTTATTCTGCATGTCTTTGTAAACAGTTCACACCATTGACTATGAGGCACTTTGTACTATTAGAAGTAGAGTCCTTAGCATTTTTAGGTCTAATTAGATAGAGAGCCAATTCCAGGAAACTCCAAAATCAATTAAGAAAACTCATCCTTAAAATTCTATTTCTCTAGGACCATACCTGGTGCCAAAATCTGTATTCGTGAGGGTTCTCTGAGACACAAAACCAATAAGATAGATATAGATATATAAGAGGGGATTTATTAGAAGAATTGGCTTACATGATTATGTAGGCTGAGAAATCCAAGAGAGATCATCAGTAAGCTGTATACCATGGGATCCTGGTAGCATGGCTAAGTTCAAGTCCAAAGGCCTGAGAACCCAGGAGACCACTGATATAAGTCAGCACACAGTCTTCCTTCTTGATACCTGTGCCCTGTAGTGTCTACTAAAGATGCTTTCAGTTATTCCTGGAAATCAGGATGGAGAATGTTTTTCAACAGGAGACTAACTCTGATGACAGAGTCACAATGTCAACCCTTCCCAGGCAAAATGAATTAAAATTAAATTTAAATTGAATTTTAAAATTAAGAGTGCACTGTGTGGCCCCATCCTATGGATGACAAAATGGAAGAAAAAGTCCAAAAGGAATAAATGGAGGTCAGAGCATGGAGTGCAAGGCACTACAGAAAGAGTAGAGAAAAGTGGAAGGAAAAAAAGGAGAAAAAGGCAGAAGCAGTGTAAATGCATAGGAAGAGTAAAGCGAGAAAACAGAGAACAAAGGGTTAGGAAGCTGATAATGACAAACAGACAGTGAGTCCTTCCTAGTGTGAGTCAGTCACCTCCAGGACTGCAGCCCAAGAAGCAACAAGAACAATGCATCTTTAGGAATGACAGCCAGCTCAACAAGAGAAGTCAACAGGAAAGTGTAACAGATGAGATGGAGCACAGGGAATAGAGACCAAAACCCACTTCTTTGGCTGACCAGCTTTCGCCAGCTCTCTGGTCATCTAAGCACAAAATGCAGCATTTGTGCAGGTGCACCTGTAGATATAATAGCTTAATATATTGTAGATTAATTGTGTATGATTCTTTATGTGTAAAGGGTAGAAAAGAACGAATTATTTTCATAAAACTGTTCATTCTCACAAAACAATTCCAGCAATACTAAATAGTACTAGAAAAAATGAAACAAAGACTTCATGACAAAAACACCAAAAGCAATTGCAACAAAAGCCAACATTGACAAATGGAATTTAATTAAACTAAAGAGCTTCTGCACAGCAAAAGAAACTAGCATCAGAGTGAATAGACAACGCACAGAATGGGAGAAAATTTTTGTAATGTACCCATCTGACAAAGGTCTAATATCCAGAATCTACAAGGAACTTAAACAAATTTACAAGATAAAAACAACTTCATCAAAAAGTGGGCAAAGGATATTGACAGACACTTCTCAAAAGAAGACATTTATGTGTCTGACAAACAGGATAAAAAAGCTCATCATCACTGATCATTAGAGAAATACAAATGAAAACCACAATGAGATACCATCCCACACTAGTCAGAATGGTGATTATTAAAAAGTCAAGAAACAATAGATGCTGGCGAGGCTGTGGAGAAGTAGGAATACTTTTACACTGTTGTTGGGAATGTAGATCAGTTCAACTATTGTGGAGGTTAGTGTGGTGGTTCCTCAGAAATCTAGAACCAGAAATACCATTTGACCCAGCAATCCCATTACTGGGTATATACCCAAAGGAATATAAATTATTCTACTATAATGACACATAAACACATATGTTTATTTCAGCACTATTTACAATAGCAACGACATGGAACCAACCCAAATGGCCATCAATGATAGACTGGATAAAGAAAATGTGGTACATATACACCATGGAATACTAT
Source organism: Colobus angolensis palliatus (assembly GCF_000951035.1). Classification (NCBI taxonomy): domain Eukaryota; kingdom Metazoa; phylum Chordata; class Mammalia; order Primates; family Cercopithecidae; genus Colobus; species Colobus angolensis. Next base: position 2,064,130 of record NW_012115933.1, on the reverse strand, counting down.
GTAGCCATAAGAAAGAATGAGATCATGTCCTCTGCAAGGACATGGATGAAGCTGGAAGCCATCATCCTCAGCAAACTAACACAGGAACAGGAAACCAAACACCACCTGTTCTCACCCATAAGTAGAAGTTGAACAATGAGAACACATGGACACTGGGAGGGGAAAAACACACACCCAGGCCTGTTGGAGGATGGGGGGAAAGGGGAGGGAGAGCATTAGGACAAATACCTAATGCAAGTGGGGCTTAAAACCTAGATGACAAGTTGTTAGGTACAGCAAACCACCATGTCACATGTATACCTATGTAACAAACCTGCGCATTCTGTATATGTATCCAGGAACATAAAGTAAAATAAAAATTTTTTAAAAGAGAAAAAAATGAGACAGTTAAATCCCACCTACTGGAAATAAGCATTGTTAACACTTAGTGGACATCATTTCAGATAAAACAGCTAAATCAATATCTCTCTACATGTAGATATAGATATTAAGATAAGTAGATGTGTAACATATACGTACACACACATATACATACACGCACACACAAGCATATATCTCTCTCTCCACACATACATACTTACATAAATATATGCCACACACATACGTAAAAGAATGCATGGTTGGATGAATAGAAAGATGTGCATATAACAATAGAAAAATAGAAAAAAAATCAATGATGGATAGAGAGATGATAGATGACAGACTTGCAAAATGGACTTATATTACCTGCTATTTTTAATAAAAAGATTTCAGTGGAGTACTATTATTTAAGCATTTATTTAACTTACGTATGTACAGTCATACACTAGAACAGATAAAGAGAGAGAGGAAAATTAAAAATTTATACAACGCAGACAATTTAACTCACATTCACCTCACACAATGAGCATGAACGAGATTTTCATCTATTTTTCTCCATTCACTTTCAATAACGGTGTACCTCTTACAATGCAAGCATTTCACTGCACTGAATACGGGCTTTGGTATTTAAAAATATTATTTACATAATATGACCTCAAAGACCACAGTAGGCATAAAGTTTATCTAGTAATCAACTGAAAAAACAGCAATCTCCTCCAAAGCTGGAGATTAAATTGGCTGTGTTGAGCTCACTCAGCAAGTGACTTTCACTGCCATGCCCTTTTTTATGAGATTTTCAGAAAAAATTTTGCCTATATTTTAATATTCATATTCAGAGATCATTTGAAAGCCTATGTCTTGAGCAAGATGCAATTTGTCACTGTAGATATTTTTAAAACTTACTAGAAGGTACTGAAGAGCAACTGAAAAGTTACTAAATCTCAAATTAATATTGATTTACAAGAGATTTTATTTATGAAAAGTTTCTGACATGGCTTGGCTCTGTGTCCCCACCCAAATCTCACCTCTAATTGTAATCCCCACATATAGAGGGAGAGACCTGGTGGGAGGTGATTTGATCATGGGGGCCGTTTCTCCCATGCTGTTCTTGTGATAGTGAGGGAGTTCTCATGAGATCTGATGCTTTTAAATGTGGCAATTTCCCCTGTGTTCGCTCTCTTTCTCCTGCCAATTTGTGAAGAAGGTGGTTGCTTTCTTTTGCCTTCTGCCATGATTGTAAGTTTTCTGAGGCCTCCCGACATGTAGAACTGTGAATCAATTGAAACTCTTTTGCTTATAAATTACCCAGTCTCAGGTAGTATCTTTATAGCAATGTAAAAATAGACTAATACAGTTTCCAAAACAAAACACATAGGGTTGTTTTTTAAACTGTGCTTAGGATTCCTTTTCAATTAACCTATTTTATGTTTAGTTAATATTTATTAATGCATTCCTTTGAAAGACATGGAAATTAACACTTAAACTTTCTTCCACCGTCCCTCCCTCAACTCACACTTTTTATTAGTTATATGATTGTTTCACATCGCCAAGCCTTACAGCATTACATTCTGTCCTACAGTCATAATTCCCCATTTTTGTTTGGTCTCTGTTATCAAGCATTCCACCACTACTCCACACATCATGACATCATCATTCATCTCTTTATGTTTGAATGTTGCCATCAAGTCAGTTTTTCAAGATTAGCTTACAGAGATCACAAAGTTTAGAATGTCTATTTTATAACTTACCATTTGTATTACCAAGTTACTGAGTTACTGGTAACTATTGTTTCATTATCTTTAGGCACTGAGTAGTGCTGTTAAGAAGCCCAGGCCAGGTGTGGTGCCTCACACCTGTAATCCCAGCACTTTGGGAGGCCAAGGCAGGTGGGTTACCTGAGGTCAGGAGTTTGAGACCAGCTTGGCCAACATGGCGAAACTCTGTCTCTACTAAAAATACAAAAAATTACCCAGGTGTGGTCGTGGGCACCTGTAATTACAGCTACTTGGAAGGCTGAGGCAGGAGAATCACTTGAACCCAGGAGGTGGAGGTTGCAGTGAGCAGAGACAGCATCATTGCACTCCAGCCTGGGAAACAAGAGTGAAACACTGTCTCAAAAAAAGGAAGAAGAAGAAGAAGAAGGAAGAAG
>NW_012115933.1:1919173-2061393 GCF_000951035.1 Colobus angolensis palliatus | reverse complement strand
AAGAAGAAGAAGAAGAAGAAGAAGAAGAAGAAGAAGAAGAAGAAGAAGAAGAAGAAGAAGAAGAAGAAGAAGGAGAAGAAGAAGAAGAGGAGGAGGAAGGGGAAGGGGAAGGGGAAGGGAAAAAGAAGAAGAAGAAACCCGAGCTCAAGACCAAACATATTTTTCCCTTGTACAGGATTTCATTGTTTGACCGTTGAAATTTTCTTTCTTCCTAAAATTCAGTAATTTAGCTTACATATGTCTTATTATTAGTTACTGTATTAAGGTATTTTTTGCTTTCTAGAATAAATTGGTATTTTTAATCTGTAATTTCATGTTTTTATTTAGTTCAGGAAAGTTGCCTTTTATTATATTTTTGTTAAATACTTTTGCCCCATGTCTAAATTAACATAATAGGCTTCCAATAAATATTCCTTGAATGAATAAATACGTTTGAATACTTTTTCTGTTTCATTTTTTCTGTTCTCTCCTTCAGGAAGTCAACTTATATTTATGTTGATGATGTTTTCTCTGTCTTCCAGTTTGATCACCTTTGATAATCTTTTAAATATCTGTATTTTCCATTTTGTTTTGTGATTTCTGAAGCCTATCCAGCACTCCTATCTTTAGCTGTGTTTTCAGCGTTTACATTATTCTTGTTGCTTCTAAAGTATGTTTCATCTTTATAATAATTTTATTTCCTTGCAGTTCTTCCTTAGATTCTACTGGTACACTATTAACTTCCTGCTTATGTATTACATTTTCTTCTCAGAACTCTTTGAGTTCTTTTTAGAGAAAACATCATCATTTCGTTGAAAACATACAAACTTATTTTTCTGAACTCTACCCTATGTTTTAGGGTAATTCTTTTTGTGATATATTCTCTAGGTTACTGCCTTAAAATGAAAACAATAATTCCTCTTTAAATGGGGCCAACTATTAGCTAAGGAATAATATGGGCAAGAGGATCTAAGGCCATTTACAATGCAAATTGAGGTTTATTGTTACGGGTACAGTCTCACCAAGTCTGCCACTACCTACGCAGTAGGCAAGAAGCTCTTGAGTATATATATATACATGTTAAGCCTACAGTTTTAATGAGAATAAAAGGAAAGAGCCATCTGGACACCTTCATCCACCTCACAGAGATGCTTGTCTTTAACATTCTTTGCTGATAAAACAAGGAAAACGAGATTGAAATATATATAGTTCCTGTTGTAGACCCAACACTCCCAGAAACAGACAGACCTTTGTCTGTCTTTTTCAAGTTTCCCACAGGAGCAAAAGTTCATGGAGGCAACACTTCTGCTCAGTGTTGTTCAGCATCACTGTGGAATATCTCCTCTTCCCAAGTGAAATACTGAAATGGTAGTGAAGACAGTTGGCAAATAAGAAACCAGGAATAAACAAGGGCAAAATTATTTAGGACCAAAAGATGTGTAACTGAAATGGATGCTTGAGAAAAAAGGAGGATGACTCATGCTGCAAATTATGCAGGAGACAGAGTTAAGTGTATAAGAAATTCTAATATTGGGATTTAGAGTTTGAGTATGGCAGCATTTCAAATCCAATCTGTGCCACTAGTCAGACAATCAATTAAGCTCTGATTACCCACATTCATCCTCTTGCTCATATTTCCAGTACCTACACAGAACAGCCAAAAGCAGAGCAAAGATTCAAACCACAGCTTTGACTACTCTGCTCCTTCCCCAGTGCCTCTGCCTGCACCAGGACCTGAGGAACCATGGCAAGGGCAACATAGATGTAGAGAGGCAAGGCACGGTTGCTGAGATCTGCCAGAGGGCAAGTTCACAGATGGAGGGAGCTAATGCTTTGCCCTTGAAGCGGTAGTGCTGATTGATGACAATCAAGTCCTTTCTATATTGTGGGTAGATGAACATGGTTTCCCTGCTCTCCATACTGCTCCTGGTGAGATGGATCTTAGACCACAAACACGGTGTCAGTAAGGCTCCTTTTTTAGAGATGCCATCCTTGCCACTGAAAATCACTAAACTGTAACTCCACAGGGGTATTCCTCACTTAGTAAACTGAGTCCTGACACAGCCATAGACATTCTACAAATCATTAGAATTATAGGATGAGGCTGCAGGTTTGAGGAAAACCTGTATGCCTCTGCTCTCCTGTTCCTACCTCTTCAGGTCGAGAATACACTTTGGGGCAGGAATACCACATAGATTGCAGGCTGGAGTTGTGGCCATTTTCTTGTTTCTTTGAATATAAACAGGCTTTTCTTTTTCCTATTTTTCAGTCCTTTTATTGCTTTTATATGTTTTAAGAGAAGAAAGAGGAGCAAAGATGCTTTTACGAGAACACACTTAACCAGAAACGCTATAAGTTTGATTTAAACTTTTAGCATATTTTGATTACAATTCACAGTGTAGGTGCGGAGAAAGTTTGGTGGCTCAGAGCATGGAGTCTCAAGTCAGTTTAAATCCTGCTTCTAACACCCATGAGATCTTGAACCAACGATTTAATCTATGTCTCGGTTTCCCCATAAAAAAAAAATGTAGGTAATAGGACCTTACTGATAAACTTATTTTCAGGGTTAAACAAAATAACTCATTTTAAACATCAAGCATATAGTAGGAGCACCAAAAAAAAAAAAACTACCATTTTTATAAATTTTCCTTAACTGTTCTCTTATTAGAAAATGCTGGTTTAAAAAACAATGAAGTATTGGTTGATTTGCCATATCTACATCTAGGTAGACTTTATTAATCATCTAATATAATCGGTCTTATATCCAAGTAAGAAAATACAGCATCCTTTTCCCCACAAGGAAAAATATGCAACACTTTCCTGTTCCACAAATGTATCAGTGACAGGTAATAGCAACCTTTTATAAAAGTATTTTATAAAAGTATGGCACTTTATAAGTCACTTGCATATTTATTATCAACTTTGATGCTTTAATAACACTCTGCACTCTAAAGCAGACATCTATTATTCCCATTATATGTAGATAAAAAATGAAAGTGATCTGTTTGAGATTTCACACTAAAGGTCTCAAACTAGAACTTCTCTCTTTCGGTTCTCGTTATGACACACAGACCCTCATAAGAGGAAAGCAGCAGTGCTAAGGAAACAAGTCATCCTCTGTCTCCCTAAAGTACTGGAGGAAATAAAACACTGAAACAGACATGGCCCACATGCCTCTCCTCTTTATAATCGTGCAACTTAGGAAGGCTTAGAATAAGTTAATAGACATTTTCTCAAATCCTATTTGAGGAAGGAAGAAGGGAAAGAAACAAACCCTACTTCTGTCTTTAAAAAGCTGATAGTCAATTTTAGGCTCTCACAGACCTGAATGATGTAATTTAAGAATTTTATTTTATATAATCTTTGTGGAACCAACCTATAGCCATGCCTGACATTATCAATTCTCTTCAAACTTCCCCCTGGTACCTGAAAAAAAAGGACAAGGCTTGAAGAGATGGCAAGAAGAGATATTACAAATGGCAGCCTACAAATTGCTCAATGTCAGGTTGTCATTGGAAACAGAGAGCTGTGATACTAATGGGTAGCAGCTGAGACTGGCTGAGGCAGTGCTGCACATGAGGTAAAAAGAATGAGCTTTATTAACTGGACTTTCCTCCTTGGACTCCAAACCTCTTGATATCTAGAGTAGGTTGAGTATAGACCTAGAGCAAATATGCCAGTCACAATAATTGGAAGAGTTCTTTAATACATGACTTTACGAAGATGCCAACAATTGTATAAGAATAACTGATTCAAGTTGTAATAAGATCTGTATACAGTTTTACAGTTGTTAAGCATATGGACCCGCAGAAAATATTTAAGTAGCTTTCTCCCAAAAAGATGTTCTCTCTTGCTCTTCTAACTCTGTTTAGTCCATGTACCTGAACTAATTCATTTTACAGCAGAGAGGAAGTTTTAGTTCTAGTTTCCTAGCTTTGGGTCAAGAAGCATAATTCCCAGACTGAGTTTGACAATAGCCTATCACTGTTAAACATCCTCCAAAGAGGCCATGGATAACTGTCCACTAATCGTGCTCATTAATCAGGAAGAGCAACTACAGACCTTAAGAGATAAAAACAAAATAAGGATTCCTAATAAAGAGAGAAGATGGTTTATTTCTCCAGGCTTCAAGACTAAAACAGACTTTACTTGGCCATTGAAGAAGTAGCTTGGGCTCCAGAGTAGCTCTCTCTCAGCACAGGCTGCAGTCACTGGAAAGAAATACCAGCCCAAGCCCTCCCCAGTGCCCTCTGATTCTCAGAGTCCTCCATAGCTGAGCAACACTATGGAGTCCCTTGCACATTCACAGCATCATCTCAGTCAGTCCTTTTAGGGCCCTTCCAACACTTCCAGTCCTTCTAGGATTTTGTGGACAATAGGCTAAATCAACCACTGAAAATAACAAGACAGGCTCTTCCAGCAGTAGTTGAGGCATTGCTTGTGGCTCCATCCTGAAGTATCTATTGCATAATAGAACTTTGAGCTGCTACCTTGTACTTGTGTGTTATTTCCCAGGCAGGCAAGTGCTGCCTCCTGTGACAACTTCTGAAATCAGCACTTAGGCCTTTACTATCCCACAACTCCACATCACTGCTGCGTGCATTGCTACCATCCAGTCCTGGTTTTGCAGGAATAAAGCTCTCTGGAAAAGTACAAAAGTTTTCATCTTACACTAAAGTTGATAAGTGCTGAAATAGAAATTAAAAATAAGAATTCTCCTTTACACAAATAGTGGATTCTTGGTCACTCTCCTCAAGCACAATGCTAACATCAGGTGATATCTATTTAGAATAATGTAAATAAGAAACATCTGGCGGAGCGGTGGGGAGGGGGAAGGTTACTATAGGCCAAACATGATCTTAATTGTTTTTATGTATTATCCGTTTTTGATCCTTAAAACACTCCTAAAAGGTTGTTATCCATATCCATATGTTATCCATATGGTATTGTTATCCATATGCTGCAGATGAGAAAGTTAGGCAGAGAGATTTAAAAAATTGCCCAAAGTCACACAGCCAGTAGGTGGTTCAGCAGGCATCCAACCCAGGTCTGTCTGACCTCATGCCTTGGGCTCCTACCCACCAAGTTTACCATCTCCCAGGGCTTAGGCATACATCATGGAATAACTTTATAAAGATATTACTAATGCTTTATATTTGTATTGCATGTTATAGTTTATGAGGCCCTTACATGTTGGTTGTCATATTTTATCTTTCCAACCCCAAGAAGTGGCCTATCTGATTTCATAAATGAAAGTTCTTCAGTGTTAAGTCATTGAGAGTCAAAGTAAAATTGACCAATGAATCAAAGCTTTTTATAAAATTATCAAGTTAAGCCTCAAAAGGAGCTCTTCTGAATACCAGATCAACATTTAATTTTTACTGAACCACCATGTAAAGCGTGTTTTTTTACATAGAAAAATTATAGGAAAATTTAAAGCTTTCTTTCTATTTATAAATGACTAATATTTGATTAACACAAGGATTAGAAACTAAATACATTTCCAAATGCTAAATAATGTGCATAGTCAAGAAAGATAGTGAAATTTTGTCATTGCTTTCATCTTGGTGCCTAGAAAACTGCCAGCACAAAGTCATTGCTCAATAAATGTTTGTGGACTAAGTGAAAGAATGGCAGGAGTGGGGGATCATGGTATAGCTGCACATAATATGTTGTGAGCAGCTCTTTAGTCATGTAACAAGAAAGATCTGATGCGCTAGAGGAAAGTCCTTGAATTGATCATAGTCTGATGCAATGGGACATGGCAGCATGGCATATTGGGAGTTGGGAGGAAGCTTGGGTTTTAAAATCTAAAAAGCAGCCTTTGACTTGTTCCTCCACCACTTCCTATATGGCCTTGGGAATTGATGCAACCACTCACAGCCTCTGCCTTCTTCAGTAAAAAGAGAATTTATTTAAGTCACATCACATGAGTGTTTATATTACGAGTTTAATCAATTATTTAGATATAAGGAGATGCAAAAAGCACAGAAATTTATTATTTGAATTACGCTGCCAGTCCATTAAATAAGCATATGCACTGGAGGGTTTTTCACTTTGTTCTCTCTCTCTCTCTCAAAATTACTTAACATTTTCATTTGCATATAAACTGTTTATTCTATAGTGTATATTATGGTACATGGTTATTAGACTAGTCTATCTTAGTTGAGTACCTGAAACCATGTTTACTTGATGGACAATTTAAAGGATTTTCAGGGCTGGGCGCGGTGGCTCAACCCTGTAATCCCAGCACTTTGGGAGGCCGAGACGGGCAGATCGCGAGGTCAGGAGATCGAGACCATCCTGGCTAACCCGGTGAAACCCCATCTCTACTAAAAAATACGAAAAACTAGCCGGCGAGGTGGCAATGCCTGTAGTCCCAGTTACTCGGGAGGCTGAGGCAGGAGAATGGCGTAAACCCAGGAGGCGGAGCTTGCAGTGAGCTGAGATCTGGCCACTGCATTCCAGCCTGGGCGACAGAGCGAGACTCCGTCTCCAAAAAAATAAAAAAATAATAATAAATAAATTAAAGGATTTTCAAAAGCAATTCAGACTGGGAATGATTTTCATTTTATATAATGACACTAAAATCTAAACTCTATGTAAAATAGGACTCCACTAAACAAAGCTATTCAGGAAGCTGACACAGAGAATCGCTTGAACCTGGGAGGCCAGGGTGCAGTGAGCCAAGATTGTGCCACTGCACTCCAACCTGGGCAACAGAGCAAGACTCTATTTCAAAAAAAACAAAAGGAGTTGATAGATTTGGGGGTGACAATTGAATGAGGTAACACCCATAAAACACTGAACACTGGACCAATACTCAAGAAGTACTATTTTCTCCACCCACCTCCAAAATCTAATACAAAGTTCCCTCTGTCAATGGGAATTACAAGTCTGAGATCAAACCAGTTGAAATATAGTTCATGTTCCCTTTTCTGAGATTCATTTAGGCACATTTGCTGGGAGCCTTCTCTAAAAACAACTGAGGAAATGAGCTAGAGACTGCCAATAACATTCAACTGCTTAAATGTTTCTATTGGTCAAATTTTCATATTTTTTATCTTTCTCTTATATTTCTTAAGCTAAATAAACTATCTCAAAAAATAATTAGGATAGATTTCTAAATTCATGGCATGATAGATATCAGAAAATTGTTCATCTTCAAAACTTCTGTCTGGCAATTTGATACAATGTGAAGACAATTTCAGTTTCTTATTTCTTTCATATAGCAATCACTTAAATAATTGAAACAAATTTTCTAAGTCATATCCTTCCCTATTTATTCATAATTATCCAATCAATTGAAATATTTTCCTGTAACTTCAACTATAATATAATAAGTGCTTTAATCAGATAAGTTTAAAGTTTAATCAACTCAGACTTCTATGTCTATGGAAATGTTTTAATAATCTAAATTAAAATCACCTACAATAATTCACTCACTTCTCTCAATGGTATTTGGTAGTTCAAGGAGGAGCATATGCCATGGGATTAGCCTTCAACAGCTTTGTATTGTATTAAGCAAAAGTCATTTTCTTTAAACACAATGTAAATTGCATTTTAATATCTCTATAGATTTCCATATTAACAAGTGGAAAGCACAGCAGATTTACTAAATAAACCTGAACAGAATTGCCTAGTGTTATTAATAATTTCACCTCCATATTTTAAAGATATAAATTTGCTTGTTTAAAAACCACCAGATGTAACTTGAGTACTTCTATTGTGAAAACAGGTAAGGTCAATGTCATTAGAGTCTTTGATGTCACAGTAAAGGTAAGCATATGCACGTTGTTTGTGTTTTAAAAATAATCCATTATATTGCAAAAATACAGTTAGATTGTGTGTATGAAAGTGATATATAATGTCTAAAATATTACACAAAAGCCAAAGATTATTATTTGGTAGGTGATACGGTTTGGCTCTGTGTCCCCACCCAAATCTCAAGTTGAATTGTAATCTTCAGTGTTGGGGAAGGGACCTGGTGGGAGGTCATTGGATCATAAGGGTGGAATTCCCCCTTGCTGTTCTTGTGACAGTGAGTAAGTTCTCACGGGATCTGGTTGTTTAAAAATGTGTAGCACTTCCCCCTGTGCTCTCTCTTCTGTCGTCATGTGAAGATGTGCTTGCTTCCCCTTCACCTTCTGCCATGATTGTAAGTTTCCTGAAGCCTCCCCAGCTATGCCTCCTGTACAACCTGCAGAACTGTAAGTCAATTGAACCTCTTTTCTTTATAAACTGCCCAATCTCAGGTAGTTCTTTATAGCATTGTGAGAACAGACTGATACAGTAGGCAAGTCATTACAAGTAGGTTAATTCAGGCCACAGGGTTATTGGAAGCAAAACTCTACTAAGCCAGGAAGCCACTCCTCAGATGGTTTCTCAGTTCATAATGATATCAAATACTGTGATTTGATTGATGCCTTTTTCTAACTATATATTCTATTAACACTTGGAAAATAATCAGCAGAGGAATAAGGATAATCTGAAAATACCACTTACTACTAAAAATGTACTTATTATAATATTTTGAAAATATGAAAAAGTGTAAGTGGAAATAAAAATCACCTGTAATATCAATATCCAGAGATAATACCTTTTAATAGTTTGATATATATGTACATATACATACATATACAAGGATATATATATATATATATATATAAATTTTTAAATTGGTATTAAATTACTATGTATGTAGCTTCTTACCTGAAGTTCTTCACTGGAAATTTTTCTTCATATTATTTAACTTTTATTTCCAAAACATGATTATTAACGGCCATAACATATTACTGTTAGTATACACAAGCTCCATGAGCATAGTGACTAAATCTGTCTTGTTCTTATAACCAGTAACAATATGCCATAATTTATTTAACTACTTCCTTAATGTTTGACATTCAGGTGGTTTCCAAATTTTCATTGCCATAAATGTTACAATATTATTAATGTATGAATTTTCCCTTTCTCTGACGTTCCCCTTTTTCTGACAGATGTTTAATTTTCATCTTTCTCCCACCCTCAAAAGGGAGTTCTGTTTTGCCTGATGATTATTTGAGCTTTTGCGATGCAGATTCAAAAGGAAAGAAGTGAGGCTGGAGTTGAAGAACAAGAGGTGTGTGGGCAGGACTGGAAGATAAATTTTCTGAGAATTTTGAAGGATAAGATGTGGGAGTAGCTGTGTGAGGAAATTATATGGGAAATTTAAAAAAAATTACCATAGTCTATGTAACCTCCTCAGTGAGTTTTTTAATGTAAGTATGGAAATTACAGAATCAAATTTTGGTTTTTTGTTTTGTTTTTTGTTTGTCAAATATACACCCTTGAATATTAGGGTAGCCCCATTTCTGAAATAAAGAACCTCCAAATCTCAGTGGCTTAACATCATTGCAGTTTATTTCTCATGCCTCTTTCCGTCCAGTGGTGTTACAGAGGGTGGACTCCATGTGATGACAAAGAGAACTCAGCTCCTTCTGTGTGGTGGATTTGACATCCCACAGGGCCTCTGAGTCCTGCACTGGTCCTTTCGCAATCTGCCTTGAGATGAAGAAGGAGAAGGAGCATGGAGGATCTGCAGGAGTTTAATGGGCCAGGCTAGAGGTGGCTTACATTACTTTTGCCCCCAATCCATTGCCCAGAACTCAGTCACATGGTCCCCACCTAGCTGCAAGGGAAATCAAGAATGTAGTTCATTGTGTTCCAGAGATAGTCTCTGCTATCGTTTCCTACGCTATGAAATCTTGATAAAACTGTTACTCGAGGTACCTATGTTCCCTTGGCCAAATGGCAGACATAGGGCCTTGGTAAGGCTATTTGGAAGATCTTTCTCAGGTATTTGAATCTTGAGTACTGTGACAGAAGAGAGGAAAGTATTTGCAGTCGGCTCACCTTGATGGTAGTGCCCTGTAAAAATCCTTCATGTGTTCCTAAAACCTACACCCTTAGTGCAGCCTCATACTTATCTTTCATAAGGGCTATTGAGCTTTTCCTTCATGTCTGTGAACTACCCACATCCTTCCAAATAATTCTTTTTTTCTGTTATCCACAATTAGTCTTTGTTGCCTGTAACCAAAGGAACCTAATTAATACTGAACTCACAGTGTTTTAAAATTATACTCACTTGTTATTGATATGTGTTTCTCGATTCACAACACTACTCTCAGATGATGGCTTCATAAGGTTTATGCAAATAATGTCAAGATAAATTGATTTGTACATAAATCTTTACCCTATTTCTGATTATTTTCTTAGGCCAAATGCCTAGATCAAATGTATGTTTATTAAAATATGGTAATACTAATTATGTACTTCAGTCAATTAAATATTATTATAGAATCTTTTCATATGACACACATTCCATTACAGCTTTAGAAAATTGTGTTTTCAGCTTTAATGTAATAACAAACAGAAGAAAGTACACTTGAGCACTATACAACGCAGTACTCATGTTAAAGTCACATCGATGAACCTAAGTGTATCTTGAGGAAATCTGTACAGAAATTCTAGATACAGTATGAGCCTTCCTGGAGAGTGCTGCCCTCTGTTGCAAGAGAAAGGGAGGAAGGGAAGAGTGTAACTAGATCATTAGTGCAGCCTTCTGCAACTTGTTTGGTTTCCATTGCAGTCAGTTCAGATCTGGGATTTAGGAGAGGCCATTCCTTCCCCCTTCCGCCATGCTTGTCGCTTTTCCTCTACGTAGTGACTTCTCAGCTTCCATAAAGCACCAGTCACAACAGAATCAGCCCACTTAAGTCAGTTGGGTCTTTATGAAACTGCCCATAAGGACTTGTTGTTGCACGTAGACAAATTCAGAGAGAATTTGGTTTGTCTTCTTGGCTTAAGAAAGGATATAGGAAATTTGGGGATAAAGGAATTCATGATTTTTACTGAGAAAAAAAGGCTTTTTTTTTTTCAGCTTTGCGTATCTAGGACAATTCACATACAATAAGAGTCAGCTGTGAAACTGAAGTAGCTTACATGCTTTTAAAATTTACCTCAGGTGTGGCCAACATGGCCAAGTGTTTTGTTGTTGTCTTGTGCTGTTTGAAAAACACATCCTTTACCAAAATATTACCATAAAATGTTTTAAAATAATATTTAATGCTAAAATATGTATTTAAAGAATCACAAACACAAAATTAATGAACTGAAGATAACTTACGGAGTAATACAAAAGAAAGAGTATATACTTTTAATAAGAATAGTGTGGAAAAAGTCTTAATTTGATACCAAAGCCAGAAGAAAACAAAAAAGCTTTTTAAAAGGCACCTATCCAAAAGATCTGGTAGGATACTTTTGTGAGCAAATTTTGAAATAAATAACATTTGTTTGCTTACATAAATAAACTTCTCTACTGAGCCTGGAACAATTTATAGAAAAATAGGAATATTTCAAAAATGTGTCAATACATGACACTACTGTCAAACCTTATTAAACAAAAAGAGAACTACTGACCAATCTCACTTATGAATATATTGACCGCCAAAATCCTAAACATAATAGTAGGAAATAGAATTAAATAAGACACTGAAAGGATTTTAGACTGCAAAAATTATTAATCATTCCAGACTGCAAAGATAATATTATATTAGTAAGTCAATTAATATACTCTCTTAGCTGCCAACAACGTTTGTCTATTTCCAAATCTATTCCTGGTTTTAGAAATAACAAACTGTGAAACAGGATTGGATATATCCTGCCTGAATATTATTTTTTAAATGCATATTGCAAATCTAAGGCCAGCACTATCCTCAGGGAAGAAATAATGGAAGTATTTTCATTAAAGTCAGAAATAAAGATGTCTTAGATCATCATAATAATTTAATATTGTTCTCAACATCAAGCCAATGCTATTAATTAAAGAAATGAAATAAGAGGTATACATATTTAAAGGAAGGATGCAAAATTATTTTCAGCCAATAAAACTTTATGTAATTTTTAAAAATGTATAATTTTCTGTGAAGCCCTGGAAAACTTCTGGAACTGTTAAGAGAATAAGTAAGGCAGCTAGCTTCAAAATAAATATACAATAACATGCAATCATTCTTCACATACCAGAGATAATCAGTAATAAAGCTACCACACATACAACCATAATAAACACCAAAAATACAAAGAGAAAAAGCTAAAAAGGAATGTGCAATGATAAAAATTATAAAACTTTACCAAGAAATACACAAGAATTGTCAAATAAATGAAAAGACATACCTTGTTTATTGACAGAAAGACTTGGTGTTGTAAAGATGTCAGTTCTTTAGTTCTTTCTCTAAAACAGACCATAACTTGTATGTAATGCCAGTCAAAATTACAACAGGATTATTTTAAAATTTAACAAACATTATTTTTAAATTCATCTGCAAAGACCATAACAAAAATTATGAAAGGACTAGAAGAGAGGGGTACACACTTTTTCTATTAGATAGTAACAGCTTGTGTCTAGCAGTAATAGTAACAACAACAGCAACAACATGAATAGTATTGGTGCAGGAAAAGACAAACTGCCAAGGGACAGAGAATCCCAGAAACAGACACTAATCTCACATATTATGAGGTTTAATGTATGATAAACGTGGCATTTTAAATCACAGGGGACAGATTGATTACTCACTAAATAATTGGGGACAACAAATTAGCCACATTAGGGGGAAAATTAAATTTCATAAATTCCAGTTAGATTAAAACTCTTAATAAATATAAAGAGTGAAGCAAAAGTATGAGTAAACACTTTTTCTTTTTTTTTTTTTTTTTTAGACAGAGTCTCACTCTGTTGCCCAGGCTGGAGTGCAGTGGCATGATCTCGGCTCACTGCAAGCTCCGCTTCCCGGGTTCACACCATTCTCCTGCCTCAGCCTCCCAAGTAGCTGGGGCTACAGGCGCCCACCACCACGCCCAGCTAATTATTTATATTTTTAGTAGAGACAGGGTTTCACCACGTTAGCCAGGATGGTCTCCATCTCCTGACTTCGTGATCCACCTGCTTCGGCCTTCCAATGTGCTGGGATTACAGGCCCGAGGGACCGCGCCCGGCCAAATATGAGTAAACACTTTTAATAACTATAGAATGGAACAAGTCTTTCTAAACTTGACACCAAAGCCAGAAGCCATCGATGAAAATGAATTTACATACAAATTAAATATTTCTGGGCAACCAAAACAAAGAATCATAATTATTATAGACATTCGGAAAATAGAAAAAAAGTTTAGTAACACACATATGGGACAAAGAATTACTACTGTACAAAGAGCTCTTGAAAATCAGTTATAAAAAGAAAAATGGTCAAAGACTATCAATAGTTGATTTACCAAAGAAGAAATTAAAGTAGACTAAAAAATAGAGATGTTCAGTTTCATTTTCTCAAATATAAGTAAAACAATAAAAAATAAATCTTTTAAAACCATAAGATTGGCATCAGATAAATGTCAAAAGCCTAACACTGGCAAAAGAAAAGGAAATTTGGCATTATCAAAAACTTTTGATAGAGTATGAATAGACATAATTTTGGTGGGAGGTTGGTCAATCCATATCATAATCATAAATGTTATTTTTGTACTCCATTATAAATAAATCCCATTCAATCCAACAGTCTTATAACTACAAATTCTCCACAAAGAGATAATAATACAACAGGGAAAACATAAATGCATAAATATGCCTTCATAAAAGTGAAATTGAAAAGGCACAACAAAATGTCCATCACTGGATGATTGGTTAAGAACATGAGATACTCTGCTACCATTAAAAAATAAGAGTGTAGGTTTTTTATTTACTGAGGTAGAAACATAATCTCAGCATGTTTTTTGTTTGCCTGTTTGTTTGGTTTTGTTTTTGTTTTTTGAGACAGAGTCTGTCTCTGTCTCCCAGGCTGTGTGGCACATGCAGTGGCGCGATCTCCGTTCACTGCAACCTCCACCTCCCAGGTTCAAGTGTTCTCCTGCCACAGCCTCCCGTGTAGCTGGGACTACAGGCATGCACCACCATGCCAGGCCAGTTTTTGCATTTTTAGTAGAAATGGGGTTTCGCCATGTTGGCTAGGCTAGTTTCGAACTCCTGACCTCAGATGATCCACCAAAATGCTGGGATTACAGGTATGAACCACCACGCCTGGCCTCTCAGCATGTTTTTAAGTGTGACAAAATTAACCTGCAATGTAGCATAAACTTATTTATAAAGCATTATGTCCACATAGCTATATGTGTCTATATACATTTACGAATCTGGAAGTTCATCTCTGAATGGTGAGATTTTTGTGATTTTATTGTCTTCTTAGTAGCTTTTTCTGCATTTAATCATTTTGTCAATGAGTATGTCGTCTTAACTACAAAGTATTCGAGTTTTTCAAAATAAATATCCTTACCGACAAGATCACTGACTCTCTGCACTGTCTTTGTCCTTCCCTTTACATTAATACTACCACACCTTATCAATCTTGTGATATATTTTCTGCACATTTTCTTTCACTAGGATGCATCTTAAAATAGATAGCATCAGCCAGGCACAGTGGCTCACGCATGTAATCCCAGCACTTTGGGAGGCCGAGGCGGGCAGATCACGAGGTCAGGAGTTCGAGACCAGCCTAGCCAACACAGTGAAACTCCATCTCTACTGAAAATACAAAAATTAGCCGGGCGTGGTGGCAGACACCTGTAATCCCAGCTACTCCTGAGGCTGAGGCAGGAGAATCGCTTGAACCCAGGAGACGGAAGTTGCAGTGAGCTGAAATCAGGCCACTGCAGCTACACTCTGTCTCAAAAAAAAAAAAAAAAAAAAAAAAAGATGGCATCTCACAATTGTTGTTGACTAGGAGAATGTCATGACGTAGTTGTCACTGCCTGTGCATGTACAAACTTGATCATGGTTATTCATATTGTCATCAATTAAGAGTTATGCAACACATGACCCTACAGCATTTATTGAGTACAATTGGTATTTAAAATTACTTTGGTTGGCCGGGCTCGGTGGCTCAAGCCTGTAATCCCAGCACTTTGGGAGGCCGAGATGGGCGGATCACGAGGTCAGGAGATCGAGACCATCCTGGCTAACACGGTGAAACCCCGTCTCTACTAAAAAATACAAAAAACTAGCCGGGCGAGGTGGCGGGCCTTGTAGTCCCAGCTACTTGGGAGGCTGAGGCAGGAGAATGGCGAAAACCCGGGAGGCGGAGCTTGCAGTGAGCTGAGATCCGGCCACTGCACTCCAGCCTGGGTGACAGAGTGAGACTCTGTCTCAAAATAAATAAATAAATAAATAAAATTACTTTGGTTACTACTGGTACATAACTAATTACCTCAAAGCTTGGTGGCTTAAAGTAACAACAAGCAGTTTATTCTCTCTCACAGTTTCTGTGGACCAGAAATTTGGGAAGGGTTTGGCTGGGTGGTTCTAGTTAAGAAATATCTCATGAGGTTTGTAATTTTGGTAGAGACGGGGTTTCACCATGTTAGCCAGGATGGTCTCGATCTCCTGACCTTGTGATTCTTGGCTGGAACCAGAACAGCAGAAGTGGAGCAAGCAGGAGCTACTGGAAACTGGCAAAGCATCTTTTGTCATGTAGTTTTGGGGCTTCTCCATGTAGTCCTTCTGGAGTTGGGCTAGTCTGGGCTTCCTCACAGCATGGCAGCCATAGGGTAGTCAGACAGTTAACACGGAGACTCTGGGCTTCAGAGCAAGTGTTCCAGCAAGCACGGTGGAAGTTGAATCATCTTTTCGGACCTAGCTTGGAAAGTCATACCATACCACATCTGAGGCATTCTTTTGGTTACAAGCAAGACAGAAACTAGCCTGGATTCAAGTGGGGAGAAACCAAGCCTCCAGTCTTAATGTGGATATAGTAAGGTTCTAGAAGCATGCGTGGAACAAGAGTTATTATCGTAGTCATCTTTGGGGAAAAAATACCTATCACAAATGTTTTCAAAAATGTTACACCATTATTTAGCATTGAAATGTAGTTATTTTAAATCCAGAAAGGTACTGCAGAATAAAAATAAATCCATTTCTTTATCTGTTGAACAGAGCTCTTTCAATAAGTGTAAAATAAAAATTCTAAGTGATAAGAAAGCAGTGCCTCATAGTTTAATCACCAGAATTTATTCTTGCTTAGTAGCTGTACCAGAGATGTCTTTCATTTCCCCTTGCAGATCCATTTCCCACACTTCTCCTTGTGAGGCTGATGGTTAGACAATGTGGACATGCTCCTGCGCCCTCTGGTTTCACATTGGGTTGGACCAATGAGGAGGCCTGGCAGGAGATGGGAGGGAGGGGGAGAGTAAGGGCAGAGCATTGGCTGCTCCCTTGCTCCCTCCTGGGAGCTTACCTGACCCACTCAACCTGCTCGACAAAGCTCTCTCCTTCCAGATGTCTGTAACATCTTCCTCTCACTCTTTTGTGGTGAGGTAGTAACAGCTTTTTAAATTCTAACCCCAGTTTCCTGCACATTTTTTTGTGGTTTCTCTATACCTTTGTAAATAAATCCCCTGCTGGCAGAGAGGTGCACAGAACAATGTTGCATCTTACAAGTAATGGCATCTTAGAAAAAATTAAGTACAGCTTTAAAACTGACTCATTCTCTCTCAATTTACATGTTAGCAAGATGTGCAGAGACTGGCCTTCCAAGGCCTTCCCACTGTCGGGTGATAGGCGAGACCTAAGGGGAGAGACATGAGAAAAATTCCCCATTGTAGAAGGCCATGGCTACTGGACTTAGGGCAATGATACACTGTAATATTTTCTATGTTGGAATTCCCTTGTGCTACAAGCACAATTCTCATGTGTTGCAGTAATATTTTCTCAGTGTTACAGCCTGATCTTATGTATGACCTAAGTAAGGCCTAAACCCTCCCTTACTGTATAACAGAAATAGAAAAACAGCAAGAAGGGGGAACCGGTTACCACACAGCAAGCGGTGACCTAAAAAAGCAGAGGATGGTTACATAGAAACACTTGAGTGAGGTGACAAGTAACAAGCAGGGTAGAATAAGGACCTGAATGCTTTGTGGTATCTCCAACACCTGGGGTGGAAAAGGCAAAAGACAGTACCCCCTTCTGCCACATATGACTCAGGGTGCCAAAGGAGAGAAGAAGGGGGTCCCTGCAGACTAGGACACCTGGGTTTCATACAGGTTTAATCATATTTAGGTGAACGTATTTCTTGAATGCTCTTGTGCATGAGCCTATTCTTAGCCAGGTGTATGCATTTTAGTGGTGGGAGCAAGCTAGAACTTCCCAAATCACCTTGAAAATCTGCTTAACAATTAGCAATTTAATACTCCCAGATACATCAGACATTCATCGCATTGAAAACAAGGCATATTCTTTTCAAACAGGATTGGAAGAAGAGACGTTTTCCTACTTTCATCTGATTCTTTTGAAAGTTACCAGAAAAGAGTATCCAGACTCCGATTGGTTGTGAGAAGTTGCTTTATAAAAAGTCAGTTAACTTTTTTGAATAAAAGCATTATCTCATAGATGACTGATAAGCTAATTTCAACAAAAATGAACTCTATTTTTTCTAAAAAAATAATTCTAATTATTAAAATTTGTCAAGTAAACAAATGCACTGAATTACCAAAATTAATTAATTAATTAAAAGGATCCTGAGGAGAGTCAGAGCTTTGTCACAGCGTGCACAGTTTACGGTGGGAGAGCTCTTGCAACTTTCTTTTTTTTTTTTTTTTTTTTTTTTGAGACGGAGTCTTACTCTGTCCACCAGGCTGGAGTGCAGTGGCACGATCTCGGCTCACTGCAAGCTCCGCCTCCTGGGTTCACGCCATTCTCCTGCCTCAGCCTCCCTAGTAGCTGGGACTACAGGCGCCCACCACCGCGCCCGGCTAATTTTTTGTATTTTTAGTAGAGACGGGGTTTCACCGTGGTCTCGATCTCCTGACCTTGTGATCCGCCCGCCTCGGCTTCCCAAAGTGCTGGGATTACAGGCGTGAGCCACCGCGCCCGGCCTTCTCTATTCTCTCCTCTTTTATTTGCCAGATTATAAACATTTCTTCTACATGCAAAGATCCTCTGACTCCACAATTGTAGCTGATACTTACCTTCTTTCACCTAGATATTTATGGTGTCTCCTAAAGATAAGCTATGATGTTATATTTTGCCAAAAGTGTTCACCCCGCCCCTTGAATGTGAATTTCTCTAGCATAATTCTTTAGTATTTCAAATGCAAATGACAGTTATTTGAAAAATAATCCACAAGACACCTCCCCCCATTCTGAGGCTTTTCTACTTTCATGTGTTAATGGATTGATACATTTGTTGTGGAAGGTAAGGAAATAGATGTTTCTTTATACTACTTGGCCCCCACCTAAAACCATGCAGATCTAGAAAGCTCCACCTACCTGCAGCAGCAACCCTGGGTAAATATTACCAGGAGTTCCAATTGTCCACATGTGCAATGTTTGATGTATACACTTTATATCATAATTACAGGTACATAAGTATAAAATGTTACACAATACAGTCAGTGAAGCAAAATGTTCACTCTTAAAATGCAAACTTTGAGATATTAGAAATGGAAAAACTGAACAAGCTTTTGCCTTGTTCCTTTCAGTACAAGTTCTCTATTAGGCAGAATTCTTTTAGTTGCTAGTGTCAGAAACCCAATTCCAATTAAAACAAAAACTGAAAACTACTCGCTTGTAAAACTGGGAAAGGTCAAGGGTGATGTGGGCCTCAGGCACCATGATTTAAATGAATAACTATGGTGTTATTTGAATTCGTTCACCTCCTGACTCTGGTTTTCTCTGCATGGGCAGCTGACAACCTCGGCAAGGCAGAAGTCACCATGAAAGCTTCCCTTTCTCAAGTATTTACCATTCAAAAATTTAGGGAAATTCATTAACATAAATTGGCAATGATATTAGATGACCTTAATTTTGAAGGCAAATAAAAGGTTTTTGGAGGATGCTGTTGCATTGTTGCTAGGAATATAAATTGGTCTAACCACTTTGCAAAACTATTAGGCAGTATTTACTAAAGCAACAGATACATGTGGTCTATGGCCCAGCAATTCCATTTCTGGGTATGTTCCCAAAAGAACTGAATGCTTGTATTTATAAAAAGGTATGTGCAAGAATAGTCATAGCAGCATTATACATAAGTCTCCAAATGGAAACGAACCAATTATCTACCAATAATAAAATGGATAAATTGTTTTATATCTATACAATGGAATTCAATGGAATATATGCAATTTTGAAAAGAAACAGCTAGTGCTACACACGGCAAGATGAATGGATCTCATAAACATTGAGAAACTAAACACCAGAGAATACATATTATATTATTCTATTTATACAAAGTTCAAAAACAAAGAAAACTAACTTATGATAATAGAGTTCAGAATATTAGTAACCTTTGCAGTTATTGAGTGGTGAAGGTATAAGTGATCTGTTAGGGTGCTGGAAACGCTCAATAATAAAGAAGTGGTAGTTACATGGATATGTAAAATTTCGTCAAACTTTGATGTTCTTTATTGAATATAAAAGATACCCCACCAGAAAGTTTAAAGAGAGGAGGAAAAAAAAAGGTGCTTAGAGCAATAAAAAAAAAAAAACCTATGCCTGATATGTGATTGTCTTCTGGGCATACACATAGTACGCATCTGAGTACCGATCCAATTATTAAAAAAAAAAAAATTCCTAAGAAGTGACATTTAATGTAACATATATAAAATATTTGACTTCAAATACTTAATAAATGAACATTCATATATTTTACTTTATTATATTCTTATTTCTTCTTTACAATCTGTCTTAGAGTTCTAATAATTATAATCTTGAGAGTCTGTTTCTACTGTCAGTTTTTCCTTCTGGTTCTTACTTATTTCCTTATGTGCTTATTTGTTTACTATGTACTGATAATGTCCTTAAAACAATATTAATGGGAATCCTTTGAAGACTAGACTTCTGCAAAGAGGATTTATGTCTGATAGCTACAGATGCCTGGAAGTATTAGCAACTCACTCTGACCCACCTCCAACCAAATTCAGAAGCTTGGGGTCCCATAGACCACCTAGACAATGTGAACCAAGCCTGCAAATCTGTTTTAGAACAGACGATGGCTCCAAGTTCTCAGGAAAGTATTTTTCCCCCTTTTTTTCTTCCCTGCAACCAACTCAAGACAACCCCATCCAAAGATACCAAGGGGCAGAAATGGGAATTGAGTATTAGTGAGGCTGAAGTGGGTTTAGTTGTATTTAGTTTTTTCTCACACTGCTAATAATATAAAGAACTGCCTGAGGCTGGGTAATTTATAAAGGACAGAGGTTTAATTGACTTACAGTTCTACATGGTTGGAGAGCCCTCAAGAAACTTACAATCATGGCAGAAGGGGAAGCAAACATGTCCTTCTTCACAGGGTGGCAGGAGAGAGAAGAGTGAGAAGTGAAGGGAGAAGAGCCCTTATAAAACCAACAGATCTCATGCGAACTCACTACCACAAGAATATCATGGGGGAAACTGCCCCCAAGATCCAATCACCTCCCACCAGATCTCTCCCTAGATATGTAGGGATTACAATTTGAGATGAGATTTGGGTGGGGACACAGAGTCAAACCGTATCAGTTGTGGACTTTTACCCTGGGGATATCTCTGCTCTTTAAGGTCTGATCTTAATTTGGGGAGTCTCCTATTTGACTCTCCTTCTTGGAAGATTCCTTCATTTCTGTACTTGAAGTCCAGCAGAAGTGAAACCCAGCAGCCCCTTACAGGCAGTTCTCTCAGAATAGAAAGAGCTTTGGGCTCTGCTTACTTCTATGGGTTCATTTCCCTGTCTGTTTCTTTACTATGTTGTCAGGTGCTCTCAAGGTGCTTTTCTATTTTAATTTTATCCAGCTATTTTATTTCTTGTTACTAGAATCATTGGTCTGAATAACATAGTCCACAAATTACACTTGAATCTTTCATTTATTCTTATCAACTTTGGTATTTTTCTGATACAAAAAGAATTTCCAAAATTAGATCACATTTCATGATTCTAAACTCATAAAATAGAAGGATCCTTCTTATTATAACGGAAAGAATATAACTCTTCCAATTATCACGGAATTTCAGAATAAAGCCCCAAACCAAAGACGAGGTGATTGTTTCCTCCACATTCTGAAGAGGAACTGTGGATCCACCAGACACCTCCCCTCAAGACTTGGTGAGAATTAACTGGTTCTTTGACCCCCCAAGCCCCTCCATTCCCATCCTACCTAGGCCTTCTAGTCTGTTTTAAGAAGGTCAGGGTGGTAATGACTTCCAGGCCTTAGGGGCAAGAATTTTGAATTTTGTCCTCTCTACCCATGAAGAAAGAAAGTGCTCTCCCTTCCAGACCAAATGACAGAGACTCCTACAGAAATTTTAAGAAACTGGAAGTTCTAGCAATAAGGTGCCCCAGCAGGATGAGAATGAGCTGCAAAAGCTTAGGTTGGATCCAAAGAGGGTGTTGTGAGAGAATTTGAGAGAGCCTTACATGAGTTCCCTGGAGTGCAGAGGTCAACCTGAATATAGAGACCAGAGCCTGCCTCTGGCCTAAGTCAGAGCTTCTCACACTTTAATGTGCACATGAATCACCTGGGGATCATGGTAAAAAGCAGATTCTAATTCAATGGGGCATGGGCGGAGCCTGAGGTTCTTTTGCATTTCTAGCAAGGTTCCACATGATGCTGCTGGTCCCTAGACCACACTTTAAGTAGCCATGGCCTACGAAATTCTGTGGGAGGCTGGTTAGAACAACCCTCCAAAGCAAGGTGGAAGAAAGAACAGTAGTGCCTAGTGAGGAGCCACACTTCTAGCTCTTGGCATGGCCAAGATGTGTGACATTGCCCTTGTGCAAAATGTAGGTCACAGAAGTAGGTAGGCTTGAGCTGGCTTCAATGTGACACCCAGAAAGATGGCCTGTAAGAAACAGAGGAATCCCAGTAGTAGGAGGTCATGGAGCTTAGGGGGGGTCTTGGAAGAAGTTATCTGGAGAGCACAGAACCCACATCAGAATGGATTTGTGTCCAATTAAACCAAAACATAATCCACAAAACGTCAGCCCAAAGACACCTGCCATATCAAAGAACAATAACACCAGCTAACTAAAATCACTTCTGTTCCTTTTCCTCATGTGTTCCATTTCCTCTCATCTTCCCTCCTCTTCCAACCAGGGAAAAAAGTGAAAGGGTGGGATGTGTGAAACAAGAGACTACACTGTCTTTTGCATGAAAGGTCCCTGAGTTAAACACCTCAGATTAGGACTGAGCTGCAGACAAAGGACTTAAATGACTTTAGCACTAAAGTTTTCATCTGTATCAGAATGGACTTTTTAATACTTTATTCTTAATCATTGAAAAGACATTTTCTTATCCCTGAAAGTGACCAGAAAGTTTTGGGCTTTGCCCACATTAGTGTTCAGGGACCAGGAAAAGAGATCTGATGACCGAAGAGAAAAGAATGGTGAGAAGAAAATCCTGGAAATATCCGTATCCTTCATGAGGTTTAGCTCATTCCATAAACCAATTCTAATACTTCATTGGCTCAATTTATAACCATTGCCTTAGTCAATTTGCTCATAAATCAAGGATTACCCATATTTCAAATAATCACTGAATACCTCAAGAGGGATGCTTCTCTCTAAACAATTTCAGGTTTTAAAGAATCAAATCTTATTGAACCAATCAACATGACCCTAGGTTTTTAGTAAAGTAATCAATTGCTTTTATTTTACATTTTTTATTCATTTGTATCAAGTTACCTATATATCTAGGCTTGTAAAAATATGTAGTTCTCTTCATGTTGTCAGAAGTGTCCAGATGGTTTGATGCCTTACATAGAAAGAAAATCAGCAGTTAACTTCTAAAGAGGGAACCCTCTGGGAACAGATGAAAAATAAGAATGTCGTGTTAAGGGAAATATTTTTGGCTAAGGATTAGATTGAGAATTAGAAGAGTAAAAGAAATTTAAAGGTGTTTTCCCCAAAATAAGCTGCAAAAGCCAACATCCTATAAAAACTAGTTCCTTACATTACAAATATGTACATTAATCAATTGAAAAATGGGTGAAGATATGAGCAGGTAGTTCACAGAAGAGGAATTCACTAGTAATCAGGGAAGTGCAAACTTAAAACACAGAGTGATAGCATTTTACACTCTATGGACATGCAAAAACTTAAAAGTTGACAATGCAAAATGTTTGAGAAAATATGGAAATAAGAGAATTCCCACACACTGTTGTGGGAGTGCAAAGTAAGGCAACCACTTAAAATTTGGCAAAAAATCTAGGTAAGGATATACACACCCTCCTACATAGCAACTCCACTTTCAGCATACTGTTGGGCATCTAAGCTTTTTACACATGTACTCCATAAAATAATTTTGGAAAACTATGCAGCCACTTGAAAATTTTTAAATTGAGATATAATTTTTAATAATAAATTTAAATACTTGCAAAATATATAATTTTGAAATTGTTATAAATGCTGACATTTACAAAATAAAACTGATGTCATTCTTTCAAAAGTGGTATCAGATAACCATTACCATCTATTTTTTAAAATACGCAAGCAGCTTTTCTTTAACATTTGGAAAAATTTATCTTGTTTCCTTTTTTGTTTTGACTTATATTTCCATTCCACCTTATTACTGAAGTTTATAGTAATATATTTTTATGCTTGAATATCTTTCATTGACCACTCTAACATATTGTTACAGAAATGTGTATATAATGAAAAACTGAAAAAAATATTTATCTTATTACTTTAAGATGGTGAGGATTAAAAACTTTTTCTTGATATAAGAAATTATTACCACTTTAAATGGTAATTTAAATATTAGCAATTCCTCTTTAATTACTACTAAATTACTGTTGATCAAAAGCTAAATGTATTACAAAGTTTGATAAGTAATTATTAAATATAAAATTATATTAAGAATGCATCTTTCAATGAAATTAATGAGAATTTTTCATTCATTTAGTTTATATATCCAGAGATGAATATTGTTTACTGCTAAAATGAAACTAGGTTCACTGTAAATTCGTAGCAAAATAAACGGAAGGAGGCTACCAGTAGTACAAGGCTTACCAACAGTATGTTAATGATGAAGTGCATTTTTTACAGTAAAATCCATGACATATACTTCTTAAGTTATGTAAATTTAATAAGAACATAAGAATGAACAAATGAGTGAATCATTGGTTGATGGGTAACAGTGAGCAGGGACATTGAGTCCAAATAAAAAGTGTATACAGATTTATAGTATCCAATAATTTTGTCAAAGGGAATGGAAATCTTTCTCAGCCTGAATAAATGTTGTTCAAGAAAATAGAAAACACTAATTTATCTTTAACATGTATTTACTTTAAAGTGTAATGTTGATCTACATGAGACAAACATGACGTTTTTACCTCCTCCCTTCTCAAACTTGCAAATAATGTAACAGAAGACATCATTAAACAAAATTTGTCCTGCCAACCCACTCTACAATATATCTGAATTCAGATCATCCCTTCAAGGGTGAAAAGACCATTTCTAACTCCACTAGCTTTGCCAGATTTAACAAACTCACACACGCATACAAATGTACACGATGCCCAGTTAAACTGAAATTTCAGTAAATGACAAATAATTTTCTAATGTAAGTATGGGAGAAGAAGAAGATGGCAAATAACAAAGTGGGAACTTACATGTGGCTCTCAGGCTATCAATATTAGGATCTGAAAATCGATTCCTGTAACAACCATTCATACTGAAAAGCCTCTGTGTTTGTGTGTGCATACACGTGTGTTTTTGTGTGCATGCGTGTGAGCGCATGTTGGCAGGGGGTGTTGGTTCAGTGTGTTTACCCTAATTTGAAGACCAATGTCCTGGAAGGGGCAGGGCTTCCCAACAGGTCTGCATTAAATAGGCACATGGGTTATGATTTATGCCATAAGATACTGACCTCCTCAGCCTTTAGGGCAGCGCTGGCTTAGAGGCACAGTGACATCTGGCAGGGCAATCCAAGTGAAAAAGGTTGAGAAGCCCCATATGGAAGCTATTCTCACTAATATGCAAGGCGACACATCCATAAATGCTCACAGCAGCATTCTTTATAATTCCAAAAAAACCAAAAAACTGGAAATAAAATGTCCACGAGAGGGAAAATGGATGAATGAATTGCAGCGTATTCAATTAACAAAATACCGTAAATTTAAATTGACGAACTTGATCTACATCTCTCAATAAAAAGAGATCTCAAAATCCTAGCATTGAGAAAAAAGCAGGTTGCAGGAGAATGCACACAATATGGCAATATGTGTAAAATTTACACAGTTATATAAGGTTTTGAAAGACAAAAATATTGTATATTAAAAGCATTCAAGCATTGATTAGAAGGATGAACAGTAACTTCAGAGAAGTGCCTGCCACTGAAGGAAGAAGGGAGATTGGGGAGGAGGAGTAAACACTGGCAGCAGACATCTTTCAGACATCAGGGCATCAGGTTTTGTTCTCAGTTCTCTACATTTTTAATCACTTAATCCTCTCAACAACTCTGTGAGGTACTGGATAGTATTATCTCCATTTTGCAGATGAAGTATCTGAAGCCCAGAAACAGGAAGATTAGAAAATTTGTCCAAGGTCACACAGCTTTCATAAATGGCACAAAATGGGTTATAAACTGTACATTTAGATTTTTCTTTTATTAAAATAATTTGAATATGATAAAATGATAATGTTAACAGATGAATGGGTCTTAGATGTTTCATCAGTTGCCATTTGTTTGAAATATTAAATTTAAAAGCTCTGCTTTATTCTTTCATAGGTTCACATTTGTCTAACAAGATCATTCTAAAATTCTGGTTATGGCTTCTTTAAAAAATATATATCTTTTCCTTAACTGTCTTCACTAATAGTAGACAAATTAAATATATTAGTATCCTTCTTAATATTTGCTATGGTGAAATGGAAATAAAAACATTTTATCTGTCTTTATTAGTCAATTTTGCTGTAAAACTGCATCTCACACTAGAATTCGTGTTATAATATTTAAGAAGTGGTTTTTGTCCAAAACATTTGTACTCTGCATGATCCAAATGGATGGATGGCAATTAGGCCAAATTTTCCCTTAATTGATTGAATTAAGCAAAGTTTTTTTACAGATAAATTAAATGCCAATGTGTAAAAGCTTGCTGCAGTTAAAATTCTAAGAGCCAAGAGAATAAGTAATTTGAAGAGTAATCTCTGATTTATGTGCCCAGAAAAAAATTTCAGGTGTTAATTTTATCTCCACACCCAAAATATATTCTAATATTTCATACAAAGCTGTTGATGAGGAAATTGATGGTTACTAGAATTGCTCTCTGGGGCTGGGAGTGCAGCCAAAGCTACCCCACAGAAGCAGATCTCCACAAAGACCAGGAGCTGGAGGCAACTGGCCAATATTTCCTGACAAATCTCAGCTGTTATCTAATTACCTTCATTCGTTTTGCTTTAAAAATCTAGGGAATTCCCTCAGTTCTCTGCTCTAATGTTGGCAGAAAATAGACCTGGCCCAAGTCATGTAGATAAGTTTGGATAACAGCAGGCTTTCAGCTTCTGGGGCCCCTGGGAGGTCTGTAATTAAATAACTCTAGGATTTACAGAATCCTAGTCAAGGAGGCACATACTTTGAGCTGCTTTCTCCATGACCAACTTGTCCCATAGTGAGACGCTTCTATCAATACTTTTTAGGTTCAGACACTGATCAAAGAAGTTGCTAGGCTCAATGTAATGATATGCCATGTAAGAAGAGGATCTTGCACCTGAATGGATTCGTGTATTTGATTAATTAGCAGTTAAAAGACAGAAGATAGAATGGAATACAGGGAAGATATGTTTTAATGAGGAAAGTATAGAAAGGTACACATTATAGGGCAATAGAAGTTAGGGCAGGTTATAGGGTTTTCCAGAGAAACAGAAGCAATATATGAGAAGGGAAGAGATGGAGAGATTTATTCTGAGGCACTGGCTCACATGATTGCGAAAGCTAAGAAATCCCATGATCTGCAATTTGAAGGCAGGAGACCCAGGAAAGCCAGTGGTGTAGTTCAGTAGGAGGCCAAAGGCCTAAGAACTGGCATGCTGACGGTCCCAGGGCAGGAGAAACAGTCAGACACAAAGCAAATTTTCCCTTCCTCCACCTTTTTGCTCTATTCAGGCCCTCAATAAATTGGATGATGCTCACCCATACAGAAATGGGCAATCCACTTTAATGAATGAACTGATTGAAATGCTAACCTTATCCATTCATACCCCCATAGACACATCTGGAAATAATGTTTAGACAAATATATGGGTACACCATGATCCAATGAAGATGATACATAAAATGAACTATCACAGGCAGGCTACAAAAGAAATGCATAACTAGGAAAAACCATCAGGATACCCAGGAAATGGAAAAACCCAAGAATAGGATGAGGAGGCAAGAATCATAATCTTTGTGCCCTTCACAATGATCTAGGATTTGACCTTGAACTTGGGACTCTGTCGTACTTTGTATAATAAAGAAGATATTTGAACCCCCTAGAGTGAGTCTCCTCAGAGTTCAGTTGCAGATTTCCAGGTCCACAAAACCAGTCAGCAACCACTGAGATGTATTTTGCCGGAAGGAAGAATATAATGAAAAGTACAGGCTGGGCTCACACCTGCAATCCCAGTACTTTGGGAGGCAGAGGTGAAAGGATTGTTTGAGGTCAGGAGTTTGAGACCAACCTAGGCAACATGGTGAGACCACCCCCCCATCTCTACAAAAATATTTTTAAAATATTTTAAGTAACAAAAAATCATAACAATGAAAAGTACAAGTCAGCTGAGCTCAATTTTTCTACTTACAAGTTAATTTCTACTTACAAGTTAAAATTTTTCTACTTAACAAGTTAAAGGAGTTACAAGGCTAACTCCTTTAGCCTCAGTTCCTTCACCCATAAAATAGAGATAACAATTTTTAGGATTGTTGTGAAGACTATCAGAATGACTGATGAGTAATAAACAATCAAATGTGAGATGTTGTTAATCATTGCCATGATATATACACACACACACACACCCATAAAATGGTGAAAGTGTACACCTTGGCCAATGCTAATATTCAACACGTGTTTTACAAAGATCTTATCTTTGTTTTGTTGACAAACATCTGATCAGCTTCTTGGCTATAAGGAATGTGATGCATTGATTCTCATTTGACCCTGTGCTGGTGCCAATATTAATTAATTATAAGAGGGGTTGATTGATGAATACAAAAATACAGTTATATAGTAGAAATAAGATCTAGTGTTTCGTAGCACAATAGGGAGACTACAGTTAATAATTGTACATTTCAAAATAACTAGATGAGTGTTTCTGGAATGTCCTCAACACAAATTATAAATGTTTGAGGTGATGGATATCCCAACTACCCTGATTTGACCATTACACACCTTGTGCTTTTATCAAAATATCACATGTATTCTGTAAATATGTACAACTAGTATGTACCCGTAACAACTGAAAATAAAATAAACTTCATTAACATGAGGAGTCACTCAATCACGTGGGAATTTGCCAGCTCGGCATCTGTCATAAATGTGTGTAACATAGTTGCTGTCTTGGCATCCATTTTTAACTTTGACATAAGTTATCTGCAACCTAGTCATAACCCGTCACCATTGGCCTAGTGAAAACTTCCCCTCCCATTGTGGAACTGTTGACCACACAAAACCTAATTGTCAACACCAGAGTCATACAAGCAAGTTCCCACCCCCCAATTTTTCAGATGTTTTATTGAAACTAGCCAACCCACAATCCCTTCAGGAAAGCCTAAGGGATAACCATGGACCTTAAAAAGGACAAAGTCCACAGGTCCTCTCTCTGTCTAGCTCCCCAACTGCTGGTTGAGCTCCCTGTGACCTCCAGACTTACCATGGGCCTCCTGTCAATACCCCTAATTCTCTGGGCCCTACGAGTAATAATTTCTTGCTTCATGCATTTTGGTTTCACCTCCTCATTGTGCCTCACTTGACCAACACACTCCAATCTAACTTTCCCCTGGTCAGGTCTCTTCTAGAGAGTGGCTATCTTGGCTGATGGCCACATTCGAGAGAGGCCTTAAGGCCAAATGAGAAAGAAACCATAACAATAGATGTCACTTAAACATCTATGTGTCTTTAAATATCATATTTGTAAACTAAGGTGATCTGTGGATTATTTTCCTCTGCAAGCTTCCTGGAGTTTTGGTACCAACAATAAGTACTGAGCACTAAAGGATATGTAAGAGAGAGCTTGTGAACAAACGGTGCATTTCTTTGGCAAGATTCTATAACCATATACTAATGATTTGGATATTATTTCACACTGAGCATGCTTTTCCTCACTAATAGCACACAGAACTGGCTAGGTAATTCAGTTTGCCAGCACATTTGGAAATAGCAATTTTTAACACGTGGAACCAGCTGTACCAGAATCACCTGCTAGACTGGTGAAAAGCCCTCTTCACTCTGCACCTCCCTACCCCCACCCCTGCACCAGACACAACATACAAGAGTCTCTTGAAGTGGGACCAAGGAATCTTTATGTTTAACAAGCTCCCTGGATAATTCTTACTCAGAGTGAAGGTTGAAAACTGGGCTTAAGATATAAAATGATGTGATTACTTGATAGTAACCTTTCAATATCACAACCCTTTGCCTTCAAACTGTTGGGGACACTTTGTCAAAATGTAGTCTTTAAGAAAAATTTCACTAATATGATCATTCTAAAAATAAAATACCTTTCAAAGCATTCAGATCAGCATTATGAATACAATTTCATTGTAGATAACTAAAGAGGAAAAACACAGGAAGAAAAAGTTTCAGTTGTTCATAGGCTCTGCTTCCTGACTATTTCAGAGCACATACAGAAGCAGGCAGCTTCTCTGTATCAGTACTCCAGGTGTACTTCTCAGGGATAAGGGGTTCCTTGTGGGTCTTCACCCTTCCTGTCAGGATGCTCTACCTATATTGCAGTCATCACAGTGAGCCTTGCAACTTAGTGTCATGCACTTGCAATGATCATGCTACAGTAATTTCTCATCTGGGTAACTGCTAGGTTTTCCCTACTTCAGTAACTGCTCACTTTCAGTGAACGATGGTCAGTTTTTGTTGTTGTTTTTTCTTAATGTTATATTTGTTCTGAATATATTTACTGAAATGTAGTTTTATGTCTTTTAGATCTTTTGTATGTTTTTGCACTTCATTGTTTTGCCTCAACATACTTCAACAAGATTTTTTGTCTCAATGCATTTTTCTTATAACTCATTTCTATTAATACCTATGTGACGGATTTTAAAAATTATTTCTTCACCAAATATTATATAGAGGAAAGTACTGCCCTGTACCATACTCCTTCAAACAAATTCAGATGAAACACAGCTCTAGTGTTTTAGTGTTGTCTCACCTGCAGAAGAGTAGAGGGTTGTATTAGATTATCCATGAGATTCCCCAGCTCTGTGATTGTGGATAGTTATAGCTCATTTTTCCTACAACTGGATCATGCACTCTGTGAATTATCCATAACAAACTTTTATATGTACAGCTGACTTTCTGCTGCCTCTCATCATAGCTTTGAACCACTTCTCCTACTGTGAGACTGTGTGGGTTTAAAGAATAAAGAGCATTTTAATAATAGCCCAATCAAAATGTAATTAGGAAAAGGTAATTTGGCACCAAAAATATTGCATAATACCACATCAAAGATAAATTCCAGATATTTCTTATCATCTGCTATTTTAGATTACCATTTTCCCCCTCTACTAGTACAGGTATAATTCTTTCATCTTGCCTTTTTTAATGTACCAAAGACTAAACAGAACCGTTAGCTGCAAATCTACTTCTGATACTTGTCAATGTCTTTCACTTTCTGTTTCATATCAGCTATAGCAAATTTTCTTTTACATTTTTATTGATGACCACATCATATCTCTGTTAACATGTACCGCATAAGCAGGTTTTCTTTAAAAAATGTATTTAACCCAGCAGCAACTTAAAAAGCAAAGTATTTTAAATTAAAACATTATATTCCTTTTCCAGAGAACATGCAGACAAAACAAGTCTAAAGGATGATCCAATTAAATAAATTTCTATCTCTGGAGGCTAGAACCTCTGAGTTGGTTCTCAAAGTCTGCATGTTTCATATTCAGTACCTAACAAGATATTCCTCACTGTAAGCTTAAAGCAAGCAATGACATCACAATATGCATTACTCTGAGTTGTTTTCAAAACGTGCTGACCCTCTGAAAGTTTCCAAATGGCTTCTTTGTGCGCTGTTACAGACCATCTGGCTAGCTGTAGATAAACAAGTTTCAACATATGGGCCATAGCACATACATGGCTCTGCTTCGCTAGTGCAGAAAATTAAGAAAAGCATGCTCTTATGATATGAGTAGTTAACTCATGCAAGAGAAGCAGGACCATGTAGTGGAGGGCCTGACCTAAGGGGCACACAGAATAGCTTAATTCCATTTCCTTCTCTTCCATTCACTGGGCATGTTGCTAGATCACGGCAAGTCTTCTCTGTTTCCTCACATAAACATTTTTTTAAAGGTGCCAGTGAACTCTTGCCTTTCTCTCCTTCCCTCTATCCTTCTCATTAAGATATATCCATTATGGGCCTACCATATATGTGTTCCCAGCATGGTGCTAGGTAATGGGCATATTGTTGAGAAAAACAGACATGGTCCCTACCCTTGAAGATTTACTGGACAATAATGAAGACATACATCAAATAAATGAGATCAGGAAGAATATTGCAAACCAAGAGGGAAAACATGTGTGAAGGTCCTGATATCAGAAGGAGCATGAACAACTTTTCAAGACTCCAATATTTAGAAACATTTATAGCCATTAAATTGAAAACTCAATAGACAATGAAAATGCTGAAAGGGAAATTCCCACTATCTCTAGATGGTAAATCAGACACTTATTATATTAGCATAAACTATTTGAAAAAATTGCCTGCATTTCCCATTCATATTTTTGACCCACTGCCTGCAATCAATGAACCTAATAAAACTACATGAAAATATGATCATCAAATACATGCACAAGCATATCAAGCCCGTGACAACATAATCAATGCTTTCAGTTATGAAACAGTTGCTAGAAAACCTAGGAACTATGAATGTCTCCTGTTTAATATTTACAGAATAAAACTAAATGCTAAGGCAACAGTGACTCAGTTATCTCTTACAAGTAAGTGATTTACTTCTCAAGCATGGTTTCCAAGTACTCAGCCTTGCCAGAAAATGACAGCTGATATCCTAGAGTGAGAAGAGGAATAGTCCTTCCTGCTTGAACAGTCATTATATACAAAATGTTCATTTCAATGATTTTCCCAGTTCTTAGTTAAAACAAAAGCTGTGTCTTTGACACAAATTATGTCATATGTGAAACTGTATGAATGATTTATTTTTCTCATCCCTTTGCCATTTCTACCTTTGCCTTTCATTTGCTGCCACATATTTAAAGTACAGTACACACATGAAGCTCAGCCTTTGTAGCCAGAATGAAGCAGAGAGGTCAACAGTCGGGCATTCGAGTCAGGCAGGATAAAGAGCCAATTTGAATCACAAAGGTCTTAATAAAAAATTAAACAACACATTTGAAAACCTGAATCAATCCAACTAACCATAGTGCCCTGTCTACAGGAAAGAAAAAGTCATTCCCTAAAACCTGCTATAGCACTTACTATACTACATTGTGACAAACCGAGACATGTTTGCCTTCTACCTGATGGCAAACTCTTAAAAGCAAGGACTGTGCCATACCCATCTTTGTCCCCTCGATGCCAGCAATGCCGAAAGTGCCAGGAGCCCAAACAATGCTCATTAATCAGATCAAGTAATGAACAGGCATTGTTTTACAAAAATAAAGTCACTAAGGGAATGAATCCTCACAGTGAAATGTAATTGAATCCAGAGCTGTCTTAGCTACCTGTTAGGATTTTAGCAAACATGTAAAGTGTTTGCCCTTCAGTCATTCTACAGACAGCAACATGTATGACATAAGACCTTTAATTAAAAATTTTTACTTACATTGCTTTATTTCAGCTACAAATAAACTTTATTTGATGTAATGTAATAAAACATTTTCAAGTTTAACAATATGTATCTGACCATAAATAATCATTTAAATTACGAATATAATATATACGGTCACTTTAGCAAATCTGCGGTTCAGGAATTTATACAAGCTTTGTCTGAAAGGACAGTGCCCTCCTCCCCTTTCAGGAAAGGCAGCTCTTCCCCATGTCTGGTAAGAAGCAATGTCAATGGGAATTAGAAGAAGTCCATAATCCATGTTGGAATTCCACTTTATCCTGTGACAGGACAGCTTGCTTTATTGTAGGAAAATAATATTATCTTTCAGTTCTCTCTTATCAAATAAAGAATTGCATTCATTTTTCCCCTTGTAGGTACAGGTACTCTTCTATTCTCATCTGCTGTCTTTCTGTCTCCTTAGCTCTTAATTGCTACATAGTGCCATTTAAAAAATATATATCCGCAAAGAGACCTTTTCTGTTTCCTTACCTGCCCTTCATGTCTACCATTTTTTGGTGGGTAGGGGTGGAAATCAGAGGACAGAATTGCTTAGGCACACATTTGATTTAAGATACAGAGAACACAAAAACAAATTCTCTAGAAGGAACAGACTGGTGTTCTGAAGCATTTCCCAAGAGTGGTCCAGGTGACCTTGCTTCACACAATTTGGTTTAATACAATGCAGCTCAACAAGAATGAACATGTTTATGCCCCATCTCCAGAAGCATCACAACATTTCATGGAAAACTCATCATTCCCACACTTCTTCCACATAACATACAGTTATGGGCCAGCCCATGGGTGGGCCCACTGCAGCCTGGTAGAAAATGAGAGTCAAAAACATGCCAATAATCATGTTAATTACAATGCAGTTGGGTACCACTTGAGCTTCACTGCGATAAAAATCCTCACAGAAGGCATCACCCTCACCTCTCAAGACCCTTCAGAGCACAAGAAAAAGCTTTGCTCAAGTTACATGCTTCTCTCCATCCTGAGACCTGTTCCTGAGTTATACCATAATAAGTGAGTTAACAAAGAAAGTACATTGGTGGGGAAATCACAGAGACCCTGCAGAAAAGCCAAACTATTTGACAGAAGCTTGAAACAAACACTGCTCTGGGAAATCATTTGTATTAGCTGATGACTGGATTCTGTTTTCTAACATAGACATGCAACATATTCAACACTACACTCACTGCAGTTTGCTTGGAAAAGCCTTCTGTCATACAACAAAATACATTCTGTCTCAGGAGTGATTCCTGCATATTCACCACAACACCTAGACTCAAAGCATGGGAAGTGTGCATTGGAACTTTCTCCCACTTGCATGGATTTGGACATATGCAAAGCACCAGAAACTGCTTCCTTTGTGGAACTCAGTTCTGTCGGTGTGCTTACTGCTGAGATGATCTGCTATCTTAAACTGAGAACACACAATAGCACTGATCCACAGAAAAAAGGAGAAGTCACCATCTCCCTTGTAAGGTAGTGTGTACAACAGATCACCCTGTTTGTCACGTTTTAGACATCCCAAGAAAGGAGAGAAGTCGCATTCCATTCTGCAGTCTCAGCAAATGACTTCCTTCTGTTTCCACCTCTAATTTGCCTTGTTTATTTCATCTCCATTGTTCTGCTTTCGATCATGAATCATGACCTTTTTTTCTACAGTAGTCAGCGTTTTGTCTAAAAAAAAAAAAAGAGAAATAAGAAAATGATTTAGCAGAACCGTAAATGTGAGTTTTCATTTTGTGGTGGGTGGACTTAATTTTTACAGCAGTCAGTAATTTGAATCATTTGTGGCTTCTAATGGATTATGAGTATCCTTAAAGGGAAAGAAAAAGTGCTGTGACTCTTTTGGTAAGTTTCATAACTCCCACAAGTTGCCAAGGCTTTAATATATTTGCAAATCAGCCCCAAATAACCCATTTAGAAATTCACCTTCTTAATACAGCTATAGCCAAAAATGACTTTGCTCTCAAAAATCCTTGCAAAATACTATTGCACTTGCCCTACTTGAAAAGAATAATGACTAAATAATGATTACCAACGAGAAGTGTTCTCTCCCTCAAACCTAGGAAGGTGGGTTATTGTAAGGTAAGTGTGCAGGGACCAAGAAACTTCACTTCTCTCCCTCGTTCCTAGATGCTCAGAAGTGGTATTAGTGATAGAGAAGTGTCAGTCAATGGTTGAGAAAGGTCCCTTTCTCCTGGTGTAAAGCCACTCCCCTAACTCTGCACCTCCACCGGCCTCGACTTACCACACTACATCATGTGCTTAAGAGCTAGGTCTATGAGGACCCAGAGACTGGGACTGTGCAACCAATCTCAGCCTACCCACCCCATCTAAAGCACTCCCTACCCTGCCATTTGGCTATTTTGCCTGCAGTCCTGCTCTTCCTTCTTTGAGGTCCCCCTTTCAGCCCAGTCCTTCAGATGGGTGATCAATAGATGGATTTTGCTGGAGACATGGTTTCTGGCTTTTCCCCTCAGCCTCACACAATAACACCTGAGGACAAGTGCTGCACTTCAGCCCAGACCCAGCCCTATAGGCTCCTAGGTATCTGAAGAGGGGACTGGCAACCATCAGTGCTCCACAGACACGTTCCTAGCCCAGGGCCTCTGTCTCTTACCAGCACAGGAGAGACCACACTTTCTCCAGCTCAGCACTGCTCTGCTCACATAGTTCATGTTCTGAATTCCTCTAGGCCACAGCACTATCTCCAAAGTCTCCCTTTCCTTGCTACCCACCTGCTAACCAATTGTGATGGTCTGGAGATTGTAGTATCCACACAGACACCTGTGGCCTCTTGCCTAGTCTCAACAGCACCCTCCTTGTGCAGGCCCTCCTGACATGAGACCCCACTCTTGCATCAGTCTTCTAACCCGTATCCCTTCTCCTACTGTGAAGCCTTCCATACATCATTTATACTGTATCCCTAGTCTCACTCCTGCTCAAAAGCCTTCATCTCCCTCCCTCACCCCTGCCCACTTAGCCCTCCATGCTGACCATAGACTACCCAGCTTCCTAGTACTGCTGAAGACATGCCCCAAACTTCTTGTCCACCTCTATCAACACCTGGGCCCCTCGGTCCATGCTGTCCCCTCTGCCTTGAGCAGCCACTACTCCACCTCCACCCCTACTATGTCTTCTTGTTAAAATCCTACTCTTTCTTCAAGACCCACCTCAAATATCCCCCGTTCTTGATTTCTACCATGGATATTTTCTTTCTAAGAATACCCCTCAAGACTTATTTTTCTTCTGTACTCCTCTGTACTGCTTGATTTTATATTGTGCTATATGAATTTATTATCTACTAATAGAACAAAAATATATAAATATTAGACAAAGCAAGGGAGGGAAAACACCTGCCTTCCTTAAAGAAACATTACAAAGTTAAAATGTAGGCAATTGCGAAGCATGAAGCAAACAAGCTATTATTACTAATTGATGATTTAGTAAAAATAAAATGATGATTTAATGAAAATAAATCATCTACGGAGAAGAAAAGTCCATGAAATAGCAAACATTTTGTTTGTTTCTGCCTTTAAGGCAGCATCCGATCACAGACACCCAGGGTTCCAGAGGCTTTGATGCTTCTTCCCAATTTTCTCTGGGATCTATTTTATTTTATTTTATTTTTAATTACTGGTTTCCACAAAGAAAGAAAGTACCTTTCAGGATGCTTCAGGACAAACCCTGGAGCACTGTATTGGCAGAATTCATGGCAGAAACCCAAGGTTACTCTGCTACAAGTCACCACTAGGACCCCTGCAATTCACGGGAATTATAAGAGGCCCTTTGAAGACAATGACAATACAATCACCAGGAAAAAAGGGAGCAGGAAAAGAAGAGCTACTTTAAAACAACTTCATGACATTCATTTATATGGAAGTATTTAGAAAGTGCTGTTCAATGTTATTCATAAATGACATCAACAAAATTCATGAAAACAGGATACTTAAAAGCAATTGATGGCAATTCAAAGCAAATCCATAAGTAATCAAATTTAAAAAGAAAAAAGAATCCTTGATTATATTTCATTATCACATTTGATTTTATATTACCAATCTGTGAATACTTGTGAAAAGGATTACAATTGATAGCAGTAAATTAAAATTACCAGTGCAAAAGTATTCACAGCTTTTCCCCCATCTATTTACTTCATTACTCCAGGGAAAATTTTCAAGTGCCTGCTGAACTCCTGAGGTTCTGGTTATGCTGATCAAGAAAATGGGGGAAAATAGGTAAATATTTGGGAGTAGGAACACAGTCTCACAGGTTTACACAGGAAAGAAAGAAACTATTATGTAGGAGAATACGTAGCGCCAAGAAGGCAGAACAGGGCGAGAAGGTAAGAGAGACTAGAAGCCCAGAAGCTAGACGGGAGGAAAAGAGCTGGAGAAAGCCCAGAGTCTGGAGGAGCCCAGAGTCTGCAGGGTGACCACAAGATGAGTGAGAGCTAGAGAGAGGCAGGGGAGCAAAGGGTTCTGATTCCAAGTCTCCTACTAGCCACCACCACTTCTACAGCCACCCCAGCACACTAGATTAAAAGCTTCCAGAGACTACAACTGTCATTTACTCACCTTTCTACCCTACCATGCCTGGTTCCATACCTTGTACATAGCAGACACTCACATGTTTCTGGGAAAAACAAGCCAATTTTCTGGGAAAAACAACGTCCATTTTTTACCTTCTGAGTTACCCACACAGTGCTACTGCATCAGTCTTGACCATTTTGATGACTCCATTCCCCTACCTGCAGATTCACTGATGGCTTACTATATTTACACCAGAGTGTCACAACTTTAGCAATAAGGACTGGGTACTTCTTTGTTGGGGCAGGGGGTGGGGGGCAGGGGTGCTGGCCTGTATACCGTAAAATCTTTAACAGCAGCTCTGGCCTCTACCCAGTAGATGCCAGAAGTGTCCCACCCCCACTTGTGACAACCAAAAATGCCTCCAGAAAATGCCAAATGTCTCCAAAGAGTTGGGATGGGAGGCAAAATCACTCCTGATTAAGAACCATTTGTCAATACTAAAAGTCCAAATTATTGGAGCTGGCATAGAAGATTCTTTACAATTTCATCTCAATCTACTTTTCTGCTTTGATCTCCAACAGTTCCTGCACCCAAATGCTTAGTTTCAGCCAGGTGGTCCTTTGCATAAGCTCCCACATTGGTGCCTTTACAAAAAAAGTCCTCTTCACCTAGAATAACATTTCTGCTCTCCTTTCACTATAAATGCTTTGACCAACTTAACAGACATTCTTGAGTTCATATCCTTCAGGAAGTCTTCTCTGATCAGGGTTAGTATAAGCTCTGGGTCATTTTCCTTTCCTTTGAATCCTATAGCTTTTCCTGTCTCCACCTTTCCTTATTACAGAAAGGTTGCATGTGCATATGTCTTAGCCTAGCCAGGCTGCTATAACAAAATACCATAAACTGGTAGCTTATAAACAACAGAGATTTATTTCTTAAAGTTCAAGAAGCTGAGAAATCCAAGATTAAGCCACCAGCAGATCCCATGTCTGGTGAGGGCTCGCAGTCTGCTTCATAGATGGTAACTTCTAACTGCGTCCTCACATGTTAGAAGATGTGAACAAGCTCCCTGAGGCCTCTTTTATAAGTGCAATAATCCCATTTATGAGGGCCCTGCCTTCATGACCTAATTACCTCCTAAAAAATCCACATTTTCATACTATTGCACTGGGAATTTGGTTTCAAAATACGAATTTTGCAGGAGACACAGATATTCAGGCCATAACAACATATGTCTGTTTGTGTAAAGTATATCCAACAAAAATATATGCACAAGGACATGAAAGATATCCGTTTTCTGTACTTTCCTCAATGCATGGCAGCCACATTAGAAATTTCCTAAAGCTGATGGATGTTTTTAGGCTAATCATCCTTAATGAAGTGGATATTCTGTCATTATAAATTCAAACTGAGAGAAATGTAAAGAGGATACAGCAGACTATGGCCTGTAGGCCAAATACAACTGGCAGCCTCTTTTTGTAAATAAAGTTTTATTGGTACACAGGCCTATCCGTTTACTTATGTCAGTGACAAATTACTCATCAGTGAGAAGAGTAGTTTCAATAGGGACCATATGGCTAGCAAAGTTTAAAATATATACCACTTGGCCCTTCACAGTTAAAGTTTGCTGACCTCTATGTTAAGCTAACAGAAAAACAACACCCAAGCCTCCAGACTAGCTAAAGATACAAAGGCAAATATCTTTAGACTTTACGTTAGCTGATTTATTTTTATAAAAGGCACAGTAGCATAGAAGTTAAAAGCACTTTTGAACACAGATGTCCTGGGCTCAAATCCAGCTCTATCACT
The DNA here is from genome assembly GCF_000951035.1 of Colobus angolensis palliatus. Lineage (NCBI taxonomy): Eukaryota > Metazoa > Chordata > Mammalia > Primates > Cercopithecidae > Colobus > Colobus angolensis. The sequence continues at coordinate 2,022,023 of NW_012115933.1, read as the reverse complement.
CTGTATGACTGTGGGGGAAATTATTTTACTTCTCCAAGCCCTTGTTTTGTTATTTTCAGAATGGAAATGAAGAAAACTAACCTATCATAAACTTTTGAGGATTAATTGATCAAATTCACATAAAGTGCTCAGCAAAGTGCCTGGGAGTGAATTCTCAGCAAACACAAGCTATTATTTTAAATTGGAAAATCTTTTTGTGTTACATTTTAAAGATTACCATTTTATGATCTATCTGAATTATCTATGAATTATTAACTAAAATAATCAATAAAATTATTCTCAAGTTCTTTGACCCTATAGGATGCATGCAAATATAGCAGTGTTTCCTTGCTCATGACATTATCTGTTCTTTCCTAGTTTATACACTGGCTGCTTAACTGGATCCCCTCCCACCCATCTTTCCCTTGTCTGCCCTCCTCACTATTGCCAGAGAGACCTTCCCATGTTACTCCTGAGAACTAGAACCAACACGCTTTCCTTTTCCTGTGCTAAACAATGCTGGAGCCAGGCAAAATAACCTAGCTATTTGTTCTAGGAAATAGTCACTTTCAGAAGATAAGACTATATGCCAACAAAAATAGCCTACTTATCAAAACTAATGGTTTGCTCATTAGCACTTACTTCACAGCCCTCATCTAGTTGTACTTACCAGTCTAAAGCTATTATGTCATAAACTCTGCCTAATCTTCACCAGTTCCCCACTTTCAAATCACCCAGCCCAAGCCCCAAAACTCTATCAATATCCTTGCCTTATTTCCTTCATCTGAGAAACTACTAAGACTGTCTAGGAGTGGATACCATGCATAGTGCAGTAAGTCTAATAAACTTTACTTAGTGTAACAAGTCATTCTCATTGTCTTCTTAGAGAGCTTACGGCTAGTCTCCACCTCAAAAATATTCTGAGACTCTTCACTGCCTATATACTGAAGTCACTTGACAAGTATTATTGCATAACATTCAATAGAAGCATCAGAGTGATTCATATCACAGCTACCACTTAGGGACTGTGTGAACATAGGTCAGTTACTTTATGCTCCTGTGCCTTAAGTTGTTCTTCTGAAAAGTGGGGATGCCAGAAGCACCTATTTTGCAGATAGCATGCAGCATAGCATGTAGCAGGTGTTCAATAATGGTTAGCAGTTGTTACTTTTATTTATCATCTATTATTTGTCAAGCACTGTACTAGATTCTGCAGAAAGAAATCTGATTAAGACATAGTTCCTTCTCTGAAGGAATTCAGAATCTGGTAGGAAAATCCTAATAGTCAATTCAATGAACTCTTCCAGGCATAGTGAGATCTCCGGGTGTGCTCATAGTACATGTCCTAGAACTTAAAATTACATTATTTTTTAATGCTACTTTTTATATTGTGAACAATCTCATGTGTACAAAAGAGTAGTATATAGAAGTAAACATGAATGCCTGTGAAGCTACACTCAGCTTAAGAATTAGCATAACTGTAGTCTTCCAACTTTCAGTTGTAAGATAAAGGCAGTCCAGTATAAGAAAAATGAGTAGCACTGGGATTCAGATGATGTGGGATCTAGACTTAGTTGTGACACTAGCTAAGTGTGAGACATCTCACTTTTCAACTCCCAGTTAGCTCTTCTGTTGAATGACAGGGGTGGACAAGATGACTGGGAAGGTCCTTCTCTGCTAGAGTGGTCCCTGGTTCTCTAGTCTGCTCCTTCCCGCCAGGCTGTGAAGACGGACGCCTCCAACATTAATCTGCTCACTGTCTCACCAGAACCTTCCAATTTTTCATTCCAAGTTTATTTTTCCCCTGACTTTCAAATGTGAAGAAATCTCCTCTACCTCACATTTAAAACAGAGTCTTCATCTGACATGTTGACACCTCTAACTAATATACTATCTCTTTCCTTCTTTACATTGTCCATTTTTTAACACGTGGGTCACTTCTGAAATGTCCATTTCTCTATCACCATCAGATCCTTTTTTAGATCCCAAGACCCTATGGTAATTGCTTCCTTGAAAGTCATTAAGACTTCTTAGACCAATTCCTGGTTCTCTCCTGCCAAGATGGCCAGGAACATTTCCTAAACGGTCCTGTGGCTCTTTTCCTTTTCTTTTTTAGAGGCAGGTCTTGCTCTGTCAACCAGGTTGGAGTGCAATGGCATGATCATAGCTCACTGCATAATCCAACCCCTGGGCTCAAGCTATCCTCCCGCCTCGGCCTCCCAAGAGGCTAGGATTACAGAGGCGCTCTTCCACGTCCGGTTCTCGAGACCCACACTAACCACTCTTCTTTTTCCTGGGCTGCCTCCTTTCAGCCCAGGTGAATGTAACTGCATACTAGAAAGATCATTGTGCCTCCTACCTCAAAAGAAGACTTTATTGGTGAAGGTTGAGGTCATCAAAAAAGTTTTACTAGACAGAAGAATAACAACAACTAAAATAATAATGTTACACAAATTTAGATGTAAGGACATAATTTGGATGTCATTTATGGAGAAAGAATGGAAAATATCACCTCTTTGTTGTCAATCACATCAATTGCAATTCTTCAGCAAATTAGTCTCACCTACCAATCCAACTAAGTACCTATTTTTGGCTTTTGGAATTTTACTGGGTGGAAGATTGGAATCTATACTGTTGTCAATTCAAATCTGGTATGTTTAGTAAAAAATAAGCTAGCTACTCGTTCAGGAAACTTTCTGTGATGTGCTTCAAAAAGCTGCATGAAAGGGTTTGGGGGATAAAAGGAAAATAATGATAAATGACCTTACAGCACAAACTCAGCTCTCTCTGGCCTCTCAGCAAGCTTCAGGGCTTCATGCATGCCTGCAGCCGAGAGCTTCCGGTTGATATTCCGGTACTGGCACTGAAGCAGGCTGCGATAGGTGGTCCTCAGGTCCCGGTTGAAGAAGGCATATATAAAAGGGTTAATGAGAGAGTTTGCATAGCCTAGCCACAGAAATGTCCTCTCCACCCACAGTGGGATGCAGCTGCAGGAAGTGCCACAGATGAAGGGTCTGGCTGTCGAGAGGAGGAAAAATGGCAGCCAGCACACGGTAAAGGCCCCGACGATGATCCCCAGGGTGGTGGCTGCTTTCTGTTCCCGCTTAAAGATGGAGATGTTTTTCCTTTCATGCTTGAGGAGTCTCGAAAGGTTTGCACACTCTTCCACCTCCTTCTGGAGTTTCACTATGCCATTCAGGGCGATGACGCTGTCTGGCTCCACTCGAGGGAAGCCAGGGAATTTGTGTTTGGCAGCACTCTTCCTGGCAGCCTTGTAAATCTGGTAGTACATGAAAAGCATGACGGACATAGGGATATAAAATGCCACTGCGGTAGAGTAAATCGTGTAGCCAAAGTCCTGGCTGATCAAGCACACCTTATCGTCATTTACATTCTGAGCCCATCCAAAGAGCGGAGGTAAAGTGATGGAGGCAGAGAGAAGCCAGACGGAGAGAATCATCTTCGCCATGCATTTCCCATTTTGCCTCACGGGATATGTGAGGGGCCTTGTGATTCCAAGGTACCTAGTGGAGAGATGGAAAGATAACAGGTGAACACTGTGATCATAACTGGTCAACTGAGCAAGTCCTGCCAGCCAGGTACCAGCACCAGTCCTCACAACAGCCCTTCTAGGTAGGCATCATTACTCCCATTTTGCAGAAAGGTAAACTAAGGCTCTGAGATGTTACCTATTTTATTCCAGGTCACAAAGAGGCATTGCCAGATTGTAGCCTGAGAGCCCTCTGGCTCTAAAGTCAGTCCATGCTTTTTGCATGCCTTACAGTTTTTCACAATCCATGTAGTCAACAAAGTTTAAAGAGCTCCCCCTCCCCATGACCACAGCAACCAAAATCAGCCAGGACAACATAGCAACTCTGATGTAGGATGCTGTGACACATTCTCAAAACAACCAAGGTCTTCCACACTCGCCCCAGCTGTCTTAATTTAGGCCAGCTTTTAATTCATTTTAGCTTTCCCTTTGCATTACAACAGAAGCATTTCTTTAAGATCACACAGATTCATGAGATAGTCTGGGAATCCTAGAGTGTTGAAATGGTTAGCAGAAAATGATATCATTATTATTATTTACCCACAGAAAAGTCTCACACAACAGCAATGTCAGAGGAACAATCTAAGAAATAAAAACAGCCTGCCTTCTCTCTCCGGTTCTTAGGAGAATCACAAAGCAAGGGTACAATTCTGAAAAATATTAGGGAAATCCAATATTTTCTCTGTGCTTAGTTCTATACAGGGAATAAATATTACTCCAAGTCTGTGATCAAGCATTTGTAATGCAAACAAATCTGTGCACACAGAGAAAACATATACAGAAAAGATATTCTGCCAAATGTTTAATATTTTTCAGCTTTTCAAACCTGTGTTTTCCTCATATTTAATAGCCTTAGATTCTATTTTGGGAAGCTAGGAGCACTTGAGAAGCAAAGACAGAAAAAAAGCTGGTCATTTTGTTGTTGTTTTTACTTCCTTTATGTATATAAAAGATACATTATTGAAACATAAAAAGGAAAGATACAGAGAGTACCTAACTTATCAACAGGTTATTTTCTGAAAGTTGGCCAGCTAGTAGGTTAGAACTTAAAAAACAATTTCTGCTAGAAGTATCCTTTAATACTTAAATTATCCCACAAAAGTCCAAAATCATACTTTCACAATGAAAATTAGCATCACTGTAACACAGGAAGACAACATCGAAATTCAGTAAAAAATGATGAGCCAGATGTTCTTACTCCTCTAGAATTCTTTCCTTCAACAAGTATTAATGGAGCTCATTTTACTGGACAGGTACTGTTCCAGGTGTTGGAGATATGGCAGTGGGTAGAAGAGATGAAAATCCTGTGTGCAGGCAAATGGAGAAATCATGTCGGATGAAGGGGAAAACCCGACACCATGGTAATGTTGAAGGGGACTTCTGATCCCTTCCAAGGACTCATGCGTTCACAATGCTGGGTTCCTCATTTGCCAACTTCTGCCTTCCCTTTTCCTTAATAAAGTTGACCTACAATCACTACCGTTAGACTTATCAGCTGTAGTTAGGATTATGATGCTGCTCCCAAACAGAATGAGGGAAGAGAGAGAGGGAGGCTTTCCTTAGGATGCAAGAATAAGAGTTAAGAAAAAGGCAGGCAGTGTGGGGGAAAGTAACTCAGAAGAAGAGAGGGAGGGAAGGAGGAAGGAAGACGGAAAAGGGAGGAGGGAGGGAAAAGGAAAATCTAGTCCTTGTTCTCAACCAGCTCCTGTGAATGTGGCCTTTTGGGCACCTTCCTTATTTCCCCAACAGCCTTTCCCCAGACCTGCATTTTGATTTCTTGTCTCTCTTTGTCTACAGCCCCATTGTAAACTGCCTGCTCTCAAGCCTGAATGTGGCATCCAAGACATGAGCCCAGGTCGGTGCCTCAGGTTCACCAAGGAGTGAAGTCCAGCAGGTAGAGGTTACTTTACACAATTCCCCAGGAGGCCACCAGATGGCATTGTCAGACCATTTTACACCTACTTACTGGGATTGGGGGTATGTGGATAGGGTAGATGGTTGATTTAACAGGTTGTTATGTTGGAAAAATTAAGACAAAAAAAGAAGTTACATTTTATTTGTGGAGAATTTAAGAAATTAGCAAGCCTGGAATTCACAATCTAGTAAACTCCTATTTTAAGGAAATCCTTTTTCTCTCCCATTTCTTCATACTTTCCTTACTAGAACTATGCCTTCCCACTTAAGTAACAATTCCATCTTTTTCCTGGTTATTAAGTACAAAGAACATTTTAGAATATTAGATAATCTCATTTAAATGGTATGTTTATTCATTCTAGTACACTTAGGCTGACACATTATATTTCAATCATGGTGATTAGTCTACATTCAGCCTGCCCTGGATGTACAAATTATATTTCATAAACTCTGTTCTACTTTAGGCACCATTCTCTAATTATTTCAAGACATCCTACAATAAGATAGTTATATTTACTTCTTAGGCCCCTCACTTCCACCTGGTGAGACATTATAAGGCTAAAATCAACTGAAATATTACTAGAAAAAAAAAAATGAGTGCTCACTGAAGTGTCTGGATATAAAATTAATAAACAAAAGTTAATATTTTATGTTGTAACCATTAACAATCAGAAAATAGTGTGGAGATGATGCAATTAACAACAATTAAAAACATCTAGGAAAAAGCTTTTTTAAAATAATACCTAGGGCCTATATGGAGAAAATACAAAATGCTACTGAGGTACATTTTTAAAAATACTTAAATCCATGGGGGAAAAACTTGTTTTTTCAATAAGAAAATCTAGTATTATAAAAGTACCTATTTCCCCTTAATCTGTAAATACCATATAACCCCAAATGAATAAACTGGCATGGCTTTTGTTAATGATTTTAAAGCTCACCAAGTCAACATGCAAAAATGTACAGATAATCTGAAAAAGAATAATGAAGAGATACTTTTCCTATTAAAAAAAGCAACAGAAATAAAAGCCCCCCAAAAATTATTCAAAAAGGTATCAATAAAACAGGATACTTTCAAATTGATTCAAATATATACAGGAATTCAATATAAAAGGAGTCACTTTAAATCACTAGTAAAAAATTGGATATTCACAAAGTCTCACAACTGTTCAGCAATTGAGGTAAAAGTATTACTGGCTTCTTACCTTTCTTTTGATTAAATATAAATCCCAGATGGATCAAAGATTATCATGTAAAAAAAATTGAACCCTAAGACTATGAGAAAATATTGGCAAGTATTTCACAACCCTGAGATGACAAAGGCCATTCTTAACTATAATACAAAAGCTTGAAAGTATAAAATGAAACATCAAGAAATGTTTGTAACAAACAAAATAAATAAGTGACATTTATAAGCAACATTTAGTTTAATTCAAAAATCATTCTGTGAAGAGTTAAAAGTCAAATCATAAACTAGAAATCTAAATGGCAATATCACAATATTCACAGATTTCCTACAGGTCAATACAAAACACAACCATCCCATAGTAAGAACTTCAGAGTTTGTAAAAGAAAAAGGAAAAAGCCAACCATCCCAAAAAAAAATATTTAAGCAACTGATCAAAGAAGAAAAACTAATGGCCAAAGCCAGGTGCCGTGGCTCATGCCTATAATCCCAGCACTTTGGGAGGCCAAGGTGGAAGGATCACTTCAGGCCAGGAGTTTGAGACCAGCCTGAGCAACATAACAAGACCCCATCTCTATTTTAAAGACAGGGAGAGAGAAACTATGACCAATAAGCACTTAAAAATATGTAGAACTTCATTAATAATCAAAGAGATGCAAATTTTAAAACGACACATTTTTATCATTTGCCAATATTTAAGAAAGACAAAATCCAATATTAGAAAACTGTGAAAAAGCAATCGTTCTATTACGTTGCTATTGGAAGTGTCAACTGAAATAATTCTGGTAGACAGTTTGGTAATTATCAGATATCTAGAATTTTGTCTTAAGAAGATAATTGTATAGATACAAAATGACTAATGTGCAGAGATGTTGCTAAACACATAATAGAGGAAAAAGGATGCAATCTAAGTATTATCAATAGGAGATTAGATATGGTATATATTTATATATATATATACTGTATACAATATGTATAATGCAACCATTAAAATGATGATGTACATTTGTATTTACCAACACAGAAACAACAGAAGAGTGGATTAAAAATGCATTGATAATAGAATATCATATAAACATATTTCATTAACCTTTCTATATAAAACCGGGTGTATGCCTGTGTGAGCATGTCTGTGTATGCACAGATGTCTACAAGAATATCAACTAAAATATCAATAGTAGTTCTACCTGAGAGGTAGAAATTGTAATGATTTTAATTTTTCTTTATATTTCTCTATGCTTGATATTTTTGTAGTGAGCATGTAAAAAAACCCCACTACTTTAAGAACAAAATAAAAGATTTAAGAGGATTCTGATATTCCTAAATTACTAAATGATTCTGGCAATAGAAACAATCTGGTTCATAAAACCTTTAGAAAGCTGATAATTAAATCTTATATTGTTTTATTTGATTAGCTTGTCAAAAGTGCTGTATTATAATACATTCATAAGTTCATACAAAAGAAAAAGAACTCATTGGCATTTAAAATCCCATAATTACTATATAAAGTAATATTGGTATTCAGGGAAGTATTTCTCTAAATTATACATTCATTCTTCCAAACCTTGTATCGAATAAATCTTACCTTCAAGGGAGAGAAAGAAAAAAAGAAAAAAAAATAGACTGATTTTTAATATTCCTTAATTATGCATGTTTAATATTTATCACACTAACATTTTATCCTCACTGTTAATTAGAAAGCAGGATGCTTATAAAGTCTTCAAAATTTTACTGTAAAATGCATACAAATGTTAAAGTACAGTAAATCTCAGAGACAAAAGCACCAAAGTATTATATAATTGAGAAATATATGCAACTCACATTAGGGGTGCTATTGAAGTACAGGTTCAGGGAAAAAGAGGATTAGGGAGTTATAATCTGCATAGAGAGGGATCGGAAGTAAACTAACTCTGCTGCCTGTCTTCTGTTCTAACTGTATAGAAATGGTAGATAACAGTTCTTTAATCAAATGGCTTCTTCCAAGTTTCACTGCTATAGAATAATAATCTAGGGAGTAAAAGAAACTGGGTAGAATTATTCTGAAATATGGTGGTTTTTCAGAATGTTCAGCTTAAAAAGGGTTCACACACTTAGAACACCTCCTCCAGGAGATTCCTCCCTTGCAGTTGGCAAAATCCACTAGAATCTCCAGCTAATGTCAGTGGCTCCTGAAACTGCCAGATCATCAGAATCACTCAGGAGCTTTAGAAACATGCAGATTCCCAAGCCAATATTCTCATTCAAGGATTGGAGACCTAGGACTTTCCGTTTAGGATTGACTGTTCTGGGTCTTTATCCCACACACTGCTGTCAAAGCAGCATTCTCCCATTCAATTACAAGGACTTTATACTTATCACATGAAGGGCTTTACTTACTGTATATTTCATCTGAACAGTTTGCTTCCAGTTTAGTCTAACAAAGTCATTATGAATCATGTTTCCATTATCTCAGCTATTAGATTTATTTCCCAGTACTGTGCTAAATGAGATGTGTGGTCTTTATGTTTTAATCAAGTTGCAGATTTTTCTTAAGTGCATAATACCCAACAGGGTTTTTTAAAACCTTTTTGACCATAGTTCACAAAAAGAAATATAACATTTTACCTATATAATAAACTGATATGTGTGTATATTTATATTTAGGAAATTAAAACAAAAGTTTCACAAATCTATATTTACCATTATAAACCATTATTTACTCTCTTCTATTCTATTTCAGGCTTTCTAAGTGCTGGCCTTAATGCACTAAATTGATTTCATAACCCATTATTGGATCAAGGCCTAAAGTTTGAAAATTACTCACCTTCACCAAACACATGAAAAGGTGTTTAACATCATGAGTCATGAGAAAAATGCAGATTAGCACAATGAAATGTCACTAACAGCCATCAGAGTGGTTAAAATTTGATGATGATGATGATAAAAACTATAAAGCCAAGTGTTCTGTGAAGATATGAAACAATTGTGATTCTCACACATTACTGGTGGGAGTGTAAACTGAGGCAGTAACTTTGGGAAACTATTTTGTAATATCTATTAAAGCTAAATAATACACACACTATGATCTAGCAATTGCAAGTATATAATGAATTTTAACCAAAATACACATACAAAACTTTATAGCAGCACTGTTGGTAATAGCCCCAAATGAAACTCACCCACTCTACAAAAGTAAAATTAGTATAACTCTATAATAGTAGAATAAGTACATAAACTGTGGCATATTTATGCAATGGAATTCTACAAAACAATGAGAATGAAGCAGTACTGCTTGTCAACATGGATGATTTTCACAAACATAAGGTCGAGCTAAAGAAGCTAAAAAACAAAAGAGAACATACTATTCCAAACCAGGCAAAACTAGCCCCTGGTAACAGAAGCCACAATGGCAGTTACCTCTGGGGAAGGGCAGGTCCTAAGCAGTGAGGGTGCAGGAGGAAAGCTTGGAGTTCTGAAAATGTTCTTTCTCTTCCTCTGGGTGTGTTAAGCAGGTGAGCATTCACCTTGTAGAAAGTAAGTGAGCTATTCAGTTATGATTGGTGCAGTGTTCTGGATGTACGGAAATCAGGGTTTTTTTAAATACTAAAAGTAAAATTTTAACAATACACTGAACTTATCATTTGCCATTAACCTAGATGCTGACCTGTTCTCTAAAACCATCATTACAGTGGGGTTCCAATATACTTTTAAACCATTTCCATCAGTGTTTCTAAGCTGCACTTACAGTTAGGACCAATAAACAACTTAAATTCCTTATTCTGCCCTCAGCAGTGAGGGAGGGAAGTAGATAAAAGAGAAGGGGGGAAGAAGCAACAAAATTCAATCAAGTTTGGAAACACAGTAGCAAAGCCTCCTCTTTGAGAAAGCATATTATCATTAAACAAAAAGGAGAGTTTCCCTTAACAGAGAAAATCAGATTTAATTAAAATAAAACAAATCACTTAATTCTAAAAGTACCTGTAAAAATTCATACATTATATTTGTTAACTGTTGCTACATAACTAATTACCACACTTTAGTGGCTTAAGACACCACCAAGGAAAACCCTGTGGCAAAAAAAGAAAGAAAGAAAAAGAAAACTACATGACTATTAAAGGATTTTTAGATAATTATACAAAGTCATGAAAATGAATAGTGTGAGAGATTAGTAGTGACCCCTGAATTATACTTGTTAATTACCTCAGTTGTACATGGATTCACAATAAACTAAATTTTCCCAAAGATTTTGGCCTTTTATTCCTCAGAAAAAGGGGGTGGGGGTGGCAGCAAAGAAAGAACCAAAATTTATCAGCAATAATACAAGAAATTAATGGCATAAAACCTTAAAAACTTTGTAAAGGTTAGAGGCAGGAAAAGAAAAGAAAATATTCTGTTTTATGATGCTTCTGTGTGGCTTTCAACCCCATCCCATAGAAGCAGTACTGAGGAAAGGGGGTGAGTAAATCCTTAAAATTCCAAATAATACCTTCATTTTGGAGAGAAGCAAATCGAGCAGGTGAGAAGACAACCTAAAGAAAAGTACTGAAAAGCCATGAAGAGCAGAAGCCCCACATGCCATTTTAGCAGAGTTAAGGGCCAGCAGAACTTGTCATCTTTCGGGACACTGAACTGAACCAGAGTAGTATGCCAAGTTCCAGAAGACTGGTAAATCCTGAGCTTAGCGGGATATTTTCTGGTCCAGGACATCTAATGAGTACTCAGAGTAAAGAGTAGTCCTCCTTAACAAACTTCACTCAGCTGCAGTAGAATCTACTCCCTTCCTTTCCCTGCAACCCTACACTTTCAGGCAATTGAAAAGTAGATACACTAAATACTAGCCTAAAAAGAGAAAAATAGCATATCAAATAAGGCAGAATATCAATGATAATTCAACCACAGTATGTGAGAACAAACATTAGGGTTTAAATAAACAACTCATGTTAAGAATGAGCAAAATGAAAAATATAAACTGTTACAGCAACTACACAAACATGCTCCAACAATAAATAACAACAATGAAAGGAAAAAAGAAAGAAAGAGAACATGGCTAAGACTTGAAGAACCAAGTCAAGAGGCAAACACAATATTCAGAATAGAAGTTGTTTTCCTAAAAGTACTTTTCACTGTAAGAGACCTTAATAAATATATGTGATCACTGAAGTAGAGGCTCAAAGATGTTAAAACAGCAGAATGAGATAAAAAGAGACTGCTAAGTTAAGAAAATAAATTGAGGCCAGAACATTATCAGGGCAGATCTAATGGATGAATAAGCAGGAGCTGAGAAGAGAAACAGACACACCTGACCAGGCGCAGTGGGTCACGCCTGTAATCCCAGTACTTTGGGAGGCCAAGGCGGGCAGATCACGAGGTTAGGAGTTCGAGACCATCCTAGCCAATATGGTGACACTCTGTCTCTACTAAAAATACAAAAATTAGCTGGGCATAGTGGCGCTTGTCTGTAGTCCCAGCTACTTGGGAGGCTGAAGCAGAAGAATTGCTTGAACCCAGGAGGTAGAGGTTACAGTGAGTAGAGATCGTGCCACTGCACTCCAGCCTGGGTGACAGAGCGAGGCTCCATCTCAAAAAAAGAAAAGAAACAAGACACACCTGAAAAGCAAATCAATGGCATGGAGTAAAAAGGCTTGAGGTAATCATATCAATGCATAAGGAAAAATTTATTCAAGCAATTAGAAGGTGATAGGTAAGGAGAACACACAAAGATAAGACATGATAATAACATCTCCCTAAAGAAAAGAAAGAAACTAAACAAGGAGGATGGAAATTGTTTAAGTAAATAGAGCTGCAACATGTAAAAAGTACACAGTGATATAATTTAGGACATTTTCCTTGAATCAATGAAAGAGCTGAATCTTACCAGCAGAAGGACACTAACATAGTTGGGAAAAAGTGATACAGAATTATTATCCATGATACCTATCCTAGTAAAGTTATTGAACTTCAAGACATGGAAAGACCACTGCAGGAATTTGGGAATGAAAAAAAAAAAATCAGAAAATATGCAAGGTGGAAAAAAAATCAGACTGATTCTCAACAGCATAATTCCATGCCAAAATATAATAGAAAATGTCTAAAAATATAGAGTGTATAAAATGTGAAATAGCATTATGCCTGTTATCTAAAATTATAAAGCTAAGAAGTAGACATTCTCAAACATGAGAGAATTTGAAGAGTAAAGTACCCATAAAGCCTATTTTGGGGGAGGAAATAAAATCCATCCAACCAAAAATGAACCAAATGAAGAATTTAAAACCAGGGAAACAATGGCTATTATTGAACTTGTTTAAATGCAACAGTAAGATCTATGGGAATTATATTAGCACAACAGAATGTAAATTTTACAAAGTAAAAATAATATAAGCCACAAGAATCAGGAGCTGGGGGAAGCAAGGTAGGATACAGTGTTAGAGCACTAATCGATTCAACTTGCAAAGTAGAGATCAACTGATGCTGTCTAAAATTGTAACATTTTAAAATTGTAACATTTTAAAATTGTAACATATAGTTTATACAAATCCAACCTCCTAATGGCTTTCACATTTTCCCATAATCTTTACACAATCTTTCAGGAACAAATAGCTCTTAAAATTAGTGCTGTACAAAGGAAAGGAAATCAGTGTATCAAAGGGACATCTGCATCTCCATGTTTACTGTAGCCCTATTCACAATAGCCAAGGTATTGAATCAACCTAGGTGTCCAACAACAGATTAATGGATATAGAAAGTGTGGTGTGTACACACAATGAATACTATTCAGCCATAAAAAGAGGGAAAGCCTGTTGTTCACAGAAACATGAATGAAACTGGAAGACATTAAGTGAAATAAGCCAGGTACAGAAAGTTAAACACCGCATGTTCTCACTCTAAAATTAGTTGATCTCATAGGAGTAAAAAGTAGGACAGAAGATAACAGAGGCTGGAAAGGGTAGGAGGAAAGAAGGATATACAAAGATTTGTTAAAGGGCACAGAATTAAAGCTAGGCAAGAGGAACAAGTTCTAGTGTTCTATAGCACTGTAGGATGACTATAGTTAACAATGCATTATATAGTTTCAAATAGCTAGAAGGAGGATATTGAAAATATTCCCAATGCAAAGAAATGATAAATGTTTGAGATGAGGGATATGTTAATTACCCTGATCTGATCACTATACATTATATGTATCAAAACATCAATATGGGCTGGATGCATTGGCTCACGCCTGTAATCCCAGCAATTTGGAAGGCCAAGGCAAGTGAATCACCTGAGGTCAGGAGTTTGAGACCAACCTGGCCAAATGGTGAAACCCCATCTGTACTAAAACTACAGAAAATTAGCCAGGCGTGTTGGTGGGCATCTGTAATCCCAGCTACTTGTGAGGCTGAGGAGGGAGAATTGCTTGGATCCAGGAAGTGGAGGTTCCAGTGAGCTGAGATTGCACCATTGAACTCCAGCCTGGGCAACAGAGTGAGACTCTGTCTCAAAAATAAATAAATAAAATAAACATGTACCCCATAAATATGTACAATTATTATGTGTCAAAAAAATTAAATGAAAAAATAGTAGCTCTGACTGAAAGTTCTTCTACTTCAGTTTATTTTTCTTCTTTTAAATTTAAGTAAATTTAGTTTTAATATTTTTTTAAAATAACATGCATAGTATGATATCATTTTTATAATTTTTTTAATCAATCAACTTTCTACCTACCTGTCATTGAGTCAACTAACCAGCTAGCCAGTCATCCTCCTAAGTGGACATAAGTATAAAGAAACATCTAAAATGATACTTACTACGTGTTATTTATTTTATTTTTCTGCATAAGAGTTTAGGTGATTTGTTTTCTTTTTCATATTTTTTATAATTGAATTTTCATAATGAGCACATACAGTTTTCAAAACATTAAAGAATTACTCTAAAATACTGCAAAGCTTTATTTTTTATTTTTGGACTGTTTCTACCTTACCACTTTCTCTTTTTTACTATACATATATTGTGAAATGATTACCACAGTAAAGTTAGTTAACACATCTATTACCTCACATAGTTACCATTGTGTGGGGGGGGCAGGGGCAGGGGGCGGTGAGGTTTACTCTCTTAGCAAATTTCAAGTGTACAATATACTACTGTTAACAATAGTCACCATGCTGTACATTAGATTTCCATACCTTATTCATCCTACAACTAAGAGTTTGGACCAACATTTCCCCTTTTCCCACATCCCCATTCCCCTGCCAACAACCATGCTACTCTCTGTTTCTAAGTTTTTTAGATTCCATATACAAGTGAGATTATGCAGTATTTATCTTTCTCTGTCTGACTTATTTCACTCAGCATAATGCCCTGAAGGTTCATCTTTGTTATTGCAAATGGCAGGATTGCCTTCTTTTGTAGCTGAAAAATATTCTATTGTGTATATATACCACATTTTTTTTATCCACTCATCCCTTAACAGACACTTAGATTGCTTCCATAGCTTGGCTATAGTAAATAGTGGGCAATTAACATGGGAGTGCAGATATCTCTTCAACATACTGGCTTCATTTCCTTTGGATATATACCCAGAAGTAGAAGTACTGGATCATATGGCAGTTAGTTGTATTTTTATTTTTTAAGGAACCTCCATACTGTTTTCCATAAGAGCTGTACTAACTTACATTCTCACCAACAAGTGCACAAGGGTTCCCTTTTCTCCACATCCTCATGAACACTCAAGATTTCTTGTCTTTTTGATAACAGCTATCCCAACAAGTGTGAGGTGATAGCTCATTGTGGTTCTGTTTATGTTTCCCTGATGACAAGTGATGTTGAGCACCTTTTCATGTACCTGTTGTCCATATGTATGTCTACTTTGGAAAAATGTCTATTCAGGTCCTTTTCCCTTTTAATGGAATTATTTGGGTTTTTGTTGTTGAGTGATATGGGTTCTTTAAATATATTGAATATTAACCTCCCATAAGATACATAGTTTGTGAATATTTTCTCCCATTCTGTACGTGGCCTTTTCATTTTGTTAACTGTTTCCTTTTATGTGAAGAAAATTTTTATTTTAATGTAGTCCCATTTGTTTATCTTTGCTTTTGTTGGTGTTATGTCCAAAAATATCACTGCCAATACCGATATAAAGGAGTTTTTACCCAACATGGTGAAACCTCATCTCTACTAAAAATACAAAAATTAGCTGGGTGTAGTGGTGGATGCCTGTAATCCCAACTACTTGGGAGCCTAAGGCAGAGAATTGCTTGAACCCAGGAGCAGAGATTGCAGTGAGCTGAGTTCGCACCACTGCACTCCAGCCTGGGTGACAGAGTGAGACTCCATCTCAAAAAAAAAGAAAAAAAAAAAAACAGAAATGATATTCAGATGAGAGAATTTGATTTTGGTCTATACCATTTATTAGCCAAGAAAACTTCAATCATTTAAATCAGCAGCAGCATTGTTATGTTAATACCTGTTTTCAATCACACAGCTGCAGATAAACTGTCAAGTATTATATAAATGTAAGGTATTATGATTTATTAGCAAAGTTTAAAACTTTTTCTGTAAAAGCCACAAAAAATACATAAAACATGACTAATGCTAGGACAAAAAGCCTTACAGCTTTCCTCACAAATTTTAATTTTATATTAGTGTATTAGGGTTCTCTAGAAAGACAGAACCCATAGAATATATAGAAGGTAGATATAGGAGAGGTGATTTATTTATTTATTTATTTTTTTTTTTATTATACTTTAAGTTCTAGGGTACATGTGCACAACGTGCAGGTTTGTTACATATGTATACATGTGCCACGTTGGTGTGCTGCACCCATTAACTAGTCATTTACATTAGGTATATCTCCTAATGCTATGCCTCCCCAGCCTCCCCACAATAGAACCCAGTGTGTGATGTTCCCCTTCTTGTGACCAAGTGATCTCATTTTTCAATTCCCACCTATGAGTAAGAACATGCGGTATTTGGTTTTCTGTCTTTGCGATAGTTTGCTGAGAATGATGGCTTCCAGCTTCATCCATGTCCCTACAAAGGACACGAGCTCATCCTTTTTTATGGCTGCATAGTATTCTATGGTGTATATGTACCACATTTTCTTTATCTGGTCTATCATTGATGAGCATTTGGGTTGGTTCCATATCTTTACTAATGTAAAAAGTGCTGCAGTAAACATATGTGTGCATGTGTCTTTATAGTAGGAATTTATATTCCTTTCGGGATATACCCAGTAATGGGATTGCTGGGTCAAATGGTACTTCTGCTTCAAGGTCCTTGAGGAATCGCCACACTGTCTTCCACAATGGTTGAACTAATTTACATCCCCACCAACAGTGTGAAAGCATTCCTATTTCTCTACAGGTTCGCCAGCATCTATTGTTTTTTGACTTTTTAATAATTGCCATTCTGACTGGCTTGAGATGGTGTCTCATTGTGGTTTTGATTGGCATTTCTTTAATGATCAGTGATGCAGAGCTTTTTTTCCTATGTTTGTTGGTCACATAAATGTCTTCTTCTGAGAAGTATCTGTTCATATCCTTTGCCCACTTTTTGATGGGTTGCTTGTTTTTTTCTTGTAAATTTGTTTAAGTTCTTTGTAGATTCTGGATATTAGACCTTTGTCAGATGGGTGGATTGCAAAAATTTTCTCCCATTCTGTAGGTTGTCTGATCACTCTGTGGTTTTCTTTCTTTTTCAGATAGTTTGTTGTTACTCTACAGAAACGCAATTAATTTGTATGTGTTGCTTTTGTATCTCACAACTTTATTAAATTCACTTATTTAGTTTTTGGCAGAGTTTTGGTACAGTTTTTTTTTGGTGGAGTCTTTAGAGTTTTCTACATATAAAATCATCATGTCATCTGAAAACAGAAACAATTTTACTTCTTCCTTTCTAATTTGAATGCTTTTTCTTTTTCTTGCCTAATTAGTAGGCTAGGACTTCCAGCAGTATGTTGAACAGAAGTGGTGTGAGTGGACAACCCTGTAATTCCCAATATTAAAGAAAAAAATTTCAGCTTTACACCACTGAGTATGATGTTAACTAAAAGGATGTTGAATTGTGTCAAATGCTTTTTATTCATCTACTGACATAATTATATTATTTTTATCTTTCCTTCTGCTAATGTGGTATATCATATTTATTGATTTGCATACATTGGACCATCTTTTGCTAGTATTAATATTATGCTGAGGATTTTCGCATCTATGTTCATCAGAGATATTGGCCTATAATTTTATTTTCTCATACAGTCCTCATCCAACTGTGCTATCAAGGTAATGCTAGCCTCATAAAATGAATTTGGAAGTGTTCCTTCCTGTTCAACTTTTTGGAAGAGTTTGAGAATAATTCACATCAATTCTTCCTTAAATGTTGGGCAGATTCCCCAGTGAAGTCATCTGGCTCTGGACTTTGGTTTGTTGGGAGGTTGTTTTTATTATTGATTCAATTGACTTACTAGTTATTGGTCTGTTCAGATTTTCTCTTTCTTCCTAATTCAGTTTTGATAAGTTGTATATTTCTAGCAATTTACCCATTTCTTCTAGGCTTCTCCTAGAAGTAACCCTATTAGTTACTTTATGATGATTCATAATAGTCTCTTATGATCCTTTGTATTTCTGTGACATCAGGTTTAATGCATCCTCTTTCATTTCTGATTTATTTAATTATTCTCTCTCATTTTGAGTCCAGTTAATGGTTTGTTGATTTATCTTTTCCAAAAAAAAAAAAAAAACTAGCTCTGGTTTGTTAGTGTTTACTATTGTTCATCTAGTCTATTTCTTTATTTTTGCTCTGATCTTTATTATGTCTTTCTTTCTGCTAAATTTGGTCTATTTCTATTTCTAATTCTTTGACATATAAAGTGACATTGTTTATTTAGGTTCTTTCTCTTTTTTTCTTAACATGTAGGTGTTTATTCCTATAAACCTTTCTCTTAGAAATACTTTCATGGCATCCTGTTATTTTTGGTATGCTGTGTTTCCATTTTTGTTTCAGAATTTTTAATTTCTGTTTACATTTCTTCTTTGACCCATTGGTTGTTCAGAAGTGTGTTGTTTAATTTCCACATAGCTGTGAATTTTCCACTTTTACTCTTGTGATTGATTTCCAGTTTCATACTACTGTGTTCAGAAAAGATACTTGACATGATTTCAATCTTCTTGAATTTGTGAAGCATATTTTGTGGCCTAACATATGACCTATCCTGGAAAATGTTCTGTGTGTGCTTGAGAAGAATGTATATTCTGCTGCTGCTGGGTGGAATGTCCTGTATATGTCTGTTAGTTCATTTGGCCTATAGTTCTACTCATATCTGTGGTTCCTTATTGACATTATGCTTGGATGATTTATTCATTGTTGAGAGTAGGATATTTAAGTCTCCTACTATTATTGTATTGCTGTTTATTTCTCCCTTCTATTAGTATTTGCTTTACATACTTAGGTGTTCCAAAGTCAAATGCATAACTATTTAAATTGTTATATCTTCCTGATTAACTGACCTCTTTATCATCGCATAATGACCTTGTTTGTCTCTTGTGATTGTTTTGGCATAAAGTCTATTTTGTTTGATATAAATGTAGCCACTGCTATTCTCTTTTGGTACCACTTGCATGAAATATCTCTTTCCATCCCATTTTCCATTCCACTTTCAGCCCATGTGTGTCCTTAAAGCTAAAGTGAGTCTCTTGTAGGCATCATGTTATTGGCTCTTATATTTTATCCATTCAGCCATTTTATGTCTCTTGTTTGGAGAATTTAATCCGTGTACATTGAAATTACATGTTGATAGATAAACATTCACCACTGCCATTTTATTCACTGTTTTCTACCTGTTTTGTAGTTCCTTTATTTCATTCTTCCTTTCTCACTCTCTTCCTCTGTAACTTGAAGAGTTTTTGTAGCAGTGGTATACTTTCTTTTCTCTTTATCTTGTGTGTATCTACTACAGGTCTTTCCTTTATGTTTACCATAAGGATTACATAAAATAACTTACAGTTATAACATCACCCTATTTTAAGCTGATATCTTAACTTCCATTGCGTATAAAACTCTACAGTCATCTCTTCTAACCTTTATAGGTTCGCTTTGGCAGGGAAAGAACTTCACTACTCAGTCCAGCCTATGGTTCTTGATGGGTCAACTGGTAGCACTGACGGACAGATAGAGTTTCCTGTTGAGGTCTCTAATTGAGTGGGGCCATTGCAGGTAGTCTAAAGCTGGTTGGGTTTGCTGCCTGGGATCCGAGGTCAAGCAGGGGCTACCGGCTGGACTCCCTGGTCTGGCTGGGCTACTAGCTGGACTCTACCCACAGGCTGTGCTCAGCAATTGGGAAGAGCCTTAGGCTGGGCTCCATGGCCAGGCAGGGTCACTGGCGAGGCTTTCTGGTGGGATGATGCCATGAGCTATGCTCCTCAGTTGAAAGGGGCTACTGGATTGGCTCTCTGCTCGGTGGGGCCATAGGCTGGGTTCCACAGATGGGTGGGGTTGCTGTCTGAGCTCCCTGATTAGGTGGGGCCTAGGGGCAAAACTCTCTTTAAAATTATCATTTCAGCCATTAATTTCATTTGCCTGCCAATTGGCCCTTCTTTATAAATCTCTTCACGAACTTGGCAAGTTTGGAATTAACAGCTGATTTAACCATACTCAATTTCTCTGAAATTTTTACAAACTATCTTTGCACTATAAATTCTCATTAGCTTCTTAGTTTATTAAGTAAATGTTGGGAGAAAGTTAGTTCTATGCATCCTAATGGCATAATCTCCCAATGAGTTGTAGTGGACTAAATATGGCCATATATTCTTTGCCATCCCTTTTGATAGATAAATTTTTCTCCTCCCCTTTATTCTGGGCTGGCCTTGTGGCGTGTTTTTACCAACAGAGAGTACACCAAGTGCTGCCATGTGACCTCCGAGGCTGACCCTTAAGAGATGTCCAGCTTCCACCTTTACTGCCTGGAAAACTCCTCCTGCATTTAGCTAGTATTTGTGCTGGGCTGTAGGATGCTTCACTCACATTCTCAGTGCTTCCCCAAGTATGCTTTCCTTCTTAGCATAGTTAGCCTAGGCTTCCTCAGCGCATGACAGACTTCTCATGTGTCAGCTAGCTTCCCAGGGGGAGTTTTCCAAACAATAAAGGTGGAAGCTTCTTAGATTATCCCAAAATTTGGATCCCAGCCAAGACTTCCCCCTGGAGCTCCAGACCCATGAATTGACTGCCTCCTTCAAATCTCTACTTGGGTATCTTTAAAGTGTCTTTTTCACTCCCTCCTCTAACAAGATTTTATTAAACACTTCTATGAGTCTGGCACCATCTCGACATGTCCAAATGTATCATCTCCACAAAACTGAACATCCTTCCATTTCCCCAACTTAGTGAATCTGTCCCAGAAACCTGAGAGTCCTTCTCATTCACCATCTTAATCCAGCTCTGCCTATTTTACCTCCTCAATGTCTCTAAAACCTATCTACTTTTCTGTCTCCATTGCCATCACTCAAGAATCATTCTCTCTCCACAAGTATTGCAATAGCCTCTAAATTGGTTCCCTCACAACTACTATTCTCCTTCCTAACCCATTCTCCTCATGTATCTGGGGTGATTTTTCTTAATGTTAATTTATTTCATCAAGTAAGTAACGTTTTCCCACACTTCGAAAATACATAAGGCATATATATATTGAGAAACCTTGCTTCAAATTCTGTTTCCATCCTCTTCATCCCCCACCTCCAATATGTATCATTTTTATAAAAATCTTGTGTGTCCTTCATCTTTTCTTTGTCCAAATGCAAGCAAATAAGAATATATGTTCTTATCTCCTTCTTTCTTATATGTAAGATAGCATACTGGATACCCTCTTCTGCAGGTTACTTTTTTCACTTAATATATCCTCAAGGTACTTCCATACTAGTGCATCAAGAGCTCCCTCATGCTTTTTTAAAACTGCAAGTATTAAATTGTGGGACTCTGCCATCATTTATTTATCTAGTAATAAATAAGTAATGTGATAAATAAATTCAAATGATTTTCACATCATTCTTATTCTCATGTCCACCAATCAAGGACAAAATGAAATCCACACTTCAGATGTGAATGGTCAAACATATAAAGAATACAACAACTCCAACTTCTTCCTTGGTGATGTGAATTCTAAAACTTAGTGGCTGTCAGTCCTTCAGTTGGCCTTTGAAGAAAAGGAAGAAAGTTGTTGGCCAAGGCTGGTGTTCAGTTACAGAAGGTACCACTGAAACAGCACAGTTCTGATGATTCCTCCCACTAGCCAAGAATACTTTCATTACTACAGCCCACAGTACTATGTTCCAAAACAAATCCTGCAACTACTAAGGGTGTGTGTCCCAGAGCCATCTTTGTAGAAAAGAAGAGCTTCCTCAAATCTCAATTGCTGCACTATTTGAATGTAAACATTATTTTACTTCTAACTGTGAGGATACCATGCATAGCAATCTAGTTTCATCAATATTCAAGTTTTTAAAAGCATATAAAACTATGGCACCTGGGTAAGCTTTGGGTAAGACAACTGTCTCTGTATTTCATACTTTGACAAGACCATTTCTCTTTCTTAAGGAAGTCGTATGGAAAGTTTTGGATTAAATTTACTCTATACTCTCTTTTCCTATTCATTACTTTTGATAATTGTTAATTAATTTGCCCATTTCCATTAATCTTCCCCCAAAGCAATCAACAAACGTGTTCAATATTTAAATGCATGTTATTTTTGCATATGTAGGCATATTTTCAATGTGTTTTCTTTCTGAATTAAATTGCTTATCTGAACGAGGCCTATCACAAATGTTCATATATTTCCACTAAAATAGAGTAAAATACAAATACTTACATATTTATCAAAGTGATCTGTGGTTTAAAGTTTAAATAATAAGCTTTAGACTTTACAATGTAACCAAATATGTGCTTTAAAATAGCCATGAGGATAAATGAACAAAAGAATTTTTAGAATTAGAAAATCAATTATATATTCCAACCTAGAAAAGGAATTTAAAAAAATTAGATTCCAAAAACCAAAGCAAAAACTTTAACAGCAAAACCAGTTGCCAAAATAACAAACATTATTGACAAAAATAAATAAATCTATTACTATTTAAATTACTGACAAAAATAAATAAAACTGAAAATCCCTTTTACAGACAACAAAATTGACAGCGGCAGCAGGCAGTCCGGAGCCGCGGCTGCCATCAAGCTGGATGCAGCAAGGAGGTGCCAGTAGTGGCAGCAGGAGCTGCTGCCGGAGCAGCAGTGCCGGTGGCTGGACCCCTGTGCCCCGCATCCCCAAGGCCGCTGACTGCTCTGCACCCACCCTTGCAAAGCCAGGTGGGACCTGCCCCAAGGCCCACAGCCTCCGGGGCTCTGAACCCTGGCCCAGCATGACCATTCTAGCATACCGCAGCTGTGGGGAGGGCACGGGGAGGAGGCAGAGCTGGGCCCAGGATGGTGCTGCGCTCCACGGAGCTGGAGGGAGCCAGAGATAAGAGGGACCCTCTGAGAGCCTGCCGCCCTGGGGGCCACTGAGACAGGCCTGAGCTGAGCTACCTGCCAGCGCGGGAGCAGCACAGTTAGACACGGAGGGGCAGGCAGAGAGGAGCCCAGTGAGGAACTGGAGGCCCCACCCCTGGCTGCAAAGAGGCATAGCCTGGGTTGCATAGCCTGCAGGCTCTATGGAGATGGCAGGGCTCCGCCCTCCCAGGCACAGGACCTGGGGTCTCTGACTCTGTACCCTCAGTGGCCCAGAAGGCGCACCAACCCCTGGGGTTTCTGCTCCCACTGCCTAGCCTCTCCCCACTACCAGTGCCTGCCCGGATCTCAGAGCCGGATTGGGGCTGAGCCCGGCACTGTCACAGCCCAGCCAGGTGTGCTCACACTCGGGACAGCACTGACATGCCAGTCCCCTGTCACCTCGGCCCCCTCTAGACATTGGACACCAACAAGCGCTGCAGGGAAGCCAAGGGAGGTGCTGAGGGCAGCTTGGCACTGGCCTGCAGGTGCCCCTTGGTGCAAGCAGCCTGGGTGCCATGGACCCTAGCAGGACGCAGACAGGCTCCTGGGCAGAAGGCGGTGGGTTCCCGATGAGGCCCCACCTTCAGGCCAGGGAGGGCCTGAAGACTGGAGGTCATGCTGCCAGTCCCACACGGACTGAGGTGGGAACTAATGGTGCCTTTTCCAGACCCACCCATGGCCGCCCATGGACTAATGGGCACACACTTCCTCCCATCTGAGGCCCATAAAAGCCTCAGGCTCAGACACAGCAGAAGAGATAGCAGGACCACAAGCTGTAGAGAGGAGCTACCCTCTCTGCTGAGAACTGAACACTCATCGGGATGACCAGCTGCAGACAGGAGCTACCCTCTCTGCTGGGAGCCAAACACTTGTTGGGAAGACCTGCCTGCAAAGAGGAGCTACCCTCTCTGCTAGGAGCTGAACACTCAATGGGACACCCTGGCCGTAGAAAGCAGCTGCCCCCGTGGGTCTCTGCTGAGTTGTTCTGTTGCTCAGTAAAGCTCCTCTTCATGTTGCTCACCCTTCACTTGTCTGCATACCTCATTCTTCCTGTTCACAGAACAAGAACTCAGGACCCACCAAATGGCGAGGCTAAAAGAGTAGCTATAACACAAACAGAGTTGAAGCATGCCCATTGCTCACCACGTTGCAGGCAAAGAGGAGAGAAGAGCTGCAGCCCTTTGGGGAGACCAGACATGAGGAGCTCCCTGAGCCAGGGCTGTGACTCCCTCTTTGAGGTCCTGTGATTCCTGGTGTCCCCAAGCTTCTGGGTGCCACCACATTCCCTGGTGTCAGCCTAGGAAGCTGCTTGCAGTGTGCCTGGTCCAGCTGCAGCCTCCCAGAGAGCTGGCGCACATGCCAGCACCTGGAGCTGCCTGCCCCATGGCAGTATCCAGCGTATCTGATTGCACAGTGGCCAGACCCCACGTTCACTCACACACCCCCCACCACTCCACACCTGACTCACAGTCTCCCTTGAAGGTGTGGGACCCAGGCTGGTAGCATGAGCCAAGTGCAGCCTGCTAGGCCAAGTGGGCAGAACAAGCACGGCAGACCCAAGCAAAACTCAGGCAAAGGCACCACAAGACAGAGATTTCCAGCCAGAGAAATGACAACCCCAAAATTCTGTAACAAAATGAGAGATTAAAAGGGAAAGAAAATAGAGAGGAAAAAAAAGCAAAAGATACCTAACTTTAAAAATACTTTTTTTTTTTAGAAAAACAAAATCCCTCTGGTCAGAACTATAAGCCATTTATGTATAAAAGTATTTACGAAGATAGTTGAAGTAGAAAATCAATGACAAAATTACCATAAAATGTATTAAGTGAACTATATTCAGACAGTATTCAAACAAATTTCTAAAAATAAAACCCTAGGTCATAGCAGCATAATTTTTACTCTTACTCACTTAATATTTTAAAAAAGCAAATAGTCATTAGATATTGAGTTTATTATTTATTATCTTCTTTCATTCTAATCCTTTATCCTCATATCCTTTTAATGTTTTTCTTTTAAAATGGAATCATTCTAATAGTTGTAAATAATATTCAACAGTAGTAGCCTATATGAGCCATTAGTTATAGTCTAATAATTAGTTATAGTCTAATAATTTCAATGTCTTACTTTCCTCCTAGGAAATAAGAAATTTATCAGTAAGAGTGGAGATGTTTCTTCTCTTCTACCTCTCCCATTTAGCATGTTAGCCATTAAAAAACCACACAAGTTTAGTTCAAAGAATGTTGTTATTCATCTTTTATTTCTTTGTAGTCCCTTTTCACATGACATATCCTTAAAATAAAGCAAAAACCTTCCAGAATTTAAAATTGTAGCTAATAAACTTACCGTCCATTTCTAAGCATGTGTGTGTGGTGAGGGGGCCATATTCTTTAACACATGTATCTACCCAGAAACCTAATTGCTTTGTCTAAGTTTAATGAAACACGGTATATATTTTCCTTTTATGCCCAGAATAAGTATTACTAAAAGCAGAACAAGAACAAAATTAATTCTGCCTCAAGTTTTTATTAAATACTAGCTAACTGAGCATATGTAACATGCCAGGGTCTGGGATAAAAGCTTATCTGTAGCACTGGATTCAGTCTTTACAAACCTCTAGATATTATTATCATCCTTATTTTACAAATGAGGAAACTGAGGCTCAGCAAGGTTTACTCTCCCAACATCACATGATTAATAAAGTTCAAAACTAGGTTTCACCATGAGTTTTCTCATTCTAGAGCCTCCTCTTAACCAATACACACACACATAATCATTTACAAAGTATATCCATACACATGCTCTTCTCATATAATCCCAATTTGCCATTTCCAGTTGAAGAATAACTGAAATTTCTAGCTGGAAAAAACTTAGAAACCCTGACAGTAACTCAATATAGAAATACCTGTTTAAAGCATCCCTTGTTTTCGGTTAAGCTCATACATTGATAGAGAAGTCGCAGCTGCTTGAAGCAACCAGCTACACTGTGGGATAGTCACAAGTGTTTAAAAGTTCTATATTAAGTCAAGAACAAATGCTCCTTTTAATGAATTTCCCTCTATAGGTGTCATTCCTTTTTTTTAATTTTTGTGGGTATATAATAGGTGTATATATTTATTGGGTACATAGGATATTCTAATACAGGCATGCAATGTATAATAATCACATCATGGAGAATGAAGTGTCCATCCTCTTAAGCATTTATCTTTTGTGTTACAAACAATCTAATTATACTTTTTTAGTTATTTTTAAATGTACAATTAAGTTTTTACTGACTATAGTCACCCTGTTGTGCTATTGAATAGGATGTCTTATTCATTCTTTTTTATTCTTTTTTTTTTTTTTTTTTGGTACCCATTAATCATCCTCACTTCCTCTCCATCCCCTACTACTCTTCCCAGCTTCTGGTAACCATCCTTCTACTCTCTATGTCCATGAGTCAATTGCTTTGATTTTTAGATCCCATGAGTGAAAACATGTGATGTTTACCTTTCTGTGCCTGGCTTATTTCACTTAACATAATAACCTCCAATTCCACTCATATTGTTGCAAATGACAGAATCTCCTTCTTTTTGTGTGGCTGAATAGTACTGCATTGTGTATATGTACCACATTTTCTTTATCCATTTGTCAGGTGATAGACACTTAGGTTGCTTCCAAATCTTGGTTATTGTGAGTAACAACAGCAACAAACATGGGAGTGCAGGGGTGTTATTCTTTTAGAGCCACTGAATATAAGGCTATCTTTTTTCCTTCTGCCAACTATATGACTGCAGACATTTATGATACATTGCTTTCACATCCTCTGTTTAGTTAGGTCCTTTCCATTAGCGATGCTATAACCCTAAGCTCAAGCAGGAATAAGTAAGATGGCAAACATACTGGCTCACTGAATAAAAAAAAGAGTTCAGGTTATCTTCAGGCCCATCTTGATCCAGGAGCTCAAATGATACCATCAGAATTTTCCACAGAAGATGGCATCAATTTTTTTCAGAATGGAACTCCAGACTCCAAATGTGTCTGAATCAGCATAGATTACATGAAAAGGGGAGCAGCTTTCTACTTTTTCCACTTTCCTGTTATATTTATAAATCAAATTTTATATAAACATATTGATCATTCAGAGTATTTCTTATTTATTGGAGTTGTTCGTTCCCTTAGTACTCAGTACTCACTTTGTGTTAATTACATCACCAGCTTGTTCCTTGGGGAGAAATTCTACAATAGTACCTCTTATTATGACTTCTGCACTTTTATCTGACAGGTTTATAATTTGGAGGCTGCTTCACATGAATTTTGTTATTACATAGCATCAGTCAGATACAGTATTTGGCTGGAAAAATTTTTCAGAAAACTCAACTCAAAATGGCCCAAATAAGAATGATTTAATAAGTAGGACAGATCTGAAATACTTAATTTGGCAGCCCAACAACACAATGAAGGGCTTGATTTCCTTCCATCTTTTTACTAAGTGCACGGGCCCCACAGCCCCAGGACCACAATATGGCTGCTGCAGTTCCAAACATCACATACAAACCAAGATCAGCAAAACTCTGACGAACCTTCTTCAAAAGCATTCATTTCTTAAAAAGAAAATTCATTTCTTTTTAAGAAATGAAACCTTTCCAAGATGACCTTTTCAGCCCTCTATTCACAGCTCAATGGCAAGAAATACATCACATACCCATTCTTAAATGAATCACAGATATAAATATAAAATATATAAAATATAAAACAACCCTGAGTGGGTTAGTGAAACATGACCACGTGCAGCAGAGGGACTGCCTAAACAAAATAGAGCTCTCTAAATAAGGAAGAAAATGAGATGGGCTGTTGGGTAGAAAACAGAAGAAAATTAAAGTTACCCGTACTCTTATCACTCAGAAATAGATCTAATATTTTGATGTATATCCTTCTAATAATTTTTCCCTTTTTGTTTGCTTCACTTAAACTTATTTCATCCATTTATTCATTGATTAGTTTATTGAAGTAGAGGGCCTACTACATTCCACTACTGCTCAAGGCAATAGTGATAGGATGGTGATAAAGGCAAGGAAACAAGTTATCATCCTTGGTGATTTCAGTCCATGCTTGGTGCTGTGTAGACAGTTACAGGGATAGAGGGAGGGGGCAGCAGTGGGGTAAGGTGAGATGGTGAGTTGAGAGGTCTCTGTCCCAGCAGAGTCCAAAGAGGTGAGAGAGGGAGCTGTGTGAAGATGCCGGGGAAGAGAATCCTACATGCAAAGGCCCACAGGGAGCACCATGTGGCCATGATCATGAAACAGCAGAAGTGCCAGCGTGGCCAGCATGAAACACGCAAGGGGAAAAGGAAGTGATACATTCCAAAGTGGTCAGAAGCCAAACCTCACAGGGCCCAGCAGGCAACTATGAGGTCTTTTGTTTTATTCTAAGAAAGCCCTGGAGGGTTGAGCAGGGGAAGACTTGGCCTGACTTATTTTTTAATGCTCACTCAGGCTGTTCTGTGGATAACAGACTCTATAGAGACAAAATTCTAGAAAGTAGATTCTTGAAGAATTTGTGACAGCTTTCTCAGATCAATTTTTCCTCAGTTACAAGAACAGTGCTTTCTATTCACTGACTTTCTTCTCTATCTCTGAGAATGTTTCAATTACTTGGTTGAGACCAGCACTACCCAAGAGAAACATAACATAAACCACAAATGCGAGCCATATATGTAAAGTTTCTTGTAAAAGAAGTAAAAATAAGCAGGTGAAATTAATTTTAATAATGTATTTTGTTTCACATAATATATCCTAAATATAATTTCCACATATAATTAATATAAAAATTATTAAAGAGAGAGTTTGCATTCTATTTCTTGCATACATTCTTTTAAATCTAATGAATATTTTGCACTGACAGCACATCATAATTCTCATGGGCCACATTTCCAATTTTTAAAAGCCCCACATAGCTATTGCCTACCATATAGGATATGGCAGGTGTAGACAATAGGGTCTACCTGCTCTGTTCCCCCAGTGTGTTCTTAGTACTATTTCATGTCTGTAATAGTTGACTACTTAATTTCATAAATACTTTAATCATGAAAGGTCTGGCTAATTTCCATATCCAATGTCACTCAGGTCTGCTGGACGGACACTGTTTCCTTCCTCTGCTGTCTCTACCTTTTAATTTTCAAATGTTTTAATTCAGATACACCCTCATACATATGTATGCCAACCAACTCTAATTCACAGATATTTATTTGAAAAAGCAGCAGGTAGGTAATCTTTATATCCTTTAATAAGTGAATAAATTTGATCAAGCTTAGACAAGATGTGAAGCTTCTAACGTTTTCTTCTTTGTCTAAAGTTTATAATTTAAATTTGATTTAGTCACACAGGTAATTTCCTAAACTTCATACCTCATATGTCACACAGGTTGAAAGAACATGAGTTTGTTCTATTTTTTTAAATTTTAAAACCAATATTCAAGCAGAAAATATCAGATTAAGAGGAATACTTAGGGAGTAAGATCATTATGTTTTTTGAATCAT
This sequence comes from Colobus angolensis palliatus, assembly GCF_000951035.1. NCBI lineage: Eukaryota > Metazoa > Chordata > Mammalia > Primates > Cercopithecidae > Colobus > Colobus angolensis. The sequence continues at coordinate 1,992,395 of NW_012115933.1, read as the reverse complement.
AAGATTAATGTTTTGTTCCTTAATGTGAAAACCCTTTTTAAAATGTATTCGGTAGATTTCCACTTAGATAAGTATTGTATACAGACTATAATAGAAGTTTCTTGCTGATTACAGAGGTTACACAGACTCAGTGTTGTTATTCCATAACAGCTGTCCACATACACAGAGTCAAAGGGAAGAAAATCTAATTAATTGAAGGTCTTAGTTAGCTGAGGACTGGCAAGAATTTGCTATGGCATGGCAAATGAGAGCAATTATTCTGTAGAATAAGTGAGTATATATCAGATAGGAATGTTTTGGGCTGAATATAATAGCCTCACTAACTGGCTTAAATAAATAAGCTTTGTTTTCCTCCGGAGTTTAGCAGGCCAGGACAGGTATGGCCATTTACTCTACAATACTGTCAAGGACCCAAAGGACCCAACATCCTTCTAAATTCCCATTTTTAAAAGACTTACCTGTGGCCTTAAGATGCCTCCCACAAAAAGAGGTACATCATTCATGTTCCAGGCAAGAAGACAGGCAAAAGGCCAAAGGCAAAAGATAATTCCAACCAAGTCTGTCCATTTTTAAGAACTTTTCCAGGAGCCACCTGCAAGAAATTTCATTTTGGTCTCACTGGCCACAGCTGTGTAACCTGACCATCCTAGCACCAAGAGAGGCTGGGAGGCAACTATCTTGACTGAAAGCATTGTTATCCTAAACAAAACCAGCAGTTGTGAACAATGAGGTTATTGCACAATTCAGGGAAACAAGGAGTAGGTTCCTGAATTGCTGTGTCGTGTGACAGCTGACGGGAAGTGAAAGCACACAAGATCAGTATGAGAGATCAAAATCTGTAGCAAGCTGTAACGATGCCACTTCCTTACCCACCACCCCCAAATCCACACACCCCTTCATCTCTTCCTCCTCCGTCCATGCTGAAAATTCCTCTATGAAGGCTTCCAAGGCTACAATTTCCTACAGTTCTTCAATCTTCCATTTCCCCTAAAGTTGATTCTAACTAGCTGAATCATGGATTCCAAAGGACAAGGATGTTGACATTACTCTATCCGCCCAGCCATTTCAGCAGAGCAGAGTAGACCACTGGACATAATGAGTTCTTGATTATCCTCCTGTGCTATGGTTTGAGTGTCTGTCCCTTTGGAAACTCACGTTGAAATTTAATCCCCAATGTGGCAGTATTGAGAGGTGGGGCCTTTAAGAGGTGACTGGGTCAGGAGGGCTCTGCCCTGATGAATGGATCAATCCATTCATGGATTAATGGATTAGTGGGACAATGGGTTAATGGATTCATAGATTTTCACGGGAGTGGAAGTGGTAGCTGTATAAGAAAAGGAAGAGAGACTTGAGCTAGCATGCTCAGCCCGCTCACCAAGTGATGTTCCGCACCGCCTGGGGACTCTGCAGAGTCTTCACCAGCAACAAGGCCTTCACCAGATGTGACCCCTCAACCATGGGCTTCTCAGCCTCCACAATTTTAGATAATAAATTCGTTTTCCTCATAAATTACCCACTTTTTGGTATTATGTTACAAACAACAGAAAATAAGCTAAGACATCTTGAAACAGCGACTGTACTAAACTAAAATTCCCACTGCTATGACTGCTCAAACGTGGCTCCTTTAAATGAAGTGGGGTCTCCCACAGAAACGTACACTATGTACTCACCCTCTACCTGTGTACTTAATCTGGGTGGCTTTCCACTTGCTCACGCTCACTGCTTTCCTGTCTCTTCCACTGTCTAAATGTGTCTCCATTCCTGGATACTATTTTCCATGTGATCCGCTTCTACCTCTGCTCTTCCCAACTCAAGTCTGAACTTCATTTTTTAGCTTTGATCCAGCACTCTCCAGATACAACTTCAAAACAGTCTTCCTCGGCCTCAGGTACCCTGACCTTTGCCTTGTTCCTGCATAACCCCCAGCTGGTGTGCCCCCATCAGGAGAAGAGATCAGGCACTCCTAACTTTCTGCACGGTGCACTAGATTGAGGGAGTCAACTACCATGAAGGGAGACAACTGCTGCCCTGATTCTCACTGATGAAGGGCCAGGAGGGAGGAAGGATTTTAAACATGCCACTTCATAGTGTTATTTCCTTGCACAGCCCCCAGGAGCCATCCCTGAAGAAACACAGTGCCTCTTGAAGCTTTTTTAAAAGATTTTTCCAGTTTGTCTTTCCCCGCTTTGGAGCAGAGAATGTTAGAGGTTAGGACAAAGAGAGAAAGAGGGACCAACATCACCAGGAATGACAAATACAATTCTCTATACTTCTAAATCTGCTAAGAAATAAAATCTGATGTGATTGTGAGATGTGGGCAACGTTCTGTCCCAAGAAGGAAGACAAGGCCTTCCCTGCTCTGACCCTGCGTTTTGCTCCAGCCTCATTGCTGGCTCCCTGCCTCCACCTGCTTTTTGTTTCTCATATACTGCACTGGTCCAAAGAAGCTAGGTTATGGGCTGGTCACAAACAACTCCAAAATCACAACAGATGTACATTTTTCACTCGTTGCCTCGTCTCTGAGTCCAAGCAACTCTTTAGGACAGCTCTCCTCCATGCTATGGCTAAACAGTACATCTCTGTGTCAAGATACTCCTACAATGCCCAGGCCAGGGGAGGAGGGCTCTAGAGAACTCGATCCCCATAATTAAATGATCCCACCCAGAAAAAACACTTGCCATTTCTCCTCACATTGCATAACCTTGATGAACCACAAGGAGGCAGGGAAGTGCAATTTGTCATGTGTCCAGATGGAGGGCAAATGGAAATATTGGTGTGTGACACGAATGCCTAACACACATTCCATGTTATTTTTTACCTCCATACTTTAGGGTAGTGTGGCCCCTGTGCTTAGGACACCCCATCCCCAACCCTTTTCTTGGCTAATCTATATTCCCATCAGTCATCCTTCACCCTCCAGCCCTGCATGCAGGCTAGGTTAGAACTCTGTCCATATCATTGCACTGGTCACATCATGTTATTGTCTCTTACTCAAAATTACTAGCTTCTAAGTGTATCACTTGTCTTTTAAAATTTCAAGTATGAGGCCAGGTGTCGTGGCTCACACCTGTAATCCCAGCACATTGAGAGGCTGAGGCTAAAGGATCACTTGAGGTTAGGGGTTCAAGACCAGCCTGGGCAACATGGCAAGACCCTGTCTCTACAAAAATAAGTAAGTAAACAATAAGAAAATAAAATTTGGTCGGGCACAGTGGCTCACAACTGTAATCCCAGTATTTTGGGAGGCCGAGGCGGGTGGATCACCTGAGGTCAGGAGTTCGAGACCAGCCTGGCCAACATGGTGAAACCCTGTCTCTACTAAAAATGCATAAAATTAGCTGGGTGTGGTGGTGGGCACCTGTAATCCCAGCTACTCGGGAGGCTGAGGTAGGAGAATTGCTTGAACCCAGGAGACAGAGATTGCAGTGAGCCAAGATCATGCCACTGCACTGTAACCTGGGCGACAAAGTGAGACTCCATCTCAAAAAAAGAAAAAAAGAAAAGAAAAGAACATTCAAGAATGAAGCACAGTATGTCAGTATGTGCCACATGGAAAGTGATTTGTAAATGAGTGATAAATGATTAAATGAATAAACACATAGCAGCCCAGAGAGTGCCAAGGAACAATGAGAGGCACAACATCACAGGGCAGTGGAACAGACCCACACTCACACACACTCAGTACAAAGGTCAACCAACATTATCAAGAATGACAAAATCAAACTCTCCACATGTATAAATATGCTAAGAAGTAAAATCCAATGAGATTGTGGGAAGTGGTCTGTTTCTTTGTCCCAGAAAGAGACAGACATAACCCCTAGTGCCTGGAATGTTGTGGGACAATGTGCTTTAGTTTCCTACCCTTCCTAAGAGTTCCATTGGTTTGAAGAAGAAAACATACACAGAACACCTGTGCAAGGAATAAATGTTTACATTTATGACAGATACGGCTTGAAATTTAACATTCTGAAACTTTTAATTTTTAGATTAGAAAATAATATATGACCACAGCAAAATTTCAAATAATGCAAAATAGTATTAATTGAAAAGGGAGGGCTGGGCGCGGTGGCTCAAGCCTGTAATCCCAGCACTTTGGGAGGCCGAGACGGGCGGATCACGAGGTCAGGAGATCGAGACCATCCTGGCTAACACGGTGAAACCCCATCTCTACTAAAAAAATACAAAAAACTAGCCAGGCGTGGTGGCGGGCGCCTGTACTCCCAGCTACTCCTTGGGAGGCTGAGGCAGGAGAATGGCGTAAACCTGGGAGGCGGAGCTTACAGTGAGCTGAGATCCGGCCACTGTACTCCAGCCTGGGTGACAGAGCGAGACTACATCTCAAAAAAAAAAAAAAAAAAAAAGTGAAAGTCCTCTCCCCTATTTCTACCCTAGATCCCCAACACTGCTCTTAGAAGTAATCATTGTTAAGTGTATTCCTCCAGAAATTCTCTATGCATAACTTATTTATGTATATTGATACGTAATCTTTTCCTAAAATTGAGATCATATTCTGCATATTCCATAACTTGCTCTTTTCTCTTCACAGTGCATATATATATACACACACACACACATACACACACACACACACACACACAAGGCATCTCCCTATTAGTATATATAAACACATTTCATCAATTTTAAAGCTAAATTATGAGAATACAGAATTTAAGCCAAATTCCTAACAAGTGAGCAACAAGTTTTTAAAGTTTTACTTTTAAATAACTCTTTCAAAGAGAAAAAAAAAGTCTTTCAGACATTCATCTCTGGAAACAACTAGAAAACTAACTTCATATTCCACATAAGATCCAGAAGCCATCAGAAGGGTAATACATGGTCAACACAATGCTATTATTTATCTTCTAACTTAAAAAAAAAATCCTTTCCCTAGAAAATACTATGTGCCATTCTACCAGGAAATAAAAAATCTGATTTCAAATGTCCTTATTTCAAATATTTTGTCTTGTTATATAATAAAGCTTCTTCATTTATTTATCTTAGGCAGAGAATCAGAACTAAAGTCCCTCTCCCATCAACTTAAAGAAATATTCATACTTCAGATTTTCTGCATCAAAATCTAGATTTAGCTAGAAAAAGCCCTCTAGCCGCTGTTCTTTGCCCATTACAATTCAGTTCATGGCATAACCCTGCCTTTGGCCATAGTAAGCACAAGCAGCAGTCAAACCACAATTGGTATCTTACTCAAGACTTTCTCCAAGCCCCCAGCCTTTCTTCCTTACTTTGGGCACTTTCTCCTTTGGCTGCAGACCTTGACTCTCTCACTTCTCTGCCTGGGTTGGATGAGGCTGGACTCCAGGACCAAGCATTGGCTTCTGGCTCTGCTGGCTCCTGCCTTGGGAGGCCTGTCATCCATGGGACATCACAAATACAAGTAAGAGAGCTCCACTCCTGGATACCACCCTAGCAGCATTCATGGCACCTCCAATTCCACAGACATGGGCAAGAGACTGCACTCAATGCCCCAGACTCCTCAGGATACCACACTGACTGTTCTGCTTCTCCGAGGACACTGAGCAGCTTCCAGAGGCAGCAAAAGTCAGAAATGTGAGCTCAGAAGTCTTAATCTTGAGCAAACCATTGAACCCCTCTAAGTCTTAATTCTGTCACTTGTAACATAGGGTTACTAATAGTAATTATGTAATAAGATTATAATAAGGTTAAGTAAAGCAAAATAATCTATATTATATTTTCAATACAATGCATGATATATAGTAAGCCCCTAATAAGTCTAAATGGGGATGATGATGATGATGATGATGATGATGATGATGATGATGATGATGGCAATGATGAAGCTAAATCTCTTCAAAACATCTTTGGAATTCCTGACTTCCTTGAACAGTCAACCCACTAGAATCATGCCCCATCACCTTTCCTATACTTCAAGGAATGAGATCACCTAGATCCTTCCAGAGGAAAGGCATTCTGAAAAAATAAATAAATACATAAATAAAACATATGATTGTGCTCTTCAGTGGTGAAATAGACTCAACAAGGATCTTCCAAAACAAGGTAAACCCCTGATCCATGGAGATGCTTCTGAGGCTCCCCAAGTGTTCATTGACGTGTACAGTTTTCTAAGATTTTCTAATGTCACTCATTCTGGGGCCTTTTTTTTTCTTTCCCACAAATCTGCTTCATTTTTGAGGTGTTTTTTGTTTGTTTGCTTGTTTCTTGCTCATACTATTGATTCCATCTTTTATATATTTAAAACAGTGAACATGGCTATTTTATGTTTAGTATTTGATAATTCTAACCTGTCAAGTCTGCAGATCCATTGTGCTGTGTGTAGTTTTTGATGGAAGTGCCTTGTTTCCTGACAAGTTTTATGATTTGTATTGGGAGCCCATGCTTACTGGGACTGGAACTGTGGGAATTCTCTAAGGCCTGTAATAAGGGTCTGTTTCTCCAATTACCGTTTGCATCTATTTCTGTCAGGCCAGCTGTGCTGTCAATCCAGGACCCCTTTAAATTAAATTCCAGTTTGAAGTGGTTTTATTTCTCTTTTTCTGGACCTCAGGAGTAGTGTGAACTTAGCCCCATGCCCCATGACTGCCTGCTATAATTACAGATTCTCAAGAAAGACTTCCCACTACCAGTGCCCAAGTTGAAAAGGCAAATTTTCCTCCCCGGGTCATGTTTTTAAAAGTCCTAGATTTGGTGGCAGCTTCAGTCTGACTCCCCACTTTGTAAAAGCCCTGTTTATTTCCCGCCTTGAGAATGAAGCCTTTATATTCAAAGTTCTGGGTCACCAGAAATCAGCATTTATCCCCAATGGAAGCTAACAGCTTCTACACTGGTTTACCTATTGGGCTTCTTGCTTTCTCTCCATATCAGATCTCTAAGGATTCCTCTTACTTTCTTGCCAGCTTAGCCATGAAATTAAAATGGTATGTATTTTTAAAATTTTATCCAGGCTTTTTAGTGTTTTGCTTTTTAGTGATAGGCTTTTTAGAATATTTAATCCATCTGTAATCCTACTAGAAATAACCTAGGTTTTATTTTCATGTTAAAATTTTACTCAGTATTTTCTCCACCCCATTACTTGAATGGTTTATGTTTGCCTCTCCTTGTCACCTGCTTCAATTACCGTGATATTTCTGCTATACTTTGGAGCCCCTGCTAATGCACAATTCACCTCTACTTGGGTCTTCTTTTCTCATGCTCCACTCATGGTGGAGCGATGACTCTTCACCATTAATTTTTCCAACTAGGTTGGTCCACAGGAGAAAGGTTACTGTATAATTATCCTTTTTATTCTGTGACTTCAAGCAAAATGTCTAGAACATTTAGTTCTTGACAGCTACAATACAATTATACAAAGAAAGATGGGGATTAATTACATTCTTGCTAAAACAAGTCATATTAAATAGATGATGTGGAATAGTATAACACTTTATATATTATCTAACATAAAATACACCACATATATAACTCTCTAATCATGATGCCGGCGAGCTGCCAGCCAGCTGAGGAGATTTAACCATTTATCTCTTAAAATCCCTTCGTTATCTTAAAATTAATTACAAAGGACTCTGAAAAGATCCATTAATAACTCTCCTTTCATCACGTGCTAAATACCCCTGTGTTCTTTCTCTGAAGCTCAAGTATTGGGGCTCTGTGCCCATTCTCTGAGCCTGGGTTTGAACCCTGCTCTAACCCTTCTTAGGCAAGCATCCCAGAGCAGGCCACTTCATCTCTTGGACTGTCTGGCCCTCATCTGTACAATGGAAATATAACAACTCCTCCCTTACAGAACTATGTCAAGGTTTAAATATGAACACTTTTAAAACCCTTGGTACAATGCCAGCACAAAGGTCATCCTCAATAAATGGAAGCCATAAAAACAAATTCTACTACTATCTAGCATTTTTAAAAACATTCACCCAGTATTATCATAAATGCAGTAGTATATATAATAAATGAATTACAACTGAGCCAATATCAGTATAATGTCAGGAAGCCAAGAGGTTTGCTTAAGAAATGGGGATTAATGTGAATTGACTTTACTACCTTCTTTCACTTTATCCTATGTGGAGCCAACATACTCTCTAAGACAGGCAGTCGGAGAAAGCCTAATGATTCTCACCTTGATCCAGAACAATGTGTAATAGCTGACCATATGACTTGGCATCATTAGTTCTGGAACAAACAGTTCTATATTACTTCCCAGTTTCTTAACACCTGTTCATGTTGTCAACCACTCTGGAAAAGGCTCAAGCTTCCACCATTGCACAGGCTGCTCCTCTGCTGAAAACATTCCATAGACTTCTTCGGCTAAGACTTACTTATTTTTTAGATATCAGCTAGGATGCCATGTCCTCCAGAAAGACTCTCTGATCTCACTGAGCTCCCTGCTCTGAGTTCTCAGGGAATCTCCTCATCATCCACTGCAGGAGGCTATATGTGACCTATTTATTTGTCTGGATTCCCAGTAATGTAAGACGCATTAGCACAAGAACCGTGTTTTTCATTGTTCAGGTCAGCATTAAACTCAAACCCTGGTACAATGGTTGATATGACATAAGCATTAAATAAATATTGGTTGGATGAATAAATGAATGAATGAAACATGCAGAAAACTGTAGCAAAAATTGTACCTGCCCCATAAACATCAGAGGCAGCTAGAAACATCAAAAGTGTTTGATCGCTCAGAAAGACCTAAACATGTAATTGACAATCTAATTAAAGAAGTGGCAGAGACATGTACTTTGAACTCTGTCTTCTCAGTGAAAGTGAAGTAGAGTCTAGGGGATTTTCAAATCCTATATGTAAATTCCTTTGATACCTTTGTAATATCTATCTGTCTGCCTCCTCACCTCCACTGCCCCCGGACACACACACTTCTCCATATAACATATGACTCAGCACCTGCACTAAATACATATGAATAACTGACTGTACCCGTGCATTCTCCCGCCAGTCTTAACACTGCCTGTGGCAATAGCCATTTCAGCCAAGAACCAGTATTGAGCATCCAGAACTCCAACCTTGATTTTGTGATATATTTTAAGTAATACTATGGTTCATTCTTATCCTTTACTTTAGTCCTCAAAACTATGTTGATTTTTTTCCCTAACAATTGTTACTCCTCCTCAGAACACACCATAACACCTGATGACAAGAACTGAGCCAAGAAAACAGCAATCCATGAAGTCTTGTGGCCTTGGCGCCCCTTCTCAGGAGAGCTGGAAAGCAGCCACAGTACTGCCAGCTGAGCAGCCCGACGTGGGAATGTGTCTGACCCTGGAGTGTGATTTCTCACCTGTGTTCATGTGACCTTTCTACAAGGGATGTGGCCTTTCTACAAGGTGCTTTCCTACCACCTGGCTTCCTTCTTAAATACTGTTCATTCCAAGCATTTCTTGGGATGGAACTTCCTCAGCACATATGTTGGGTTTATCTCTGACCTGAGCCAAACTGGGTTTTCATTAAAAACACATAATTTAGAAGAGCAGGCAGATTAACACCTGATCTTTACTCAGCATTATAAACCCCACACATCCCAACACAGAGGATAACCATCAGGGGCCCTAACACTCTGTAAATGCCAAGTGGCCAAGGGCAGGCCTTGGCTAAGGATGGTTCATCCACTTCATTATCAGGAAAATGCTGTGGTTCTCGCCTGCTGCTAGGTATCTGTTCATGTTTCTCTATGCAGACCACTGATTTTTTTTTCCACATATGTATTTTGGGAAATTTGAAGCTAATGAGGAAGCCAGATGTGTGCCTGAGCTCACACTTCCACGTGTATTTGTTCCTAATATCTAGGAACCAACATAAGAATAGGCTATGAAATGCTTAAATAGATGGAAAAGTCATGAGACCAGGAAAGAGTAAGAAAACCTGACAGAGTTTAACTTCTCTTATTCTTGGTTATTACCTGAATTTTTATTTTTAAACTACAAAGCTTAAAATTCATGAATAATACAGGAAATCTGTAAAATGCCACTTTTCGGAAATAAGCAGGACATTAAAATGCAAATTGCAATTCTACACACAGCTGTACTCAACGTGACAAATTAAGCTCTTCCTATTCCTTGTCTTGACATTTGCCTTCAAGATGTTTGTTCAATGTAGAGAGAAAGTATGAGGGCAAGAGGGAGAATCAGACAGGATGAGTGGTGAGACCTCCAGGAGACCAGCTCCCTGTAAGAGGTCCCCAAGGCACGAAAGGTCTTCATGGAAGCCTTCCTCTCTGGCACAACACATGGGAAAAGTAATCGACTGCGTTATTGTATTTTCTGAGGAAGACCTTCTTAGGAAAATGGCATACTTTCATAACAAGATACCTCTTTAAAATGAGTAGGACAGAAATCTAGAAGAAAGTGAGTAAAGTAGAAAGTTTCTGAGCTCCTGCTAGACCCTTACTTCCACACATGACTCACTCAGGTAGATTCACAAAGCCATCCTCTAACTGTGCCTTATTCATTCAACATATTTACTCAAGAGGAGGGCCTACTATGTGCCAGACATACTGGGGATACATTAGTAAATAAGAAGACAAACCACCGAGCACAGTGGGTCACGGCTGTAATCTTGGCACTTTGGGAGGCCAAGGTGTGTGGATCACGAGGTCAGGAGTTCAAGACCAGCCTGGACAGTATGGTGAAACTCCGTCTCTACTAAAAGTACAAAAATTAGCTGGGTGTGGTGGCACGCACCTGTAGTCCCAGCAACTCGGGAGGCAGAGACAGGAGAATCATTTGAACCCGGGAGGCAGAGGTTGCAGTGAGCGAGCTGAGATTGCGCCACTGCACTCCAGCCTGGGTTACAGAGCAAGACTCTGTCTCAAAAAATAAAAATGAAAAAAATAATAAGACAAAGCTCACTACCTGCACTGGACTTACATGCTGGTAGCTGTGGGTGGGGATTTATGTCAGCTATAGTGCTAAGTGCTTCACATATTTAACTCATGTAATCCTCACACCAGCCACATGAGGGAGGTAATATTATCATTCGCATTTTACAGATGAGAAACTGTAAATAAATGAGGAATTATAAATTAAATATGAATATTATTATTCACATTTTACAGATGACAAAGCTGAGGCACAAAGAAGTGAAGTAATTTACCTAGTAAACTAGCAAATGAACAAGCTGGGATGTGAAACCAGGAACTCTGTCTCCAGAATACGCATGCTAAACCACTTTATTAGACTGTCTCTCTTATGACCTCTTCCACCTGCTCCCTTGCTATTTCTGTATAACAATAAGAGTATATTCTCCCAAGGTCAGGGTCTGAGGCCTAGTTATCTCTGTAACCCACTACTCACAACCCCTGTAGGGTCTGGTTTGTAAGTGTTAAATAAATATTAAATAAATGATTTCCCTTTGATTACTGAATTACCCTTACCCTGAGCCGGAGCTGCAACAGCAGATGTTAGCACCGTCTAGTGGAGAGAGGCCTGGCATGGAAGACTGCCATTATAGAGTGGCTGACAGCCAGCAAGGGATTATAGCAATTACCTGGATAACTCAGATAAACATCTTCATGTAGGTGCTTTGCCATCATTCTGCAGACCTCTGACAGCTGATCTGATAAACCCCCAGATTTATCAAAAACTAAACACCTAGTACATAAACAGTATTCCAAACCCGAAACAGATCCAGCTTTGGTATTTTTAAGGAATCACCAAACAACATTTTAAACAGAGCTCTTCTGGAAAATCCATGATTATGCTCACAATACAAAAGGGAAGATCTCAACTTCTTGCAGGAAAGGCCTACATATATATATCTACAAATAACTGCATTAAACTTGGTTAAAGCAAATAAGATCAATCATTCGGAAACCAAGAATTAGAATGGATCCAGATATAAAGCTTAAAAGAAAAAGGTTATTCCTAATCCCTACAGCTACTGGAACTCAACTCTCTTTGTACATTCTTTTACTAAATACTAGCTAATTGTGAGATCAATGTATCAGTATGACATAAAATTCAACAATGACTCTATCTACACTTTGTTTACAGTAACACAAAACAAAAATTTTGAATGTACTTCTTTTACTTTAAGACCTCTTAGAAAAACAAGAAAAATAAAGGAGTATTTTATTTCAGTTAGTCATTTTTAATTACTTTTCCCCTTTGACATAAAGCAAAGAAAAACAGAAAAGAGGAGGCTGATGACAAAATTCAGGGAAACAGAGTAACAGGCCGAAGTGGAGAAGTGAGAAAGTGTCTGCACTTCTAGTCCCCACTTCATACCCTAATAAACTCCTACTCATCCCTTAAGACCCTGCTCAAGTGTTGCCTCTACTGTAAGGTCCTTCCCATCTGCACTCCACCCCAGCTACTTACTCCCTTAGCACTTGATCCGTAACACTGTGATGCAATATAATGTTATATTGTCATCCTGCACTGACTCATCCTTCTTCAGCAGAGATGATGAGGCCTTTCTTAAGTTTCTCAGCACATCTACTGGCTAACTGACTACTGAAGCCAGAAGTAAACAACAATCCTTTGAAACAAATACCATTGCCTTCCTCTTTCTATGCTTTGCATTGTTATACCACAAAAAGCTCTTGAAAGTAGCATAAAAACCAAGCAATTCTCAAGGCCTTTGCTTTGACTCTTTTGTGATTTTTTTTTTCCTACATGGTCTTCATAACTTGTCTTCTCAAGACACAAAATCAACAATCATTGAAATGTAAAGAAGAAAAAATGACCAAGGACTCTGGTTTTAAATGCTATTTCTTCTCTTCTGCCCACAATAAAACTGTGTCAGGAGGGATATGCCACACACACATCAGTGCATCTGCCTGAAATGAAAAGAATGTGGAACGGCTCACTGGGAAAATCAAATTTTTTTTTATAAATCCAAGTGCCGAGACATGATCTGTTTCTTTAAATGCTGTTAGCAAATGTACTGCTGAAGGTTAACAGACAATTAAGAATCATCACAGTTCTATGAAAATGATAAACAAAACAGAAAGATCAGCCTTTCGTGATTGCATAAAATCAGTCACAATCTAACAAAAAATAATCACTAGGGAAAGCATTGCACTTGCTGAATGCATTATGCTGGTATACTGTCTGTGGTGGCTAAACATTTGGATTTGGGGAGGTCACAGAGCCAGATTTCAAATCCATGTTCTGCAGTGGATAAGCTGGGTGACCTTGAACATACTATGTAACCTCTTTATGCCTCAGTTTTCTTATCTGTAAAATGGAAATAATAATAGTACCATCCTGGGTTTGTTATGAGCACTTAGCAGAGTGTCTGGCATGCAAAAAGCATTCCATAAAGATTCATTCACTTCATTATTTCATTTCATTATTTCAAGAAAATATCTATTTAGTGCACACACTAGACATTGTACTGGAAACTTTCACGTCCATCATCGCAGTTCACATCTAGAAAAATGAAAGGGTTAGACAAAATGTACCTTCCTAGTACTAACATCCTTTTATCCTAGTCATGTGAAATGAAAATGTGTTTCCAGGGTTCAGCAAACATTTGATTCAAGTTTCATTGTTAAACATATTAATCATTTTTAAAACTGGAATAAAAAGTATCACCCACACTTGAGTTCTTTATCAAATTTTAATACAAGGGAGACCCCAAATGACTTAATTTGTGCTGCCTGGTTAACTTTGCTTTTCTCTGGTGCCTTCAAAATAAAACTTTGCAGTGGATATATTTGAATTCCTTAAAAATGTGACACTGATTAAGAAAACTGCAGGTCTTTTTCTGTTTTGTTTTGTTCTTTTAATTCAGACCTGTATATGTCTATTCACATAAAATCATACAAGCAAATACAAACCTATGACATTTATGTGTTCCACTCAATTAAGTGACAGGATCCATTTACATGGTATTTTCTGCCAAATGGTGACAAATTAAATTGACTGAGGAATCCATTAATTGACTCTTTAAATTGAACATTTAACAATTAATAACTGCATGCACTTGTTACTTGCTGTGATTTTAATTTGAAACAAGTGTTTCCTACCCTTTTGAGCTACTGTTTCAGTTAAATTAAAGAAGCTATTAAAAAATACTGTATCAGTTACACTGAAGAGCAAGCTATTTAAAAAAACTGCCATTTGTAACTACTCATCTATATAAATATAGATTTTCTTGATAGCATGCAGAGAGAGAGAAAGGGAGGTCCAGGGAGAGGAAAAGACAGAGAAAGAGAATAAGAGAGAGAGATAATTACATTGGATGCTTAGACCGATGTGACTACAACTGTCTTCCATGAACAACAATTTCTTTGGAAGTTTATTAAATCAGCTTCCCTGCTCTTTTGAATGACTGTAAGAATCAAATCTCACAAATTGGAGCTAATAAATTCATACTAATAAAATACTCCCCTTCATCCCTTCTATATATTTTTTATCAATCCTACATATGTATTTCATTTTGAAAAGGGGCAGTATTCAGAAAACTTTGTCCTAAGCCCTTCTCTATTGTGAGAAATTGCCATGGGCCAGTAACTATTATAATTTCTAGGGGGGACAAAAACTCGAAAAAATTATCAAATACCTGTACACAAGAAAGTTTACATCTAGAGAAGACAGATTTATGTATATTTACAATAAGACAAATGTGGGAAGTGCCATCAAAGTGTACGTGTGTATGTACACATACATAATGTGTATTATACACAATACTTAAAGCAGTGAAGGGGAGTTAGATTAGGGGTAATTTCAACTGGGAAGTTAAAGAAAGGTTATATGGATAAACTAATACTGAAGTTGCACATTGAACACTGAACAGAATTCAACAAAAGGACTAAGTGTAAAAGACCACAGAAAGATACAGAGGTAGGAGATCGAAAGTGTTCAAGAAAGATGAGTGCCCCAGGTGTATGTAAGCATTTTAGTTTATGTGCATTGAAAGGGGAAAAGGAGCGGATAGTACAACAATGGCAAGGGAGCCTAAATTAAAATGTCACAGCCCCCAAAATTGCACTAAGAATAAGCACATACACTATGTCAAATGAACCCAAAGAAGAATTTTTAAGGTTAATTGTGTTTATGATCCCTCCAAGTGTTTTGTTTCACTTGGGTACGATTACAATTTCTAGTAAGTTGAAGCTCAATAATTTTCCATTTTATCATCTTTCTTAACAATTTCTTACAAACACAAAAATTATTCCATTATTTGACAGGGGTTTTGGCTCCTCAAGTATGAAATATCTGGGCAAAGCTGTTTCTTACAGTTCTTTGGGATTTACCTGGGAAATCTCCAAATCTGTTTTCAGTATACTACAACAAGACATCAGGAAATTAAAGAGCAGTAAAAAAGAGCAGAAAATCTTGTGGTTCAAACTCCTCGTTTTCAGAAGCATTTACCATGCAGAAAGATTAGGTGACTCTGTTGCAAGGATGAAATAAAACAGACTATGAAGCCACTTTATCAAAAACATGAAAAATTTTAAAAACTGTTCACACAAGTTCATTAATCTCTGAATGACAAAAACATAATCATGACTCCATGAATCAAATTTTCAAATTTCTTGCCTTCCAATCCAACATCACTCACGTGTAAGGCAAAGTAGTGGGAGTTAAAAATAAGAACAAGTTTATAGTTCTAAAGGCTTCAGTGTCTAATTGGGTAAATGAAGAATAGAGCCTGTAAATAGGACTATTTTTGGTGTGTTTGTGGTTTTTCATTGTTTTGTTGGGTTTTTTTGTTTTGGTTTGGTTTGGGTTTTTTTGGCTGCAGCTGTACCAGAGGGAAATAATCATAATTCTTAATTTATAACATATTATCAACATATCTTTTTCATAGAATTTTTCAACGGTTACACTTTTAAACGTATATATTTAAACTGTACATTATATATATATATATACACAAGAGAGCTTTTTTGTAAGTTGTAAAGAGATTATGGATGGTCCCTAACTAACTATGGCTTTAGTTACCATTTTTCAACTTTACCATTCTGTATGCTCCTCAGCTTACAATGGGGTTACATGTGGCTAAAACTATCATAAGTTGAAAATATCATTACATTGAAAATGTATCTTTCAGCTTTCATGTTTTACATCTAAAATGGAAAGGTTTATCTAAGGGTTCTGATAAACCCTAAGAATGGATTTGTCAGAATTTATCAGAATGAAGAAAGAACAGTACTTCAACAACTGGAGCTGAGAAAACCATATATCCACATGCAAAAGAATACAGTTGGATCCTTACCTTATACCACATGCGAAAATTAACAAAAAAAAAAATGAACTGAAGACCTAAATATAAGACTTAAAACTATAAAACTCCTAAAAGAAAACATAAAGAAAAGTTTCATACATCGGATTTGACAATGACTTCTTGGATATGACACCAAAGCACAGGCACCCACCACCACGCCTGGCTAATTTTTTTGTATTTGTAGCAGAGACAGGGTTTCACCGTGTTAGTCAGGATGGTCTCGATCTCTTGACCTCATGATCTGCCCACCTCAGCCTCCCAAAATGCTGAGATTACAGGCGTGAGCCACCACGCCCGGCCCGGTAGTTCTATTTTTAATTTTTTGAGAAACCCCCATACTTTTTTCCATAATAACTATACCAATTTACAAACCAACAACAATGCACAAGGATTCTCTTTTCTCCTAAATAAAAAACAAGACATGAAACTGTAACTATGCCACAAATTCACTTTTCATAATCATTTATATGTAAGAAAAAAATTAGCACCTACTTCTACCACATTCACTACCACTTTCTAAGGAGGGTAATGGCAGAAGTACAAAAATTTAGAGGTTCTCTGAATAACAACAAAACAAATGATAAAGGTAGAAGATATTAACCATTTAAGTGTGAAACTAGAAGTAAGAAGACAGGAGATGGCAAGATAGGAGTCTACAAAAGCAAGAGGAAGGTTTAAAGAAAAATGCTCTGAATTGGTATAAAGTTGTGAACCCAAAAGTTATCTGAGACAGGTCTCAATCAATTTAGAAGGTTTTCTTTGCCAAGGTTAAAAATGCACCCGTGACACAGCCACAGGAGGTCCTAATGACATGTGCCCAGGATGTTTGGGTTACAGCTTGCTTTTATACATTTAGGAAGACATAAGACATCAATCAATATATGTAAGATTTACATTGGTATATTGGAAGGGCGGGACAACTTGAAGCTTGCAGGGGTCAGTGGGGGTTGGGGGGAGCTTCCACGTCATAGATAGATTTTAACATGTTCTGACTGGCAAGTGTTTGAAAGGGTTATCATCAATAGAAAGGAATGTCTGGGTTATGATAAGGAGTTATAGAGAGCAAGGTTTTATCATGCAGATGAAGCCTCCAGGTAGCAGGCTTCAAAGACAATAGGTTGTATAAATGTTTCTTATCAGACTTAATATCTGTGTTGATGTTAATGCTGGTCAGCTTTTCCTGAATTCCAAAAGGGAGTAAGGTATAATGAGGCATGTCTGACCTCCCCTTCCTATCATGGCCTGAACTGGTTTTTCAGGTTAACTTTGGATACCCTTGGGCAAGGAGGGAGGGTTCCATTCAGATGGCTGGGGGAATCTCAGGATTTGATTTTGGTTTACAAGCAATAAATAGACACAAGATACTGTCACAACTATCTGAATTATTCTATCAAGGAACAGAAGTCCCACAAAACAATGAGGAATATATCAGGGAAATTTTCCCACAACATAAATGTTCCAACCCATGGATGTTTAAATAACAAAAGGTTGAAAAGAGTGAAATCTTTGAAAAGTAATTTGTGTGCTTTCCTGCATTCTGAAACAGCACTTACAAAACAAATTTTAGACCAGGTGTGGTGACTCAAACCTCTAATCTCAGCACTTTGAGGCCGGGAGTTCCAGAACAGTCTGAGCAATATAGCCAGACCCTGTCTCTAATAAGCTGGGTGTGATGGCAAGTGCCTATAGGTCCCAGCTACTCGGGAGGCTGATGTGGAAGGATCACTTGAGCCTAGGAGTTTGAGGTTACAGTAGTCCAGCCTGTGTGACAGAGCAAGACCCTGTCTCTAAAATGATTAAAAAACAGATAAGGCCAGGTGTGGTGGCTCACACCTGTAATCCCATCACTTTGGGAGGCCGAGGCGGGCGGATCACAAGGTCAGGAGATCGAGACCATCCTGGCTAACACGGTGAAACCCCATCTCTACTAAAAATACAAAAACAAAATTAGCCGGATGTGGTGGTGGGCGCCTGTAGTCCCAGTTACTCAGGAGGCTGGGGCAGGAGAATGGCGTGAACCCAGAAGGCAGAGCTTGCAGTGAGCTGAGATCGCGTCACTGTGCTCCAGCCTGGGCGACAGAGTGAGACTGCATCTCAAAAAAAAAAAAAAGATAAATTTTAATATTCTCCTGATCACTGAGTGCCACAATCACAAACATCAAGTATTGCACTGTCTATGATAAAGGTATGTCCTCAAAAGCAGCCAAATTTTCTAGGATTATTTCTCTAACACTGGGTCCAAATTTCTAGGTTTTTTTCATTCTTATGTGTTTTTCTGAAGCTTTTTATAGCTTTTATCTTAAACACATTGAGTTTTAGAGCTGAAAGGGGCCTCCGAGACCAGTTCAACCCACACATTTTACAGAGAAGGAAACTATTTTCTTCCTCCACCATGAAGCTGTGGCTCCAATGTATTGCTGTTTTAATGTGTCTATTGTGAACAACTCATCTCCCTTTTCTAATTTTCTGCTTCTAATCTGACAACTGGGAAACCAGATAAGCAAACTTGTTAGAATTGTATCAAAAATAGCCATAATCTAAACAAAAAACTATTCTAAGAACAAAAAGTAAGAATTTTAATGTTATTCTGTAGGGTCATACATTGCGGTAACTTGAAGGCCTCTTTTCCATTCTTTGCATTTTGGGAAGGTGTTTACAAGATAATACTAAAGGTTTCCAGGACTTTCGCATAAATGATGCTAATTCTCAGAATGAGAAAACTCTTCCCCTTATGGACTATGTGATCTTGAGTAAACTGTTCAATGGCTCTGAGTCTCTGTCTCCTCACATGTAAAAAAGAAATGAACTATCAGGGTAGATAACTGTTTAACTCAATGAGGTCACATGCTGTCTTTGCTCATTTTGTGCTGATATAACAGAATACCTTTGCCGAATATCTCCTCCTTTGCCGGAGACCGACGGATCTCACCCCCCATACCTTCTTCCCTGAAGCTAGGTGACCAAAAATAAATTTGCAGTTTTGCTCCTAGCCTTGCCTTCTCGCTGGTTCTTTAGTACTCGCTCTGGTGGTCTTAGAAAAACAAATCAGCCTAATCACCTTTTAGTGGTCCCACCTCTTAATACCATCAAAATGGCAAATAAATTTCAACAGTTTTGGAGGGAACATTCAAATCACAGCACATGCTTTAAAGAAGGCTAAAAAAATGGGAGTTGTTGTTTTCTCTCCACTTTTTCTCAAGCAGCAGCAGAAGCCATGTTTGCAAAAGCTAATAGTATCTTCATTTTATGTAGCTCATTCAGGACTGGGTACAATCCTACTCAAAGCAACATTGGGTTTTCCACAGAAATTCTCAAATGTAAATGTCATTAGAATCACCTGGGAGCTTTAAAAACTCCTATAGCCCAAGCCTCATTTGCAGACAGTCTGGTTAAATTGGACTGGGTTGGGACCCACGTATAGGTACTTTTTAAGATATCCCCAGGCTGGACCCAGTGGCTCATTCCTGTAATCCCAGCACTCTGGGAGGCCAAGGAGGGAGGATCACTTGAGCCCAAGAGTTCAAGACCAACCTGGGGAACATAGTGAAACCCCCATCTCTACAAAACTAAAAATAAAAAATTAGCCATATGTGGTGGCACATGCCTGAGTCCCAGCAACTCAGGGACCAAGGTGGGAGTATCTCTCTAGGTCAGGAGGTTTAGGCTGCAGTGAGCCGTGATCATACCACTGAACTCCAGCCTGGGTGACAGAGTAAGACTGAAACTACCACTGCAAAATTATAACTGAAAAAGTGACAGAGATCTGACCTAACCAACTCTATCTTGCTTCTAATCTCCAAGCTGTCCTTGTTCATTACTGGGTATAGGCTGAACTAACTTTGGGAGGAACTTAGTTATAGTTTATACTTTGAAACAAAGATAATAACAGCCCTTTCACAAAACCGGCTTCTTGCCTGAGAACTAGACTGCCTTTGTAGAGCTAACAAATTAGTCAAAAGATTAGAAATTATGGTTTAGGAGTCATGTAACTGGAGGCTACAAGATTCTGACCTTCCCCAAATTGCTCCTGGGGATAACATCACTAATGTAAAACCTAATAATAGTGCTTGAGATATTTTGCAAACCCTGCACTTAATGATGGATCAGCTGGCACCACACAGATTGATAAACTGGCTCATCTGATCTTGTGGCCCCTACCCAGGAACTAACAGTACAAGAAGACCTCCTTCGACTCACTGCTCCCCACCCTGACATCCACCAAATTTTCCTTAAAAACTCTGATCCCTGAATGCTCCAGGAGACTGATTTGAGTAATAAAACTCATGTTTCCCACACAGCCAGCTCTGCATGAATGAATGAATGAATGAATGAATGAATGAATGAATGAATGAATGAAGAGATCCCCAGTTGATTCTCATAAAAGCCTGGGTTGAGAGCCAATGCGCCTGAGAAATACTTTGAGCTTTGCTGAGTGTCAGTATCTGTCTGCATCAGATCAAAACCCCTAATAGCCCCAGCAGTCCACTGGTGAAATTCTAGGCTGGTTTCTTCTTTGTGCTTCCACACTGATACCTCTAGGACTCCCCCTTGAATCAACTCCTGGACCCCTCAGATTTGCTTGACAAAGATATAACTCTGATCTCATACCAGGTATATACACTGGTATAATGGTACCAGTTGTCTAAATATAATGTTTCCATAATTGCTGGCAAATAGCTGCTGTTCCAAGCTCCTGAGGGTCCCCCACCTTTCCACCATCTACCCTATGAGCCAAATCCATTCTGACTACTCAGTGGTGATAGTTAAACATTGTATTATCCCTAGCTTTGATGACCTGGGGCTTTGCCCCACCACACTAAAACTTATAGGTTGAAAGTATTTTAAGTAATGATTTTTTTAAAATAATAGATGGGAGAAAATACCTTCAAATCATATATCTGATAAAGAGGTTGTATCCAGAAGATATAAAGAACGGCTACAATTCAATAATAAAGCCACAAACAATCCAATTAAAAAGTGGGGGTAAACTGTGTATGGACATCTCATCAAAGAAAATACACAACTGGCTAAGATAACACCATTAATAAGAAGAAAAATACAAATTTAAATGACAACAGAAATTCTACACACTCACTAGAGTGGCTATAATCAAAACATTTAACATTATAAAGTGTGACATGAATGTGAAAAAAAAAACCTGGAATCCCCATACATTGATGTTGAGAATGTACAACCACTTAAGAAGTTTGGCCGTTTTCTTAGAAAGTCAGACACACACCTATTAGCAATTCTACTCATGGTAATCTACCCAAGAAAAATAAAAACAATGTCTAAGAAATAAAAATAAAATTCTAAGCCCCCAGCTGACTGAATAGAACCTCTCTTGGCCAAAGGAACCCTAGAGAAACCTTGGAAGCTGAGTCACCATCACAAGGGAAAGGAGATTATCCACGCCTTATTATACTCCCACCCTCCCACCCTCGCTAACAGCCATCAGGCTTTCTTCCCTAAGGGCTAAACAGAAACTAGTCCTTTCAAAAGACTACTAGCTTATTTTCACATGTACAGAACAAATACAATATGAGATTAATCATTCCTTCACCCCTCCCTGATTGTTACTTCACCGCTCCCTGAGACATCTGTTTTCTCTATTCTCTTTTTCTTCCAACATTCACCTTATCTTATGTAAAATGTAGACTTACTGGGCACTAACTAAATTCGCATAAGTATGTAATCATTTGTCTCACTGCTGTCCCGCCCTCTCTCCTTTTTAAGGAAAAATATATAAATACTAAATATCCTGAGAACCTCTTTGTAAAAAACAGCCATAAAAGCTTTTGTTTTTCCTGGGCATGCCCTCAGGGTGGCTCAATAAAGTTCCATGATTTGAGACTTAGGCCTCAGTCACTCATATTAGTAGTCACTTCATTAACTGTGACTGGATCTGGGAGAAGAGATCAGCCCCTCTGACCCGCAGCAATTCTCCTGTCAGCGCTGGCAAGAGATTCTCTCCGATAGATTGTGCACACCGCCAAGGCCCAAAAGCTGCTCTCTTCTCCTGAGATTCCCTGATCTCCTGAAATTTTTCATTTCGGATCCCAAGGTTTATTTTGCCACAGAACTCCTCTAAAAAGGGAGTTTGCTCACTTCCAATGGAGAGCAGTCTTCAGCTTGGGCGCCATCTCCAGGTAAGGAGCTGGTTTGAGGTTTTATTTTGAGATTTAGTAGCTGAAGGTCAAGGTTTATTGCCAGCTGGCTGTAATTTCTCCTTATGCTCAGAGATCTCAACTATACGTAAATTATGAAATCACTTTTTCTGTTTTTTGGTTTTAATCTATCTTCCATTAGATTTAACCAACTCTTCCTCCCACCCACAATGTTGACTAAAACTCCATAGTTGCAGAAAGTCAAGCTCCAACCCCAGAAACATCAGCTGGTTAAAAGAAATCAATATTTTGCCCCCCAAAATATATTTATGTGACATACTTTAAAGTGGCCCAACCAGACCTTTCCTAATTTGGATCTAAGAAAGATTAGCTAAGAGTCTTCATTCTGAAGGTTCCCATGTAAACATGATTAAATAAATTGCATACTTTTTCTCCCATTAATCTGCCTTTTGTGAGTTAATTTTTCAGGAAACCTTCAGAGGGTCAAGGGGAAAGCTCCTCCTTGGCCCCCACAATTTGGCATATCCAGTAGGATCCCCAAAACCACTCTTCCCTTTTGGAAGCCAGAATGAAGAGAACTCAGGAAACTTATAAGCCAGCAAATAGGTAAGAACTTCTTATCAATGAGCCTCCTGGCCTCCTTGTGCAATCCAATTGAACAGATGGTTAAAAATCACCATTTTGTCTCAAGGTTTTCATTATTGGGAAAAAAGGGATTTGTGTGACTAGTCTTGGGGTGTAGTGACTCTGGTGTATTTTTGGTACTTTATGGTGTGAATGTTCATATTGTTTGACCCCTTGCCTCTCAGAAATAGCCTTTTTTGTTGCTATTTTCCTTTGTCTTTCTGTGTTGTTCTCTCATAAAGAGCAGTGTCAGAGGGTAGAGTACATGGCCCTAGAATTCCTATAAGCCTGCTGTTCAAGCCAGCCCTGCAGACTAGCCCATTTCATGGTTCTCACTAGACTGGTGACTGTTAAGACAAACTTTGCCGCGGGCTCCTGAGAGGGAAACTGGATGAGTTTTCCCTCTTGTCTTGTTTTATGTCCTCGGGTTACTTTTCTAGTCTCTGCCATCCAGAGGGCATGATTTTTCACAGTCAGGCCAGCCAGCCAATCTGAAAAGACTGGGAGTCCGAGACACATAATATTTTAAGTAACACACTGTTCTGAATGTGTCAAGCTCTTGAGAGGAGTTTGGACTTAAAAGGTCCCATCCCTCCGAGGCTTTTGTAGTCTTTCACTGTCTTAAGTCTATTTCTGAGAGAGAATTTTGGAGGATCATGGGGATTGCTTCCTCTATGCCCTCTCCAGGAATATATGGTAAAAACCTGGAAAATTACCACCTGGGCTTTAAATGAAGAGGCTTTTGAATTGAGTCACTATTGGAACTAAGTACACTATTGGAAACAAAAAAGATTTTAGAGATCTCTTATTCTAAACAATTGATGGAAAGGTTAAATTTTTAAAAGAACACATAATAGTGTTATTGCTAGCCTTAAAAATTCTCTTTAAAGAGCAAAATCTGAACTAAAACAAAGTTAAAAATCCCTTGTACACTCAAACTGCCTGCTTTTGATTCTATGTGGGATTAACAACAGAAGCGGCTCCATTTTGTAGTCTGGTAGTTAAAATTCATCATCATGGAATCAGTCCTTTTGGTTTGATATTTGTGTGACTTTTGCCACTTACTGATCCTTTTCCCTTCCATGGACAGCTTTTGATTTCCTGTCTTCCATCTGTGTGGGCATATGGTGGTTTGGGGCCTTTGTGTGTAGATGACCAGCTGAGAAACTGAGAACATAGAGTATATAACCAGACAGACAAAAATGAGTTGTACCCCATTTGTGGCCACTTTTTTTTTTTTTAAGCTGTCTTTGGGGTCATTCTGTTACCAGTAGCAGATCCATATCGGCCTAAAGCAACCTCAATTCTTGCCTCCTCAGAAGAAAGAATTTGACTGAGGGATATAAGGCAGAAGAAGAGACCAAGGCAAGTTTTAGAGTAGACTGAAAGTTTATTTAAAAGCTTTAGAGCAGGAATGAAAGGAAGTAGTGTACACTTGGAAGACGGCCAAGCGGGTGACTTGAGAGATCAAGTGTGCCATTCGGCCTTTGACTTGGGGTTTGATATGTTGGCATACGAAGGTCTTGCGTCCCTTCTCCCCGATCCTTCCCTTGGGGTGGGGTGTTCACATGTTCAGTAGGCTGCCAGTGCTTGGGAGGGGTGTATGCAGCGTATGTTTACTGGAGTTGCACACATCTCATTTGAGGTGTTTTTCCCTTACTGGTTGAATATCCCTAGGAGGTCAAATACCACTTAAACTCCACTATTTGCCATTTGATGCACAAGGTTGAACCCACTCGCCCCACTCCTGAGATCTTATTAGGAAGCTGTTGATCACCAGTTTCAGGTGTTTCTGTTTATCGGGAGACTGCCTTTTCCTGAGTCTAGCTATGACCAATTATTATTTTGGAGAGAGAGTTAACAAGTGCCTGACCATCATCTGATCGTCGCCTGACATTCCTGGTGTGGGGGAGAGGAGCCCTCTCCTGCCCTGGTCATGTCTGACTAGCTACCTACTGTAACAATTCTGGATCTTACGAGGACTTCTTTGTACTGCTTTGGAGATACTTTGTGTGCTCCTGGCTAAGCCACAATGATACAAACAGGAAGCAGGAAAATACTGGGTAGAAGAGGGTGAAGTCCCTGGCAAGGGTTCCACCTGCAAGCCTGTGCCTGTAATGAGAACTTCACATCCCTGTTTCTCCCACCGAGTGTTGCTTTTTCCAAAACCACCAGGGCCTGCCATACCCCCATCCTGTACCCATAAAAACCCAAGCTCCACTGGCAGAGGAGCAGAGCAGCGGGGCAGAGAAGGAGAAAAGAGAACAAGCGACTAATTGTCGAGAGGAGGAGCAACTGAGCATCAGAGACTAGGAAAAGATGCAGCTTAACTTCAGAAGACACAACTTCAGAGGAACCCAGCCAGAGGCTGGGCTTCAGTGAAAGATCACCTTCTTCCTGCACCATCCCCTTTCCAGCTCCCCTTCAGCTCAGCTCAGAGCCACCTCCATCACTCAACAAAACCTCCGCATTCACCATCCTTCGAGTCTGCGTGACATGATTCTTCCTGGAAACCAGACAAGAACCTGGGTACCAAGAGGGCAGGGTGTATGTCTCTCCACTGAGCTAGTTAACACTTAGCCATCTTTGGACAGCAAACACTAAAAGAGCATTGTTTGTAACATATGCCCTCTGGGGTTCCAGAGGTTGTGGGCAACTGCTAGAATCTGCCACGGGCTGGTACATGGTTCATTCCTGCTGGCGTCTAAAGGCACTCACCCCAACTCCTGCACCTGCTCACCTGCTCACCTACACGCTCCCCTTCCCACAAGAGGTTTGAGCTCAGCAGCTGAGCAAAACGAGCCACCACCCCTCCCCACTCCTTTACATTTGGTAAAGGAGTTCAACGGCCAGAAATATTAGCTGTTTATCCCAGGTAATAAGAGATAAGAAAGATTTTTTTTTTCTTTTAAAGATTTCTATGGTTAGAAGTCGGCTTCCTTAGCTGTAATTATAGCTTAGCTGATATCTAAGCTATAATTACAATTTTTTTAAAAAAAGAGCTTTATGCTGTTTCTCTTTTTGGATCCTGTCCTGCGGATTTTTATTTATTTATTTATTTCTGAATCCTGTCTGTTCCTCCTTCCTCTAGCAACTCTCAATGCCATAGAAGGGACCAAAAAGAAGGGGAGGAATTTCTGACAACCTAAGATCCTTTGGGGAAAACATAAAAGTTGACAAAGACTCCTCTGTTGGGAGGAAAATTTTGCTTTTTCTTATGAAAACCCAAGAGTTGTAAGCAGACAGATGCCTCTCAGGTCTAAAACTCTGCACTCTTTTATGTTGCATTACCTGGTCTCTGGCTTTTGCGGGGTACCAGATATTACTTTGTACTATGAAAGGACTTGACATTGGTGTGTGCATGGGCAGGTGAGTTGGGCAATAGCTACAATGTTAGGGGTGGCTGAGGACAGTTATTTACAGGAAATGGTCATTACTATAAGGGGTTACTCGTTTCTTTGCATGTTTGGATAAGAAAAGCATGGTTTGGGCCCTAAAAACCACATGCTTTATTTGTCCCTGTTCCTTAAAGGACTCCACCCTGAAGCCAGTTATTTAAATAAGACGCAAGCTAAGTTGAAAAAAACACCTATTAAATTAAATCAGTCTTTGAATTTCTTTGTGAAAGAAATTTACATCTTTAAAGGAAATCACCATTTGTAAAAGCACCTTTGTCTCTGCACCTAAACCACTAGGAAGTTTAACCACAGGGAAGACAGTGCCTTAAAGTTAACATAACAAATCTTGCCTGTCTTTGTTTTGTTCTAAGTTCTGTGCCTTTGAGGTGTACATTTTCTACTTTATCTCCCCTAAGAGTCATGTCTTTGGAAATGCAAATGTAGAGTTGCCGAGCTAATAATTGTTTAAGGTATGAAACAGGTAATAAAGAGATTGGTAGTCTAAAGTGGGGGAGAGAAATTTTTTGAAACCTGACAAATGAAAAATCTTATAACTCTGTAAGATCTGCTTCTATATGTCTATATGTTTCTATGTGTCATGTGTATGTGATATTTCACTACCAAATGTTATGAAAGAGCTCTAATCAATGGGCTTAAAGAAAATTAAGTGCTTAAATCAAATATCAGAACAACATACTAGCCCAAATGCCTGGTAGCTCATAAGACGTTACTAATCTTTGATAAGTAAAACCAGTTGTAAAATTTCTTTAGTCATTCAAATCTAGAGATAATGTTATATTAAGTAATTCCAGGTTTTTCACTGTAAATTAGGGTTACTTAGAGTTAGAATAGTTATTAATAAATACAATTAAAACTACTAGATTTAAGAGAATTCTACATGCAGAGTTCATAAAGAAACTAAGATGTGTTTTGGTAAAGGTTATAAAAAACATAAGGATGTGGCTTCTGCTAAAGAAAAAGTAATTTTGTATAGTTTAGAGGCTACATAAAGGTTTCTTCAAAATGAAGAAAAAATGACACAGATAATATTAAATGGATAGAAAGAGAAAGGATAAAAGGGTGGGGAATGAGGAACCCTTGACTCCTAAGTGGCCACAGGGTCATCCATGGTATGGAGCTGCAGCTGTGCTGTATTAAGTTACTAAAGGTAAAAGTTACCAGTGGAGTTTAGCAATGGATCCAGCTCCCGGGAAACTGGTTCACAAGACGCATGAGGAAATGCAAACTAATAAGGAAAAAGAGAAATATTCAATCCCTTGGTTATTGTTATCTATAATAGCTAAAACGAAAGTAAAAGACAGTGCTGAGTTGGGCCTCGGCCGAACCAAGTTCAGATGAGGGACTGTCTGATCTCAGATCACTAGCCTCAAAGCCACCCACAAAGGGGAAAGATAGACTGGGGCAACAAAAAGTACCTCTGAGACCTGTGATTACCAAGAAAGTAGCTAATGTGAGGGAAGGGCAAAACCAATTAACTACTGAAACCAGAGGGCATAATGTAAAGGAACATTTTGCACATTAGTATCATCAGCTTCCTAAAAAACCTTTACTAAAATGGATTATAACACTGATTTTAGAGTAGTATTTTGCATTTTAAATATGACAGAGTGGAAAAAAACATGTGTAGGTTGATGCAGGACCCACAGCTCACTACTGAAACATCACAGATGGGCATATGTGATACAGACTGACAGGAAGGTATTCCTAGAGAACAGTTGGTATAGAAGTTAGAAAGAAATTATTGGATGGGCACGGTGGCTCACACCTACAATCCCAGCACTTTGGGAGGCCGAGGCAGGCTGATCACCTGAGGTCAGGAGCTCAAGACTAGCCTGGCCAACATGGTGAACCCCATCTCTACTAAAAATATAAAAATTAACCAGGCATGATAGCACACGCCTGTAGTCCCAGCTATTTGGGAGGCTGAAGCTGCAGGATCGCTTGAACGCACGTGGCGGAGGTTGCAGTGAACCAAGATCATGCCACTGCATTCCCACCTGGGTGATGGGAGTGAGACTCTGTCTCAAAAAAAAAAAAAAAAAAATTTAGACAGTGAGGGTTCGGGAGTCCTTGGTAAGGTTTTCCTTTCAATGAAACGTAGCCCCCAAATCATTTCTTTTTTAACAAAGAGCAACCTGTAAAATCAAGCTGAAGACATAGACAAGCAGGCTAGAAGCTTGCAAGGGTGAATGCCGGCAGCTGTGTCAATAGGAAATGGCTATCTGGGGCTAGGCAGGTTCATAATGGCAGCTCCATCTTCCCTTCTCTTTGCCAAAGCACGCGTATAGCTGGCCACGCAAAGACTCCATTTGCATAATAAGATTAGGGTGGGACTCCCAGCTGCCTCACCAGCCATGTAAACATCGCACCTGGTCCAACCAATCTATGCGCCCTATGTAAATTAGACATGGCCTCCTCAAGCCTGTCTATAAAATCCGGTGCATTCCACAGTGGGCCAGAAATCCCATTCAGGTGCCCCTCTCTCTGGCAAGAGAGACAGCTGTTCTCCTTTCTCTTTCTTTTGCCTGTTAAACCTCCGTTCCTAAACCCACTTCTTGTGTCCACCTAATTGATTTCCTTGGCATGAGATGACAAACCTCAGGTATTTACCCTAGACAATGGCGCTGTTTCACAGCCAGCCTGGTGGACTGGATAAAAGCCCTAAGAAGGGGGACTGTCCAACTCTACTTAGAAATGCCAAATGGAGCACGCCAGATGAAGCTGCTGATATGCTTCATATACAAGCCATAAGGGACTCACTTTGTGATGACAGGAATATTCACCCACTAAATATGCCCATTACCTAGTTCATGATAAACGCTGTGGTTAAACGGGCCCCTTCCAAATGGGCACCCCATGTAATGCTACTCCTACTGTTGTTCCAGAACAACATGAGAAGCCATAGCAAACTGGCTGTTTCAGCTTCCCCTCATGGGTCTTACAGACGCTAATAAAACATTAAGGTAATTAACAAGAGCATGGGAAAAAGCAAAAGGGAGAGTCAAAGGACTCATTCCAGGAAGGTGGAAATTTTTAAATGGTTATTCTAAAAAATAAGGTGAAGAAAGAAAACAATGATAGGAAAACAATGAAACTCAGAGAAGAAATGAGAGAGAATCATGGGATTCATCCCATCAGGGTAGAACTCTTTAGATGGTTATTAAGAAATTAAATGAATAAAATAGAAATTGATGGGGTTAAAACAAAGGTCTTAGTACAACACTACCAAGGGTCGGATAGACCAAAAGGACTTTGCTAGTTCCCCAGCATTA
This sequence comes from Colobus angolensis palliatus, assembly GCF_000951035.1. Lineage (NCBI taxonomy): Eukaryota > Metazoa > Chordata > Mammalia > Primates > Cercopithecidae > Colobus > Colobus angolensis. Next base: position 1,962,770 of record NW_012115933.1, on the reverse strand, counting down.
AAGCACCCCAAACCTATTTATTCTCTTTACCCCAGATTGGATAGATTTTTTTAAAAAAAGTCAAAAGACAGAGAAAGCTGGTCAATACTTGCCTGGGGCAATAGCGAGGCAGGTGAACCAAGATATGGATTGACAAAAGGGCCTAAGTCCCTTGGCTCAACCCCCTGCTGGGAACCCAGGTCCTTTTACAAAAGAAAAGGTAAAACAGTCATAAAAGAAGTTTCTGGGACCAGAATGTAAAAATGTAGGATTGCAAAGGTTGGAATTTTTTTTTTTTTTTAGATGTAGTCTCACTCTGTTGCCCAGGCTGAAGTGTGATGGCGCGATCTCGGCTCACTGCAACCTCTGCCTCTTAAGTTCAACCGATTCTCCTGCCTCAGCCTCATGAGTAGCTGGGATTACAGGCGCCCACCACCTCACCCAGCTAATTTTTATATTTTCAGTAGAGACAGTGTTTCACCATGTTGGCCAGGCTTGTCTTGAACTCCTGACCTCAGGCGATCCACTTGCCTCGGCCTCCCAAAGTGCTGAGATTACAGGCAAAAGTTGGAATGTTTAAACAGGCATTTTGTAAAGTGATTGTGTCTCCTTTGCCTAAATGTTTATAAAAATGGATGTTGCATCTGATTGGGAGATGTTTCCCCTACCTAGTACTATAAAACAGAAAGGATGTAAATGCGCCCTTCAAGCAATATTAAATGGACATGTGCAGGGAGGAGGACAACACATGCTGGGGTCTCTGTGGGGTATCTGAGGGAGAGCACTGGAAAGAACAGCTAATGAATACTGGGCCTGACACCTCGGTGATGGGATGATATGTGCAACGGGCCATCACGGCACACATTTACCTGTGTAACAAACCTGCACACCCTGCATACGTACCCCTGAACTTAAAAGTCGAAGAAAAAAAAATGGACGTGCTAAATGAGAACCAGTAAGATTGCCCAAGCCCACAGAGTGGAGAGTAGAATGCTGGTGGGAACAAATTCTGTACTTTGATGGCCCTTAGTACAGCATTTATTGCAGGTTTTGGCAAAAGCCTGTGAGCACCTCCCAATGATGACTACTGAAACTTTAAGAGAATTTCCACTTAAGAAGCAATTACTGCCTTGCTAAGGGACATTAACTGAAGCTACTCCTATGCTAATGGGGATAGCAGTGCCCCAATGAAGTGTCCAGAGTTCCCTAATAAAATGGAAATGGTTTATACAGGATGATGCTATCTGGAAGTGTACAACAAGGAGGTACGCATGAGCAGAGAACTACTTACAGTGCCCAGTAAGCAGCTCTCACCTGACTGACAAAGGGCTGCTTGGTTTGTGGATGGTAGCTCCAAGGTGAAAGGACAATGTCCTGTTTGGAAGGCTGCTACTCTGATTGCAAAGCATACTTTTGTGAGCAGAATATACCTCTCTGAATTCTCCAAAATTTGGAAACTATTCATGAGTATTCCTAAAACTTATTTTGCACATAAATTGGCCATACTATCATTTCTTTTTAGTACAAAAGGAGGGATCAGAGACAGAGAAATTCTATTTCAAAGGAAAACTATAACACAATTATTACTGGATTCCAGCTGTGACTTTTGTTTTGAATTATTATTTTTCTGCAGTGGGTCTCTAAAAAAGAACCTAGTTATAATTTTCTTCATGATGTTTTTAGTTAGCTCTCTAATGGAATAAGTTCCTCTTCCATTCTGACATATAAATTCTCTTTTGTTAATTTATTAATGTTATTTATTTCCCCGTTGTTTCACTTCTTCTGAGAAAACTGAAGTTGTGGTGTTTTGAAAACTACAGATGATTCAAGAGCCTATGAATCTCCCTAATTTGAAATCCCACCGGGCCTGATCTGTTTCTCCTTGCCAATCCCCTGCTGATAAAACCACACAAGCACCCTCCCTCTAAGCCCAGGGACTATCATGGAAGAAGGGGGCACATGAAACTGCTAGGTCTGGTTTTGAGGGATAGAATTAATTCAGACCCTACAAATAACCTGGTCTTTTGGCTTTAGATTTTAGCTCTTATATTGCATAAAAGGTTTTAAACATTGGTGAGTGCCTGCCCACCTCTATTACCATCTGGCCTAGAACACTTAAATTGATTGTAAGTTTTTTTGCTCTGTGTCCCTTGACACCACCAAGGGACAGGACGAACCTGAAGCAGATAGCCACACCATCTCAGCAACAACATGGGACAAAACAAAAGTTTGGCCACTGATGCTGCCTCTGGCCAATCTTAGCCAAAAGGGGGAAAATGAGAAATGAAAACAATTCTAAACCCCCAACTGATTGAACACAACTCCTCTTGGCCAAGGAAACCCCAGAGAAACCTGAAAAGCTGAATTCACAGCCATGGTGAAATGGTAAGTTGGACACACTTCCTTATACCCCCACCCTCAGGGGAGCCATCAGGTTTTCGTCCCTAAAAGCAAAAGAGAAACAATCCTTTCAAAAGACTACTAGCTTATCTTCACAGGTACACAACAAAGATTAATCATGCTTTCACCCCTCCCTGAGGTAAGATGAGATTAATCATTCCTTCACCCTTCCCTGAGACATCTGCTTCTTCTATTCCCACTTTCTTCAAATGTTCACCTTATCTTACGTAAGATGTAGATTTACTAGGCACTAACTAAACTCTCACAAGTACGTAATCATTTGTCTTACTGCTGCCCCATCCTCCATCCCTTTTAAGGAAAATATATAAATGCTAAACTTCTTGAGAACCTCTTTGGAAAAAGCCATAGGTGCTTCTATGATGCAAGTTTGTCCTGGGCAAGCCCTTAAGCTGGCTCAGTAAACCTCAATGATTTGAGACTTGTGGCTTAATCAGTCATTTCGGTTGTCAGTCCACAGAAAAACTTGTATATAAATGTTCATAATATAACTAGTCATAATAGCAAGAAAGTAGAAACGTTTCAAATGTCTTTCAACTGTTGAAAGAATGAACAAAATATGCTATACTCATACAACAGAATCTATTCAGAAAACAAAATGAGCTAGTGACACATACTACAATATCCATAAACCTCAAAATTATGCCAAGTGAAAGAACATATACACAAAAGAATACATATTTTATGAGTCTATTTGTACTACACTTCCAGAAAAGGCAAATCTATAGACAGAAAGTGAGTGGTTGCCTGGAACTGGAAGGCAGAAGTGGATATAGACTATAAAAGAGCACCGGGAACTTTTGGGTGTTGCTGTGGTTTAAATGTGTTCCTACGTTGAAATCTTAATCCCCAGTGCAACCATGGTGGGAGGTGGGGCCAAATGGGAGGTGTTTAGGTCATTGAGGGCTCTGCCTTCATTAACATAACATTGTTCTGCACTCATTAATGTAACACTGTTATCGCAAGAGTGGTCTTGATATAAAAGTGAGTTTGCAACCAGTGCAGTGGCTCAGGCCTGTAATCCCAACACTTTGGGATGCTGAGGCTGAGGTCAGGAGTTCAAGACCAGCCTGGCCAACATGGCGAAATCCTGTCTCTACCAAAAGCACAAAAATTAGCCAGGCATGATAGCGCACACCTGTAATGCCAGCTGCTTGGGGGGCTGAGGCAGCAGAATTGCTTGAACTCAGGAGGCGGAGGTTGCGGTAAGCCGAGATCGCACCATTGCACTCCAGCCTGAGCAACAGAGTGAGACTCCATCTCAAAAAAAAAAAAAAGTGAGTTTGGCCCCTGCTTCTTCTCATGTTCTCACACTCTCTTGGCCTCACACTCTCTTACTCTTCTACCATCTGCCATGGAATGATGCAGCACAAAGGCCCACCCTAGATGCTGGCACCATGTTCAACTTCCCAGCCTCCAGAACCATGAACTAAATAAGCTTCTAGTGTTTGGAAGGTATAGATTGGATTTGTGTTCCCACCCAAATCTCATGTCGAATTACAATCCCCAGTGTTGGAGTAAAGGCCTGGTGGAAGGTAACTGGATCATGGGGGCAGACTCCCTCCCTTGCTGTTCTCATGATAGTGAGTGAATTTGAAACTAGTAGGCCTTACAAAACCTAAAAAGTTAGCACCAGGTGGCCCTAGATAGGGTCTCACCCTGCCTAGATAGGGTCCCACCCTGCCTCGATAGTGTTTCACCCTGATAGGGTCCCACCCTGCCAATTCCGGGAAACAACCTCATGAGGTCCCACCCTGCCAATTCCGGGAAACAACCTCATGAGGTCCCACCCTGCCAATTCCAGGGGTCTCACCCTGCCTCAAAGTTCCCGGAATTATCAACTCCAGGAAAGAACCTCATAAGGTCCTGCTCTAACCAATTAAACCAAGACCCCTTGCTCAGGCTATAGCTAGACCCAATCATTTTACGCCTTAAGCTTTGTTTGAATTTCGCGCCATAAGCTGTGTTTGAACTTGTGTTAGCATATATAAACAGCCTGTAACAAGCAGTCGGGGTCCCAGGACCAACTTAGAGCTTGGGACCCTAGCGCGCTAGTAATAAATAACTCTCTGCTGTGAACTTCGTGTCGGTGATCCTTCGCGACGACCCCTGCCCAGGAGGGAATCGAGAGTTCGGTTCCAACAAATTCTCATGAGATCTGGTCATTTAAAGGTATGCAGCACTTCCCCCATCTCTCTCTTCCTCCTCCTCCAGCCATGTAAGACATGCCTACTTCACCTTCTACCATGATTGAAAGTTTCCTGAGGCCTCCCCAGCCATGCATCCTGTATAGCTTGTGGACCCATGAGCCAATTAAACTTACTTTCTTCATAAATTACCCAGCCTCAGGTAATTCATTGTAGCAGTGTGAGAATAGACTAATACATATAAATTACCCAGTCTCAGGTACTATATTACAGCAACACAAAATGAAGTAAGAGATACTACAAATGTTCTAAAACTGAATTGTGTTGATAGATACAAAACTCTAAAAATTCACTCAAAATAACTGACCTATATACTTATCTATACCCACTTACCCTGGGTAGTTTTATGATCTTGAAATTATACCTCCCTGAAGCTGCTAAACAACAAAAACTTTAAAAATATATATATGAATGTAAGTCTACATTTCTACCCCTTCTTAGAAATTCTCTCCTCTTCCCTTAGCCGGGCGCGGTGGCTCAAGCTTGTAATCCCAGCACTTTGGGAGGCCGAGACGGGCGGATCACGAGGTCAGGAGATCGAGACCATCCTGGCTAACACGGTGAAACCCCGTCTCTACTAAAAATACAAAAACTAGCCGGGCGAGGTGGCGGGCGCCTGTAGTCCCAGCTACTCCGGAGGCTGAGGCAGGAGAATGGCGTAAACCCGGGAGGCGGAGCTTGCAGTGAGCTGAGATCAGGCCACTGCACTCCAGTCCGGTCGACAGAGCGAGACTCCGCCTCAAAAAAAAAAAAAAAAAAAAAAAATTCTCTCCTCTTCCCTTATCACTAAGTCGCCTCTTTAAACAGAGATGCCTAGGGTTGGGGATGGAAAGCCCACAGGAATCTGCTGGGTTTCAAACCTTTTGTTTGAACAGAGTATTTCATCTCTTTTTAATTTCTCCTAAAATATCCATTGATTCCTAGGTAATGTAGTGTTAGAACCCCAAATTGCCTCACGAAGGTTTTGCCTGATAGTTGGTTTCTATTTCTGGGGCCAACCCTCTTCTAATTGTCCTCTTGGTTTCTGAGATCACTTTTTCTCTGACACTGGATTTAGTTCAGCCTCATTCCTTAGTATAAAACCTTGCAATAAGAAACACAAATACTATCACAGACTCCAGACTAGCAATCATTCAGACTGGCATCAGCTAGCTTCCCACTAGCTTTGAGGAAGGGTGGAGTCTAAGAAGTGTTTCACAAACTAAAAGGCTTATCCCAGAGATTTACGTCTTCAAAAAAAAAAAAAAAAAAAAAAGAAGAACCTTTTTTAAATGTCAAAACATTTTTGCAACCCACATTTAGTAGTGACTTTACTTTTAGTATTAGTTGACTGAAAAAATACAGAATGACAAAAAGCTACTAGAATAGCTTAAATGCTCTTAAGTAAATATGCATTTTATTAATCATAACCATATCTACATTTATCAGGAAGGAAAATCTATTTAAAAAAAAAAGAAATTCTTGCACAAGCTGCTTCTGCATTCTGGGAAAGTGCAGAATTCACCCTGGGGGAATAACTCATTCTTTTGTTTGGGATGGCACAGTCTTTAGGTTGTGAAAGGGATGGCTCTAGGCTAGTCTGATGGGTGAGTCAGGCTGACAAGAGATAAACTGTTCTGCCTAATGAAATAATAAAGATTTTTAGGTGGTCCCCCGGTAATTTAAAGGAGTGATGGCTTTTTGATTGTCTTTATATTTAGTTGTTGGTGGTGGAGGAGTAGGGACAAGAAAGAAGAATCTGAACACAGTGTTCAGAAGTTTTGAGGAGAAAAGTTTTGATGGGAAGAGTTGCTGAACATGACTTCAGACCACCATTAGTGCTTAGTGCAAAGATCCGGACACTCCCCGACATCCTGGCTTACAAAGGGGGATACCTGTTGTAAGAAATGCGCGGTCTAGTAATTTTCTTGAGTTAACCCTTTGGAATCAAAAGAACTAAAAATGAGTTTTATACATATAGGAAGAATATCACAAGCAGTTTAACTAGTACTGTACACAGAACGAAATGTCAACATAGGTCCTACAAGACAGTCCCACTGAGTCTGTCAATTCAAAGGACAATTGTAACATCCTAGCACTACAGTAAAGGCAATACAGATGTTCCTTGACTTATGATGGACTTACAATGTGTTTACCCAGACATAACCCCATTATAAGATGAGGAGGTACTAAATGCATATTGCTTTTGAACCACTAAAAAGCTGAAAAATAGTAAGTGGAACTATCCTAAGTTGGAGACTGTCTATAATCTCTTTACAACTTATTTTTTAAAAGCTCTCTGGCATACACATTTTAAAAAACTTAACCTTCAAAAAACCCTATGAGGAAGGTATTATCAACCCAACACTTTACAATGTGGAAATTGAGGCTCATGTGGAATAAAATTATGTGTTATATCTCTTAAGAAAGTCACAGAGTAAAGGTGGAACAAAATGGCTGAATACAAGTTTCCACCAATCATCCTCCCTGAAGAAATATCAAGTTTAACAGCTATCTACACACACACACACACACGCACACACACACACACACACACACAAGCAACTTCATAAGAACCAAACATCAAGTGAGTAATCACAGTTCCTGATTTTAACTTCATATCACCGAAAGAGGCACTGAAGAGGGTAGGAAAGACAATCTTGAATTGCTGATGCCATCCCTTCCCCAACCCCCAGCAGCAGCCCCAAAGCACAGAGAATCTGTGCACTTGGGGGAGAAAGAGTACAGTGATTGTGGGATTTTGCATTGGAACTCAGTGCTGTCTGTCACAGCAAAAAGCAACCCTGGCCAGAGCTCAGCTGAAATCAATGGAGGGAACATTTAAACCATCCCTAGCCAGAGGGGAATTGTCCATGATGGCAGTTAGAACTTGAGTTCCAGCAAGCCTTGCCACTGCAGGCTAAGGTGCTGTGGGGTCTTAAACAAACTAGAAAGGCAATCTAGGTCACAAGGACTGCAACTCCAAGGCAAACGCCTAGTGCTGTGCTGGGTTCAAGGCCAGTGGACTTTGGGGACACATGACCTAGTGAGATACCAGCCAGTACAGCCAAGGGAACTGACATGGTTTGATGCTGGGTGTCCCCACCCAAATCTCATGTTGAATTGTAATCTTCAGTGTTAGAGAAGGGGCCTGGTGGGAGGTGACTGAATCATAAGGGTGAACTTCCCCCTTACTATTCTTATGATAGGGTTCCCATGAGATCTGGTTGTTTGAAAGTGTAGAGCACCTCCCCCTTCACTCTCTCTCTCTCCTTTTGGCAATGGGAAAGACATGCTTATTCCCTTTACTTTCTGCCATGATTTTAAGTTTCCTGAGGCCTCCCCAGCTGTGCCTCCTGTACAGCCTTTGGAACTGTGAGTCAATTAAACCTCTTCTCTTCATAAATTACTGAGTCTCAGGTAGTTCTTTATAGCAGTGTAACCACAAAGTAATACATAAAATTGGTGCCAGGAGTGGGGCATTGCTATAAATATACCTGAAAATGTGGAAGCAGCTTTGGAACTGGGTAACAGGCAGAGTTTAGAACAGTTTGCAGGGATCAGAAGAAGACAGAAAGATGGTAGGAAAGTTTGGAACTTCCTAGAGACTTGTTAAATTATTGTGACCAAAATGCTGAAAGTGATATGAACAATAAAGTCCAGGCTGTAGTGGTCTCAGATGGAGATGAGGAACTTATTGGGAACTGAAGTAAAGGTCACAATTGCCATGCTTTAGCAAAGAGACTGGCAGCATTGTGCCTGCCTCTGCCCTAGAGATCTGTGGAACTTTGAGCTTGAGAAAGATGATTGAGTGTAACTGGCAGAAGAAATTTCTAAGCAGCAAAGCATTCAAGACATGACCTGGCTGCTTCTAACAGCATATGCTTGTATTCATAAGCAAAGAGATGATCTGAAACTGGAACTTATATTTAAAAGGGAAGCAGAGCATAAAAGTTTGGAAAATTTGTAGTCAGGCCATGTGGTAGAAAAGAAAAGCCCATTTTTAGGGAAGGAATTTGAGTTGGTTGCAACAATTTGCATAAGTAAAGAAGAGCCTGATGTTAATAGCCAAGACAATGGGGAATATGCCCCAGGGCATTTCAGAGACTTTCACAGCAGCCCCTCCCATCACAGGCCTGGAGGCTGGGAGGGAAGAATGGTTTCATGGGCCAGACCCAGGAACCTGCTGCTCTGTACAGCCTCAAGATATGGCACCCAGTGTCCTAGCTACTCTGCTCCAGCCATGGAGCCATGGCTAAAAGAGGCTAAGGTACAGTTCAGGCCACTGCTTCAGAGGGTGCAAGCCAGAAGACACCAAGGCTTCCACATGGTATTAAGCCTGTGGGTGCGCAGAAGGCAACAGTTGAGGCTTGGGAGCCTCCACCTAGATCTCACAGGATGTATGGAAATGCCTGGATGTGCAGACAGAAGTCTACCATAGGGGCAAAGCCCTCATAGAGAATCTCTACTAGGGCAGTGTGGATAGGGAAATGTGGAGTTAGCGTACCTACACAGAACCCCCACTGGGGAACTGCCTTGTGGAGCTCTGAGAAGAGGGCCGCTGTCCTCCAGACCCCAGAATCTACTGACAGCTTGCACCTTGCACCTGGAAAAGCTGCAGGCTCTCAACACCAGCCCATAAAAGCAGCCAAGGGGGCTATACCCTGCAAAAACACAGGGTGGAGCTGCCCAAGGCCTTGGGAGCCCATCCCTTGTGTCAGTATGGCCTAGAAATGAGACATGGAGTCAAAGAATATTATTTTGGAGTTTTAAGATGTAATGACTGCCGTGCTGGGTTTCAGACTTGCATAGAGCCTGTAGTGCATTTGTTTTGGCTGATTTCTCCCACTTGGAATGGGAGCATTTACCCATTGTCTGTACTGTCATAGTATCTTGGAAGTAACTAATTTGTTCTTAATTTTACAGGCTCATAGTGGAAGGGACTTGCCTTGTTTCACATGAGACTTTGGACTTGGACTTCTGAGTTAATGCTGGAATGAGTTAAGACTCTCGGGGACTGTTGGGAAGACATGATTGTTTTGAAATGTGAGAAGGACATGAGATTTGGGAGGGGCCAGAAGCAGAATGATATAGTTTGGCTCTGTGTCCCCACCCGAATCTCTTAATGACCTATAATCTTCAATGTTGGAAGAGAAGCCTGGTGGGAGTTGATTCAATTAGTGAGGCGAAATTCCCCCTTGCTGTTCTCGTGATAGAGTTCTCATGAGATCCAGTTGTAGCACCTCCCCTTTCACTCTCTTTCTCCTGCTGGCCATGGGGAAGACATGCTTGCTTTCCCTTTGTCTTCTGCCATGATTTTAAGTTTCCTGAGGTCTCCCAGCCATGCTTCCTGTAGAGCTTTCAGAATCTTAAGTCAATTAAATCTCTTTTCTTCATAAATTACTGAGTCTCAGGCAGTTCTTTACAGCAGTGTGATCACAAAGTAGTACAGGAGTGCTTGTACTAACCACCCCCCAATCCCAGGCAATGCAGCTTGTAGCTCTGAACAAGATTCCTTCCTTCCACTTGAGGAGAGTAGAGGGAAGAGCAAAGAGTTGTCTTGCAATTTGGATATCAGCTAAGCCACAACAGGATAGGGTACCAAACAGAGTTCTGAGGTCCCCGTTCCAGTTCCTAGTGCCCAGATGGACATTTCCAGACACACCTTGGGCCAGAAGAAAAAACACTGCCTTGAAGGAAAGGATGCAGTCCTTGCAGGATTAATAACCTCCTAACTAAAGAGCCCTTCAGCCCTGAATAATCAGCAGTGGTATCTAGGTAGTACACACTGTGAGCCTTGGATGAGACTCTGAGATGTATTGGCTTCAGGTATGACCCAGCACATTCCCTGCTGTGGTAGCCAAGGGGAGGGATTCCTTCTGAGGAAAAGCATAAAAAAGAGTAAAGGGGACTTAGTCTTGCAGCTTAGATACCAGTTTGGTCACAGCTGGGTACAGCACCAAGTAGGCCCTTGGCATTCCCTGATTCCAGGCCTTGGCTCTTGGATTACTGGACTTGTCCTGGGCCAGAGGGGAGTATATTTCCCTGAAGGGTGAGTCCCAATCCTGGAAGCATTCACCACAAGCTGACTGAAAAGCTCCTGGGCCTTAAGTGAACATCAGTGGTAGCCTGGCAGTATTCCCCATGGGCCTGGGGTAATGGTGGCTATGGGGAGAGACCCTTCTTCTTGTGGAAGGGGGAGGGACTATTGGGAAAGACATTGCCTTGTGGCAACAGCACAGATTTCTTCAGTTTCTGACTTCAGGTCCTGGCTCTTTGGTGGCTTTTCTGGGCCCATCTGGGGCCCTGGGGAACTCTACTCCTTTAAGGGGAAGGCTGGCTGGCTTTACCACCTGCTGGCTGTAGTGCCCTAGGGCCTGGAGTGAACACAGTAGCCAGGTAGTGGTTACAGTGGGCCTTGGGCAAGACTCAGTGTTTTGACCCAGGGCAGTCCCAGTGGTAGTGGATACAGGGGTACTTACATAACCCCTTTCCCAGCTCCAGGCAACTCAACACAGACAGAGATGCTCCATTTGTTTAGAAGAAAGTAAGGCAAGAATATGACAGTCTCTGCCTGGCAATCCAGAGAATTCTTCAGGATCTTATCCACAACCACCAAGGTAGTACCTCTATAAGTCTGCAGGCTTATACCTCTATAAGGCTGCCCCCTAATGCAGACATGGCGGTAGTGACCAAAAACTTAGATCACAACATCCAAGTCCCTTCAAATACCTGAAAAACCTTCCTAAGAAAGATGGGTACAAACAAGCCCATCCTGAGAAGACTACAATAAATACCTAACTCTTCAATGCACAAACACCAAGAAACATCCACAAGCATCAAGACCATCCAGGAAAACATGATCTCAAAAATGAACTAAATAAGTCACCAGGAGCCAATCCCAGAGAGACAGAGATACGTGACCTTTCAGACAGAGAATTCAAAATAGCAGTTTTGAGAAAACTCAATGAAATTTAAGATAACACAGAGAAGGAATTTAGGATCTTATCAGATAAATATAACAAAGGAATTCATAATTTAAAAAAATCAAACAGAAATTCTCGAGTTGAAAAATGAAACTGACATACTGAAGAATGCATCAAAGTCTGTTGGGGTCCGCGTGTTTCCTGAACAAAGGAATGAACACACAAGACAAGACACACATGGCGGCCGCCCCGAAACACACGCCCTGCTTTATTTTATACCGTAGTTTGTGGAATGTTAGCAAGTCGCCAGACACATTGTTGTTTCTCTGATCTTTCCCTGACTTTCTGAATTTCCAAGATGTTTACATATAAGCAAGCCCCCAGGGTCTGCTATTTGCAACTGAGGCCAGTCTTGTAGGCTCCTTTGTCCTCCCTGTTTGCAGAGGAGGAATGCCCAGCTTCGTTTGCAAGAGCGGGACTATAATGTTAATGGGGGAATGGCCTGCTCAGTTGTAAAAGCAGATAGTCCTCTACAAAAGTCCCTTAATAGCAGAATTGATCAAGTATCAGAAAGAATTAGTGAGCTTGAAGACAGGCTATTTGGAAATACACACTCCAGAGAAGACAAAATGAAAAAAGAATATTAAAAATGAAGCACACCTACAAGACTAGAAAATAGCATCAAAGGGGCAAATTTAAGAGTCACTGGCCTTAAACTGGAGGTGGAAAGAGAGATAGGGATCGAAAGTGTATTCAAAGGGATAATAGAGAACTTCACAAACCTAGAGAAAGCTATCAATATCCAAGTAAAAGAAGATTAAAGAATGCCAAGCAGATTTAACCCAAAGAAGACTACATCAAAGCATTTAATAAGCTTCCAAAGGTCGAAGATAAAGAAAAGATGATAAAAGCAGCAAGAGAAAAGAAACAACATACTACATTGTATGTATGCCAGGAAACAGTGGCATACATATTTAAAATACTAAAGAAAAAAAAAGTATACCCTAGAATAATGTATCTGGTGAAAATATCATTCAAACATGAAGGAGAAATAAAGACTTGCCCAGACAAACAAAAGCTGAGGTATTTTATCAACAGCAGACCTGTCCTACAAGAAAATGGAAGTTTTTCAGTCTGAAAGTGAAGGATGTAAATGAGCAATAAGAAATCATCTGAAGGTACAAAACTGAGGGATAATAATAAGTAAACAGAAAAACAGAATATAACACTGTAATTGTGGTTGGTTAACTACTCACCTCTTGAGTAGAAAGACTAAAAGACGAACTGATAAAAATAATAACTTTTTAAGGCACAGACAGTACTATAAGATATAAATAGAAACAACAAAAAGTTTAAAAGCAAGAGAATGAAGGTGAAGTGTAGAGTTTTTATTACTTATTGCTTGTTTATGCAATCAGTATTCAGTTGTCATAAGTTTAAAATACTGGGATAATCCCAGCACTTTGGGAGGCTGAGGCGAATGGATCATGAGCTCAGGAGATCAAGACCATCCTGGTTAACACGGTGAAACTCCAACTCTACATAAAATACAAAAAATTAGCCGGGCATGGTGGCAGGTGCATGCGGTCCCAGCTGTTCGGGAGGCTGAGGCAGGAGAATGGCATGAACCTAGGAGGCGGAGCTTGCAGTGAGCCAAGATTGTGCCACTGCACTCCAGCCTGGGCGACAGAGCGAGACTCCATCTCAAAAAAGTAATAATAATAATAATAATAAAATTAAATAAATAAAATACTGGGATATAAGTTATTATTTGCAAGCCTCATAGCAACTGCAAAACAAAACAAAATCTACCACAAATACACAAAAAATAAAAAGAAATTCAATCATGCCACTAGCAAACATAACCTTTACTAAAAGGAAGACAGAAAGGAAGGAAAGAAGGACGAGAAGAACACAAAACAACCAGAAAATAAATAAAAAATGGCTGGAGTAAGTCCTTACTTATTAATAACAACAATGAATGTAAATGGACTAAACTCTCCAATGAAAAGACACAGAGCAGGCTGGGTATGTAGGCTCACACTTGTAATCTAAGTACTTTGGGAGGCCAAGGAGGGAGGATTGCTAGAGCTCAGGAATTTGAGACCAGCCTGGGCAACAAAGCGAGACCATGTCTCTACTAAAAACAATAATTAAACCAAAAATTAGTCAAAAAAGACACAGAGTGGCTGAATGGATTTTTAAAAAACAGACCCAATGTTCTGTTACCTACCAGAAACACACTAACACACTTCACCTATAAAGACTCACATACACTGAAAAAAAAAGAATGGAAAAAGACTTTCCGTGCAAACGAAAACCTAAAAGAGGAAGAGTAGCCATACTTTTATCAGACAAAATAGAATTCAAGACAAAAATCATAAAAAGAGACAAAGAAGGTCATTGTATAATAATAAAAGGGTCAATTCAGCAAGAAGATATAACAATTGTAAATACATATGTACCCAACACTGGAGTGCCCAGATATATAAAGAAAATATTAGAGCCAAAGAAAGAGATAAACTCCAACACAATAATAGCGGGAGACTTCAACACTCCACTTTCAGCATTGGAGAAATCACCCAGAAAGAAAATCAACAAACATAGAACTTAATCTGCACTATCGACAAAATGGACCTAATAGATATTTACAGAATATTTCATCCAATGGATGCAGAACACAATCTTTTCAGTACATGGATCATTCTCAAGGATAGACCATATATTAGGACACAAAACAAGTCTTAACACATTCCAAAAAACTGAAATAATAAGTATCTTCTCTGACCACAATGGAATAACACAAGAAATAAATAACAAGCAAAATCTTGGAAATCACACAAACACACGGAAATTAAATAATACATTCCTGAATGACCAGTTGGTCAATGAAGAAATTAAGAAGCAAATCAAAAAATTTATCAAAACAAATGATAATGGAAACACAACATATCAAAACCTGTGAGATACAGTGAAAGCAGTAATAAGAGAGAAGTTTATAGTTATAAGTGCCTACATAAAAAAAAGTAGAAAAACTTCAAATAATCAACCTAACAATACATCTTAAAGAACTGGAAAAGCAAGATTAAAGAGTACCTAAAATCAGTAGACAAAAATAAAAAATAAATAAATATCAGAGCAGAAATAAATGAAATTGAAATGAAGAAAACCATGCAAAAGGCCAACAAAATGAAATCTTGGTTTTCTGAAAACATAAACAAACTTGACAAACCTTCAGCCAAACTAAGGAAAAATAGAGAAGACCCAAATAAATAAAATCAGAGATGAAAAAGAAAGGCATTATAACTGATACTGCAGAAACTCAAAGGATTATTAGAGGCTTAACATGCCACTAAATTGGAAAACTTAGAAGAAATGGATACATTCCTAGACACAGACAACTTACCAAGATTGAACCACAAAGAAATCCAAAACTTGAACATACCAATAACAAGTAACGAGATAGAAGCAATAATAAAAAATCTCCCAGCAAAGAAAAGCCCAGGACCCAATGGCTTCACTGCTGCATTTTACAAAACATTTTTTTTTTGAAATATCAATCCTACTAAAACTATTTGGAAAAATAGAATACTTCTAAACTCATTTTATGAGGACGGTATTACCCTGATGCCAACACCAAATGAAAATGCATCCAAAAAAACAAAACTAGATAGGTTGTAGAAGTCTTAGGAGGTCGAAAATTTTAAAAAAGAAAAAAAAAGTACAGGCTAATATCCCTGATGAATATTGATGCAAAAATCCTCAACAAAATCTCACAAATCAAATTCAACAACATACTAAAAAGATCATTCATCATGACCAAGTGGGATTTATCCCAGGTATGCAAGGATAGTTCAGCATATGTAAATCAATCAATGTGATACATTATATTAGCCGAATGAAGGACAAAACGCATATATAATTTCAGCTGATGCTGAAAAAGACATCTGATAAAATTCAAGATCCCTTAGCATGATAAAAACCCTCAAAAAATTGAGTGTAGAAGGAACATACCTAAATATAATAAAAGCAATATATGACAGACCCACAGCTAGTATGATACTAAATGTGGAAAAACTGAAAACCTTTCCTCTAAGATCTAGAACATGATAAGGATCCCTACTTTTCTTTTTTTTGTGGCTGTCAAATCATTTCTTTTATACTTTAAGCTCTGGGGTACATGTGAAGAATGTGCAGTTTTGTTACATAGGTATACATGTGCCATGGTGGTTTGCTGCACCCTTCAACTTGTCACTTACATTAGTCTCCTAATACTATCCCTCCCCTAGCCCCTCACTCCCTGAAAGGCTCTGGTTTGTGATGCTCCCCTCCCTGTGAAGGGTCCCCACTTTTCACAACTGTTACTCAACATAGTACCAGAAGTTCTAGCTAGAGCAATCAGACAAGAGAAAGATATAAGAGGCATTCAAATTGGAAAGAAAGAAGTCAAACTGTCCTTGTTTGCAGATTATATAAACTTACATTTGGAAAAACCTGAAAACTCCACACAAAACAAAAAAACTATTGGAACTGATAAACTCTGTAATGTTTCTTTTTTTTTTTTTTTTGAGACTGAGTCTCGCTCGGTTGCCCAGGCTGGAGTGCAGTGGCGTGATCTCGGCTCACTGCAAGCTCTGCCTCCTGGGTTCAAGCCATTCTCCTGCCTCAGCCTCCCGAGTAGCTGGGACTACAGGCGCCCACTACCACGCCCGGCTAATTTTTTGTATTTTCGGTAGAGACGGGGTTTCACCGTGTTAGCCAGGATGGTCTCGATCTCCTGACCTCATGATCCGCCTGCCTCGGCCTCCCAAAGTGCTGGGATTACAGGCGTGAGCCACCACGCCCGGCCTGTGATGTTTCAACATACAAAATCAATATATAGAAATCAGCAGTATTTCTATATGCCAACAGCAAACAACCTGAAAAAGAAATCAAGTAATCCCATTTACAATAGCTACAAATAAAATTAAATACCTAGGAATTAATCAAAGAAGTGAAAGAAAATGAAGAGAACACACACACAAAAATGGAAAAATGTTCCATGTTCATGGATTGGAAGAATCAATATTGTTAAAATGTCCATATTAACCAAAGCAATCTACAGATGCAATGCAATCCATATCAAAACGCCAATGACATTTCTCACAGAAATAGAGAAAACAATCCTAAAATTTGCCAAATATTTATTGACTGTTTATCTTGTGCCAGTATACCCACAACAGCCAACCTCAGTAATCCAAACTTGAATACCACTCAATAACTGTTACATAAACTGTAACAATAGTCTTCCTTTGAAGAATATCCTGATTCACTGCCATTCTGGTTCAAGAGTGTTATTACACTGATGAATACTCTGCATTTATTAAAGAACAAAAACCAATTACCCGAAAGACACTAATTAAACTCACACACAAACCACTTGCTTACACAGCTTCTAAATTTGTAACCGGATAAACACAGAAGCCCATTCATGGAATTTTTTATTCTGGAATACCTAAGAAAAGGCAAAAGTCATAGCTGAAAAGTTGCCTAAGTACAGCTGAGCAATAACGTGTCATTACAGAAAGATTTGGTCAGCCAGACGCAGTGGCTCATGCCTGTAATTCTAGCACTTTGGGAGGCCGATGTAGGCGGATAGTTTGTGCCCAGGACTTTGAGACCAGTCTGGGCAACATGATGAAACCCCATCTCTACAAAAAATACAAAAATATTTGCCAGGTGTGGTGGTGCGTGCCTGTAGTCCCAGGTACTTGGAGGGCTGAGGTGGGAGGATCACTTACGCCCAGGAGACGGAGGCAGTAGTAAGCCAAGATGGCACCACTGCACTCCAGCCTGGGTGACAAAGTGAGACTCTGTCTCAAAAAAAAAAAAAAAAAAGAAAGAAAGAAAGAAAGCTTTGGCCCAGTTAGGTTGCTCCACAAAAAAAGGCAAAAATAAAATAAACGCCTACTCCAACTAATGTGCCACTCACTGGTCTTTCCACACTTGGGTTATGTGGGGGGATCCCCAGACAAGAGGTCAGTCCAGTTCACCTTTCGAGTTCAGGACTCTGCCACTTAGCAGTTACTTCAAGCAGGCACTTACTCTCCATACTTTGGTTTTCTCCTCATAAAATGTGAAGGTTGTACTACATAACCTCTAAAATTCTGTATCAATCAGGGTCTCAGCAAGGAACATATTGCACATTCCAATTAGGGTAGTTCAAGGAGACTATTTGCAGAGCCATGGGCTGGAGGTAGGAAAACCTTAAGAGTTCAGCAACAGAACATTCGCCATCCCAGGCCCACAGGGAGGAGGGAAGACGACAGGAACATGGTTCAGAAGGAAGGAGTCATGCAGCAAAGGCCCTCTGAAAAAGACCAGTAACTTGCAGACAAGGGCACAGCCAGTGCAAGGTGGCCCTACAAGCAGGGAGTCTACTCTCCACCTTCCCACTCCCTCCGATATCCTTCCCCGGACTCTCCACTGGCTGAACCCATTGAAGCCAAACAGCATGTCAGTTTCCCAGGGAAGAGGATGGAGTGGAGGAGGGTGGAGTAGACTTGGAGACATGAACTAGGACGGGTCCCTTCCAGTTTTAACATTCTTTGGTAGTTGTGAGGATAATTTGACCTCAACTGACCTCGGGCATGCCAAGCCTGAAACTCCTAGGTCATTAGAAATGGGTATGGCTCACCCCTGTAATCCCAGCACTTTGGGAGGCTGAGGCGGGTGGTTCAGGAGGTCAAGAGATTGAGACCATCCTGGCTAACACAGTGAAACCCTGTCTCTACTAAAAATACAAAAAATTAGCCGGGCATTGTGGCGGGTGCCTGTAGTGCCAGTTACTTGGGAGGCTGAGGCAGGAAAATGGCGTGAACCTGGGAAGTGGAGCTTCCAGTGAGCTGAGATCGCGCCACTGCACTCCAGTCTGGGTGACAGAGCGAGACTACATCTCAAAAAAAAAAAAAAAAGGGGGGGGTATGAACCAACATATACCGCAAGGTCAGCCCCTACCTCACCACTGTGGGGAATATTCCAGAGTGTCGAGATCATGCCTCTAGGGGACCTTCCAAGCTCTAGATATGTCATTCAATGTTTATCTTTTTAAAAGAGGATACATGGTTTACCATGAATAGACCATCTTTTACATTCCCTTCTCTGTGAAGCTTACGAGTTAAGGCACCATCTCTGAAAGCAGACCCATGCTGGTTCAATTCCAGGTTCTGACTCTAGGTAACCTGATTAAATTATCTAAGCCTTTCCTCATTTGTAAAAGGGAGGTACTAGAACTTACCACATGGGGTTGTTGTAAAGTTTAAAAGAGATATTCAGCATGTAACACAGGGTCTGACTAATAAATAGTAACATTTATTATTAATCTTACATTGAGGATTTATTTGACAAAAATTTCTTGAGGAGTTGTTAATGGCTTTTATCTGAATTACCTTCCTTTTTCTTCATTTTGTCTCTGGGGGCCTCCTCTACATGACTTCCTAGGGTTCCCAAAATGCCAGTAATAATCAGGGATTTTAGTGAAGAGACACAGTAAATGATTTATCACCTTAGACAAGATGAAATTAATAGCTTTCATTGGGAAGATTGTTCATTTTGAAAATATGAAACTTACACATTGAAAATAAAATTAAATCTAAATGAAATAAAAATCAATCATCACATAATGCTATTTGAAAGATGTAATTTAGAAAAAGGAAACTTGGATTATTATCAAAAGGCTTTATTTTGGCTGGTGTCTTTTATGACTACATAATCCTATTTTGAAAAAACCTGGGGGCACTTTGTTGTTGTCTAACTATAGGCAAACTAAGAAATTACAAGGATAAGTAAAAGGCACCCTAACTGCAAAAGAGAATGTGAAAATAGAAAATTTCAAGAATATAGCAAACATCAGGTTTTATATACCCAGTTGAGGAGTAGGAGGGAAATAAATAAAGGAGCTACTGGTGACACAGAAGCTAAGATTCAAAAGTTGAGCTGCACACATTAATGGAGTCCACCCACATTTCCAGAGCACATTCTTAGCTCCTGGCACTGGGCTAGGCCTTAGGTGTGCAGATCCTACTAGTCCTCCACATAGTGCTCCTACCCTTGGAGTATCCAAAGTCTACTGGGGTGGCAGACTCATGAACAACCATCCAAAGAACATGATGGGGATGAGCACTGTGTTATAATCTGAATACCTAAATATGGGAACATAAATTCAGGAGAAGGCCAGGAAAAATCACTAAAGGCTTGCTACATCAGTTATCTTTTTCTCCATAGCAAACTACTGCAAAACCTTGTGGCTTAAACCACAGCCTTTTATTCAGCTTGCTCTTCTGTGAGTCAGCTGGGCTGTTCTAGTCCAGGCAGGTTCAGATCATCTCAGTTGGGTTTTTTCTGTGTCTGTGGTCAGGTGATAGATCTGCTGGTGTCCGGACAGTCTATAATAACTTCATTCATTCACCTGACTGGCAACTGGTGGCCAAGGAAATAGAATGAGTAGGCCATGGGTCTCTCATTGCCCAGTGAGGGCTTCTTCACATGGTAGCTAGCAGTCACAGGGTCCCCAAAAGACGCAAAAGAAGACCAACTCCAATGAACATCCCTTTTCACGTCTCTGTTCATGTCATGTTTGCTAAGATCCCATTAGGTAAAACAAGTTATAAGGCCAATTCTAAATTCTGTGTAGGAAGGGGTGCAAAGTCACCCTTCAGAGGGTGTGCATGTAGGAAAAGGAAGAATTGGGGGTAGTTTTTACAGTCTATCACAAGGCTGCACACAAGTGATGTCTTGGGACAAGGAATGTTATAGTCTCCTAGGAATTTTCCAGGAAAAAATTGCTATCCCTGGAAGAAGAATCAAGACAAGAACCACTGTGGAAATGTAAAAAATGCCTCTGACTCACCCAAGATGTACTAATGTGTATGTTTTGGGAGGTTCTGGAGATAAGGTTAGAGTTCATCTTATGATTTCCCATTTTGTGTAGGTATATTTGAAATCTCTATAGCTATCATACTATTTCCAGTGTCTAGGCTTGCCTCTAGGGCTTGGAAAGTAACCCAATAAGCTAAACAGTCCCCATGCTGGGGATATTCACATAATGAGCTATGCAGGTAAAATCCTATTGTACTGACCACCCTTACAGGAAGACCTTAGTGACAGAACATCCTGGGGATGAAATTGGCAGTGTCCTCATAAATCACATAAAGCAGAGTTAAGCCTTCAAAGTCACAGAACAAATGGTCCTGGCAGCTATGATGAGGCCTCCACTCAGGGAAGAAAAAAACACAACCCACCAAGGCAGAACTGGGTCATCAGTGGTACAGCTTCTATGTCTCCCTTTCATATTCCTCTGCCTACCTGTTTTATACCAAGACCTGATTAAACAGTCAACTATTGCTTGTTTTCTTGTTTCATTCATTCATTCAACCACTAATCCACCAAACATTTATTAGCACCTTCCACATACCAATAGGAGCTGGAAGAAAACAGATAAATAAGATGTCCTGTCCCGAAGGACCTCAGCATTTGGTGTGCAAGGGACCCAGAAATATAAACAATTACAATTCAGCATGATGAGAGTAGAGAAGGAAGGTCAGGGGACTAAGGGAGAGCTTGAGAGGGACACCTAACCCAGACCTCAGTGTCAGAGACAGTTTTCCAAAGGCTGTGACACTTTCATTGAATCTCAAAGAATGTTTAGGAAATAGGCAGACAAGGGTAGAGCATTCCAAGCAGAGGAAACAACTTGTACTGGGGCATGGAAGCACAGGAGAACACATGACACTCAGGAAGTACACAAGGAAAGGGCAAGAACAACTCGGATGCTATCTGAGGTGTGATGATGCACCCAAGCCCTTCCCATTCGCTAAAATGTTATATAAGACACAAATTATGTATCCTTCCCAACTGACCTACTGATCCCACCTCAGCATGAATGAATTCAAGCCACTGACTTACCTTGAGCAGCATCTGAACTCTATTATTAGATACATTTTGGCCCCCATTGCTGGCATCAATAAACACATAGGGTGTTTTGGAGAACAGGATGGCATTCCCTGAAGCCTCATCAAGCCCCAATACAGGTTTTTCGTAAAGGTAAACTTGATTTATTTATTCCTTTTAGGATGAAAATGGAGAGTCAGAAAGAACATCAGCAAGCCCTCCCATTCAAACAACTCCTTAATCCCAGAAAGCTGCCCTAACTGACCAGTGGTAGAACCTGAGTCCCTGGTACAGGTCAGTATTGAACAATATTACCAATAGTATTAATAACAATGCTGCCTGTCAGTGGGTGTTTATATGAGTCAAGCCATTGCCTAAACTCTTTGTGAATATATATTGCTAATTAACTTTTTTAAAAAATTTGAGACAGGGTCTTGCTCTGTTGCTCAGGCTGAAGTACAGTGGTATGACACAGCTCACTATAGCCTCAACCTCTGGGGCCCAAGCAATCCTTTCACTTCAGCCTCCTGAGTGGCTAGGACTTACAGGCATGTGACACCACGCCAGATTTTTTTTTTTTTTTTGTAGAGATGGTATCTTGCTATATTGCCCAGGCTGGTCTTGAACTCCTGAGCTCGACTGATTCTCCCACCTTGGCTTCCCAAAGTGCTGGGATCACAGGCATGAGCCACCATGTTCAGCTGTGAATGTAATCTCATTAAATCCTCACATTAACTCTACAGAGATATTTCTATCATCACGAGGAATACAGTTTAGAGATAAGGCATAACGACTTACGTAAGGTCATAGTTAGGGAGTCAGAGACAAATCCAGAAGAACCTGTATCCTATCCCCTGTCTTCTACTTCAACAGCTTTCTATGCCCTTAAACCTCAGTCCCAGGTCTTACCCAGTCCTATGAGAACCTTGGTCTAAACAGCTCCCATCTCTGACCTTTCCTGGCCCCAGCTTCCCTACTATACCCCTCAGTTCATTAGAGTCATTCATTTAGAAATATTTTTGCATCCTGACTAGTTTGCATGGCCTGTAGAGGATTAATCAGACATGGTCTTCAGCCTAAAGTGTCTCTACTCTAGTAGAATATTCATTAATTTATCCATCCATTCATTCAACTAAAATGTGTAAGTATTTACTGTGTGCCAAGAACTTTTTAAGTATTAGGAAATTGAAGTGAATAAGGACATCAAAGTTTTTGTGCATTCTAATGGAATATAAGAAACTCGCATAAACAATGATATGGTTGAATGTGTTTCCTAAAAGTTCATGTGTTGGAAACTTAATACCTCTGCCTTCATGAATGGATTAATGTCACTACCATGGAAGTGGGTTCATTATCTCCAGAGTGGCCTTGCTATAAAGTGAACTCTCTCTCTAGCTGTCTGGCTCTTGCCCTCTCAACATGTTATGATACAGCAAGAAGGCTGTCACCAGATGTTGGCACTAAGCTCTTGAACTTCCCAGCTTCCAGAACAGTGTGCTAAATTTCTTTTCTTCATAAGTTACCCAATCTGTGGTATTCTGTTATAACAACAGAAAATGACTAATACAAACAATTATCATCAGGGTACAATGTGGCACATTTGGGCTGGAATCTAGGTCCTTTGACTTCCAGGTGAGTGCCTATCAGCAAAACTTCTCAGAAGAGTTGCTTCTACCTGCCATCTCTCCTTTCCCCTCCTTTTCTCTTTGCCTAACTCTTGCTGGCTTCCATCTGACTGCTTCACTAAAACTACTCAAGATCACCAATGACTTCAAGGTCACCGATTTGATTATATTCCATCTTTGTCAAAACATTTTCCCCTTAATTTCCACGACAGGTGTTCCTCATATCGCACTGACTAACCACCCCTTTTTAAGCTTTGCTGGGTCCTCCTCTTAACCTCCAAACATTTTATCTCCTCAAAGCTTGGTGTTTAAACCCCTTTTCCTATCTGCTCTCTCCTACACCATTGCCTGAAATATCATGTACAATGACACCCAATTTTTTCACTCTAGTCCTGACTTCTCTCTGGAATTCTAGACTCATATCCAAATGTCTATTGGTACAAAATTTATCAATCAAAATAGAACTCTTGATTTTTACCACCAATCCTACTGCTGTCACATCTTGGTAAACAGTATCACCATCTACTGAATTGCTTGAGCCAAAAGCACAAGAGTCATCCTTTAGGCCTCTTTCCCTCAGTGCCTACATCCAGTTCATCAACAAGGCCTGCCGATACACCTCCAAGACAGATCTGGAATTCCTCCAGTTGTCTCTGTCTCCACTACTCCAACCCAGTCCAAGCTACAATTACCTCTTGCCTTGACTAACATAGAAGCCTTCCCATTGGTCTCCAAGTTTTCATTCTCACCCTCCCCGATTTCATTCTCCACAAAGTAACCACAATGAATTATTAAAATTAAAAAACCAGACCATTTCACCCTACGTTTCAAAGTCTCCAGTGGTTCTGCCACACTTAGAATAAAGTCCAAACTCTTTACCTGGTCTGAATCCCAATATAATTTGCAACACTTCTCTAATCTCATCTCCTTCCAGGTTTTCCTTTTATCTCTCTACTCCAATCACACTAGCCCAGGGCCTTTCTGCCAGCTGCTGCCTTTGCCTAGAAAGTTCTTTTTCCTGATCTTCACACAGCTGGCTCCTTCATGTCATTTACATCTCAGTTATATGTCACCTCCTCAGAAAGGCCTTCCATGATCACCCACTCTTACACATTGCCCTATTTTAATTATGTGTGACACTTATTACTAACAAATTAATGTGTGTGTTTCAACTTATCTGTTTCTTACCTGTCTGTTTATTCTTACTAGAATATAAGATCCTAGAGAGCAAAGGTCTTGTTTGCCTTGTTTATGATAAGGAAGAGTAACCAACAGAGATTAGGTAGTCAATAAATATTAAAGAAGCAAAAAGATAAAACCCCTATAACTCACATAAGAAGAAAAGGCAATTTTATTATGCTAAGGAGTTGCTAATAAAGGGCTATCACCGTTGTGGCCCAGAAAAGAAGCCAGATTAGCAGGCGCCTGTGGAATTCAGAAAACTATCAAATAAAAAACTGTAAGACAATCCTTTCATCAGCATGAAAGAATTTTCAAAGACTTTTACTGAAAATAGCAGAGACTTTTCAATCCAAACATACAGAATATACATTTCCCAGAATACAATTCTGAAATATTCAGGCAACTGGACCAGACTAATTATGGATGGATTGGAGAATGCCTTTTAAGTCTCCCCATGTTTGACCATAAATATTGATAGCCCCTTTTTGGTAGATGGTTCTGCCTCATGTTCCAGATTTTAAAAACCATTTAAAAGGAAGAAACTTATGTAGCTGCCTCTCTTTTAGAGAGTGGAATATGTTATAAACATGTCCAGAAAAATAGAATACTCAGGTATTTGAATCAGAACAGAGACCATGATGAAAGTGATAATACAAACTGGATAAATGGGTGAAATAAAACTCCCCAAACAGATGCACTAGAGATAGTCCCCAATCCTAGATTAGTATCCTTTACTTTAACATACAACATCAGAAGAGTGAGTACTTAGGTTTGACCTAGAAGCCATCACTTTGCAGGAGTCCTTAAGAATTCTTCAGGCACAAAAAGGCTGTTGGAAAACAGACCAGATAATAACGGGGTTTTTATTGATGGAAGTGCTAATACAACAACACAATTGTTTGCAACCAGAAGCTAAATGACTCATATCTCTTTCAAGAAAGGTCATATCACAAAGAAATTGACTGTAAAGCAATACCTATAACCTAACTTTCAAAAACTCTGAATTTTCTGATGTGAACGAAATAGTCTTAATTTACCCTCAACTAGATAACACGTTAAGGATGGGAATCTGTCTTTATCCACTTTTGTATCCTCATAGTTCTTAAATATCTAGTAGGCAAGCAGTAACAGTTTGCTTATTAAATAAGTCTCACCACCACCATCTTCTCTAACTTGGTTGTGCATGCAGTCATCTCTTCCTCTCTCCTCTCCATCTCTCCATCTGTCTGTTTCTCCATCTGTCTCTCCATCTGTCTCTCTCTCTCTCTCTCTCTGTCTCTCTCTCACATACACACACACACACACACACACACACACACACACACACACACACATCTGGCCTCTCTGTTAGAGCTCACCACTTATATTCTATCTTAAATCTGTGAAGGACTAGATCTGATAGTCCGTAATACCTTAATCATCATCACTCCCTGATGGAAGGGAGTAAGATCAGCTTTCTCGTCTGTAAAATAGGGATAATAAAAGTGCCTGGAATTATACTGGAAAGGAGTAAAGCCAAATGATCAGATAGGCTGCTTCATTCTCCCACCCCAAACATGCAGAAAACTTAGCTGCAGTATGCAATGCAAGTGTCCTGAACACCCAACACTCACAGCAGCCACTGAAACCAAGAGAAGGGAATCCTGTGTGACAAAGGCATGGAGTTTGTCTTATTCTTTCAACTCCTTCAATTTTTAAGAACTGTTCAAATTTTTCTTACAGACCTGACTCCTCTATTCACAACAATATGTTCCTGACTAAAGAAGCATAATATTAGTACAACAACCCTACTAATAAGTGTAACAGTTCACATTTATCAGCAGAATTGGTATTAGCCAGGCATGTGACAAAAGACTTCACCTACATCAACTCAATTAACTATCACAAACCTATGGGGAAGGCATTAGTATTACCTATGTTATAGATGAGTATCTTTCATCTCAAAGAAGTTAAATAATGTTCACATGGCCACAGAACTACAAATGTCAAATTTGGGACCAAGGGCTGCACAGTATTCATCTTTAACTTGTTCATCCTTATCCCCAGCATTAAGTACAGTGCCTGACACTGGTCAAAGCTTTAAGCCTCAAATCTAGGCAACAACAATTGCTTAGAAGCAAGCAGTCTAAGAGCACAGACCAAAAAGCAGAAAAAGAGCCATGGCTTCAAGTCCCAGACTGGTCACTTATTAGTTCTGCAACCTTAGGCATATTTGTTAACCTCTTGGAGCCTAAGTTTTCTCATCTGTAAAACGACAATAATAAAAGTGTCTTCAATAGGACACTTAGTATCTTGAGTAATGCACAGTAAAATGCACAGTAAGACTACTTACAGGTCCACAATTTCTTAACCATAAATCTAAAGCTCGTAAAGCTCTGAAATCAGACCTTGTTCTTAAACTGGTTGTATTAATTTCTATTGCTACTATAACAAGTTCCCACAAACTCAGTGGCTTAAAACAATAAAAATGTTTTATCCTGCAAATGTGGGTCCCTGGACTAAAATCAAGGTGTCTACAGGCTGTGTTCCTTTCTGGAGACTCTAGAGAGGATTCATTTCATCACCTTTTCCATCTTTTAGAGGCTTCTCCCACTCTTTGGCTCAGGGCCCCCTTCCATCTTCAAAGCCACCATTGGTGGACTGGGTCCCTCTCACATCGCATCACTCCAACCTCTGCTCCCATTGTCACATGTCCCTCTCTAACTCTCTTGCCTCATTCTTCCACATTTAAAAACCCTTGTGACTACATGGTATACATCTAGATAATCCAGGATAATTCTCCAACTTTAAAGTCAGCTGATTAACAACCTTAATTCCACCTGCTGCCTTCATTCCCCCCATTTGCTATGTAAGGTAATATATTTCCAGGTTCCAGGAATTAGGACATAGTTAGGAATTAGGGGAGCTATTATTTTGCCTGTCAAACTTGTGGCAAACTGATCTTGCAACAAAACCTAACTTGAACTGATATGACTATAGTCTTAATTTTCTTCACTAAGTATGAATATTCATACATTTTATTTAGGATCCAGCCCCAGACCCCATTGTGGTGCTATATAATATACAGTATACCAACTGAATTACATTTCTAAAATCCAAACAATTCTGAATTCTGAAATACCTCTGATCACAAGGGTTTTAGATAAGAGACTATAAATGTATATTCTAATTATTATTATTAATATCATCTTCTTCTCTGAAAGGCAAGAGAAAATGGTCCATGGTTAACATGGTTCATAAATCATGTTCACAAAGCCAGTGCCCCCTTGAGCCTTGGAAGACCATGCTGGCCAGGCATGGTGGCTCACACCTATAATCTGAGCAATTTGGGAGGCCAAATTTGGCTGATCACTGGAGGCCAGGAGTTCAAGACCAGCCTGGCCATCATGGTGAAAACTCGTCTCTACTAAAAATACAAAAATTAGCCAGGTGTGATGGTGCATGCCTGTAATCCCAGCTGAGGCAGAAGAATCACTTGAACTCAGGAGACAGGTTGCAGTGAGCCGAGATCATGCCACTTCACTTCAGCCTGGGCGTACAGCAAGACTCTGTCTAAAAAAAAAAAAAAAAAACAAAGATCCTGCTATGGTTTGAATGTATATGTCCCTCGAAAATTCATATGTTGGAACTTAAACCTCAATGTGATAGTATTAAGAGGCGGACTTTTGGGATGTGATTAAGTTATGAGGTTACAGCCCTCATGGATGGGATTAGCAACTTCATAAAAGGGCTGGAGTAAATTTACTAGGCCCTTTTGCCCTCTGTTCCTTTGCCACATGAGGATGCAGCAACAAGGCACCATCTTGCAAGCAGAGACTATGTCATTACCAGACATGGAACTTGCCTGTGCCTTGATCTTGGACTTCCCAGCCTCTAGAACTATGAGAAACAAATTTCTATTGTTTATAAATTACCCAGTCTTGGGTATTTTGTTATAGCATCATGAAGGGGTAAGACAGATCAGGAGTCAGACATTCCTCATGGCCAAACCTGATACCACTCCTTTCTTGCTGTGTACTCCTAACCTCTCTCAGCCTCCCTGTCCTCATCACCCAGGGTTAGGGGTGAGGGTGTGAGTGTGTCCACAGAGTGGTCATGGGGATTAAATGAGATGAATCAGGCATAGCCCTTGGCACCCAACAATGGGATTGCTACTGCCAGTTATTATGCTCCTCTACTTGGGTATTGCCTTCATGGCTGACACCCATGGCTTACTTTCAGGGATGTGTGGCCTTCATCAAAAATGTGTTTATTTAGTGAGAAAAAAAAGGACTCTGAGATTTTTCATTTAATTTTGCCTATGTTTTCACCCTGCTCCATAACACAGCACTGATGATAATAAAAAGCTAACTCCTGGATCTAAGCTGCTACGACCTTCACATCACTGGCAGCTTTGCTAACGTTGGTGTTCTGCAGAACAGGAAGTAACTCACCAGCCTACTATGTTCTCATGAGGCCAACCTTTGGGACTGTCCCACTGCCTCCGCACTGCTTCTATTTTCACCAGATATCTCCTGATCCTAACTTGCTTTCTCAAGGAAACTTCTCCACTGCCACCAAGAGGAATGTCTTGTAGGAAGTTGCAGAATAAGAAGTCAAGGCCAGATGTGTGGATTTGAGAATCAGAAGCACCATTCCCTTTTTCCTTCCCTTTCTTCCCTCCTTCCCTCCATTTTTTTTCCTTCCTTTCTACTTCCTTCCCTCCTTTTATTTTCTTTCCTTCCTTCTTCCTTCCCTCCCTCCCCTCCTTCTGCAGTCAATCCACAAAGATTAACTGAACACCTACCAAGTACAAAGTACTATGCCAAAGGGCTGGCAATGCAGTCTTCAAGATAAGCTTGGGTCATGCTATGCAGAGTGTACAGATGATCCCACAAATCACGAGTTTATTACAGTTAATTTTACAAACCATTAATTACAAATTGAGGTGAGAATTAGGAAGAAAAATTGCAAGGTGTTAAAAAACTGTTTAAGATAGTCAGGGGATTCTAGAAATGTGTCCATGACCTAGTAATATCTAATCAAGGACCTGCCTAAAGAGTGATAAAAATTACCCAGCTAAAGAGATAGAAGAGTATTCCAGGGGAGGCATGAATAGACATGTGAAGACCCTGAACATCAGAATGTCAGGAAACTGAAAGAAGACCAGAATTGCTGAAATATGGGGAGGAGAGGCGGTATGGATACATGACTGGTTAGTTGGTGGTAAGTATGAAGAAAGGAAGGAAAGGTAGGAGAAAAGAAACGGGGAAAGAAGGAAAGAAGGGAAATAATTAAATGGAACCAAATCAAATCTGGAGCTGAAGCTGGCAAGCTCCAGCAGGACCAAATCTGGTCCCAGTCTGTTTTTGTATGACCCCCAGCTAAGAATGGTCTTTGTATTTTTAAGTAGTTGAAAAAAATGAAAAAGAAGAATACTATTTTATGATATGTTAAAATTATATCAAATTCAATTTTCTGTATCCATAAATAAAGCTTTATTGGAACACAGCCACCGACACATTTACATATTATCTATGGCTGCTTTCATGCTACAGTGGCAGAGTTAAGGAGTTGCAACAGAGACCTTACGGTCCACAAGCTTAAAATATTTACTGTCTATACCTTTACAGAAAAAAAGTGTTTGCCAACCCCTGATTTAGTGAGATTAGCAGAGGCCAGATCATATAATCTTTTCGGTCACATTAAAGATTTACGATCTTATCCCAAGACCAGGGGAACCCAATAAATTGTTTGAACAGGAGAACAGCATGACCCAGTAGTGCCCAAACCTATCTGCACATTAGACTAGGATCAAAAAATATGGATACATGAGTCCCACTTCCAGATATTATGAATTAATTAGTCTTGGTATGGCCAGGGCTTTGGAATTTTGAGGAGATTCCTAAGTGACTTTCATATGCAGACGAGCTTGGGAACCATGGATATAATCACATTTTTATGTTTTAAAGATCAGTCCAGCTCAGGGGTTCTCCCTCTGGCTGCACATTAGAATCATCTGGGGGATATTTTCAAATATACTGATGTGACACACAGGCCCACCTGGCATCAATTAAGTAAGAATCTCTAGGGGGTCTCCCCAAGCATTGGTATACAGTTGCCCAGGTGATTCTAACATGCAGCCAGGGTTGTGCACCCTGCATTAACAGGGGCCAAGTATGAAGACCCAGAGACCCCCGAGAGGCTAATGTGAGTGCCCAGCTGAAAGATGATAGGGACTGAAGTTGAGTTGTTGGGGGTAGGGGGCTGTGTAGGGACAATCAGAAAGACTTGGTGATCAGTAAGTGAGAGTAGAAGGCTGAGGTGGAAAATTTCAAAAACGATACTCAAATGTCTAGCAAAGCAACTGGGTGCAAACTGATGGCACTTATTGGGATGGGAACCTTGGACGAGAAACAAGGTACGGAAGTTAGAACATTATTTCTGTTCTGACGTAGTGTTGAAAAGGAGGATGCCTTCAGAGAGTTGGCCAGATTAAAGCTATAAGGGACTGCATGATAAAGAGCCTTAAATGCTATCCTAACAATATCCTCCTCATACAGCAGGCAATGGCTACAATGATGTAGTGAAAGATGTATGACCTTTGGATTCAGACACTGTTCCAGTCACATACGATGTGTGTGAGCTTCCTCAGCTTCTTCACCTATAGAATGGTATTAAAAGTGTTCATATATGTCTTGTTCATCTTTGGCCAGCAGAGTCACTCAACAACAGACACTCAAAAAGCACCCTCACAAGGATATTTAAAGATTCGATGCGATGCCATATGTAAAGTGTCTAGAAACTTAAGTAGCACAAAAGGCATTCATAAAATGGTAGTGTCATCCCTGAAGGGTTTCCAAAGAAGCATGACCCAGTGACATTCTCACACTGAAGTTTTAGAAACTGTATGTGACCCCATACATGCATGGAGTGGTCACCTCCATGCATCTGGAGGCTTCCTGGTGCCGCATATGATGCCTGGCCGCCAAGAAGACCACCGCCTGCCTGGGATGGCCACCCTTGGTGCCCAGAAGCCATGAGCTTTCCCCCCTAAACCCTTCACTCTGTGATCTTCTGCCCAAGAACTTTGTTTCCATGATACCTCACCCTCTGTTCTGATGCCACCCAAGAGGCTGTGGCTGACCAGTGCTTTAGACACATTGTTCTCTTTTGCCTGTTCTCAAAATAGAATCATATGCCAAGGTGGGAAAAAAAAGCGCATATGAACATCTGTGTGAAGGATGGGTGAATGGGAGGAGAAATGGTTGAGTATCCCTGATCCAAAATGCTTGGGACCTTTTTCATATTTTTTATATTTTGAAATATGTGCATGTACATAAAAAAATATCTTGAGCATGGGACCTAAGTCTAAATACAAAATTCATTTATGTTTTATATTTACCTTGTACCCATAGCCTAACAGTAATTTTATTCAATATTTTAAATAATTTTGTGGCCGGGCGCGGTGGCTCAAGCCTGTAATCCCAGCACTTTGGGAGGCCAAGACGGGCGGATCACGAGGTCAGGAGATCGAGACCATCCTGGCTAACACGGTGAAACCCCGTCTCTACTAAAAATACAAAAAACTAGCCGGGCGAGGCGGCGGGCGCCTATAGTCCCAGCTACTCGGGAGGCTGAGGCAGGAGAATGGTGTAAATCCGGGAGGCAGAGCTTGCAGTGAGCTGAGATCCGGCCACTGCACTCCAGCCCGGGCGACAGAGCGAGACTCCGCCTCAAAAAAAAAAAAATAATAATAATAATAATTTTGTGTGCCCATCACATGAGGTCAGGTGTGAAATTTTCTACTTGTGGCATCATGTCAGTACTCAAAGATTCTAATCTTGGAGCATTTTGGGTTTCAGACTTTCAGATCAGGGATGCCCAATCTGTACTAGGTTTAGCAGCTGAAATTAAGTTCAGCTGCATGTGATAAACAACACAATGGTATTAGTTCATCAATTAGCAAGAAGTCAAGGTTCCAGCAGTTCTGTGGAGTTGACAGTCCTCCATGATCCAGGCTACCATTCCAGCATACTGCTCCTCTTTACCAAGCATGGCCATTTTTGTCCATCTTGACTAAGATGGTCAGAGCTCTAGCCACTATCTTCATATTCCAGGCAAGAAGATGGAGGAAAGGACAGAAAACAGGAAGAGGACACACACCAATTTTCTTGAAGGCAGTTTCTGAGAAACTGAAACATAATACTTCTACTAACATCTCTCAAGCCCAAATTTAGTAACATGGCCACATCTAGCTATAAGGGAGGCTAAGAAATGCAGTCTTTATTCTGGGCAGCCATATCCCCAGGTCAAAGCAGGAATTCCCATAACTGAGGAGAAAGGGGAGGATGGAGATTAGGGTAGGCAACCAGCAGTATCTACTGCAAGGGGTGAAGGGTTATTGATGGGCTTCTCCTATGCTATTCCCTCACTCAGAATGCCTTTCTGCTCCCTCTCTGTGAGTTCACTCAAAGACTCATTCACTGCCTCTGTGTTCTTGGCATCTGCTTCTCCTTTGACTGGAATGTTCCATGTCTCCACTTTTATTATTTTCCTTAAATATATTTATACACATAGATATAAATAAATACACAATATTTGAACAGGCTTTGAACACAAGTTCCATCCATACAAACTGTACGTCCTTGGCAAGTCACTTCTACCCTCTGAGCCTTAAGTTCCTCCTACATCAAGTAGGGATATTCATGTCCACCTCACAATGTTGTAGAGAGGATCAGTGGAGATTTCTGTATTTGGGAGTGGTCTGTAAGGAATAAAGCATTAAACATCTATTAGCTATTATCATTTCTACCCTGAAGCATTACTTCCTGTTAGTTAACATAAGAGGAAAAAAAAAGTAGTTGGTGGCTAAGTGTTACTACACAAAAGAACAGGGCAGAAGACCCATTTCATCTCTGTCTCACTTTCCCATAGCAAAGCCAGAAGAGGATTCCATCAATTCTTAAAATGTATCTACAAGCAGAAAATTAATTTTAGAGATGAGCAAGGATAACTTCCTTTGAAGTGAAAGGAGATCTGGAGAAGCCAGAATGCACCCTGCCCTGCTGATTGAAGCAGAATTAAAGCCAAAAGCAGAACTCAGATCATCGGAGGGAATGAGTCATAGTACCTGGCGAGGAAGCAAGGCTTCAGCCAGACACCAATCAGAGCTAAATATTACAGCTCTTGCAAATAAGGCAGATGAGTTCCTGTAACCATGAACAACCCAAAGGTGGTCCCTGCCCTCATACACAAAGGTAAAAATTAACGGTTGCTGACAGCATTAAAACAATAACTGTATCTGCTCAGATTAATCATATATCTGACTTAATCCAAATATACCTCATGAGATGTATCAAATACATACTTTTGCCCCTTTCATTATAAAATGAAATACACAGGCATGAAAGTGCCTAAAATATACATGGACACTTTAACAATAATTAAGTTAACCCTTTTGTAATTACCACTCCAGTCAAGAAAGAAAACACTATACCACCTTAGAAGCATGCCTCTCTGATCTCAGTTTTCTCCATCCCATCTAACCATCTAAAAGCAATCACTCTGTTTGTTCTTTCTTTTTGTTTGTTTGTTTTTTTTTTAGACAGGGTTTGCTCTTGCTGCCCAGGCCGGAGTGCAATGACGTGATCTCGGCTCACTGCAACCTCAGCCTCCCAGGTTCAAGCGATTCTCTTGCCTCCCGAGTAGCAGGGATTACAGGCATGTGCCACCACGCCCAGCTAATTTTGTATTTTTTAGTAGAGACGGGGTTTCTCCATGTTGGTCAGGCTGGTCTCTAACTCCCAACCTCAGGTGATCCACCTGCCTCAGCCTCCCAAAGTGCTGGGATTACAGGTGTGAGCCACTGTTCCTGGCCTCTTTGTTCTTATGATATATATTTCCTTTCTTTTCCTTATAATATTACCACTTATGTACATCCCTAAAAATATTTTTGTCTATTTAAAATTTTTATTTGAATTGAATCATATATGTATATACTTTATACTTTGCTGCTTCTGCTCAGCCTTACATTTGTAACCCCAAAATATTTATCAGTGAAATGATATGACATCTGAAATGTGATTTAAAATAATTGAATGAAGGAGGAGTCGCAAATTATATTTTTAATAAATTGACCATAAATTGATCACTGTTGAAGATGGATGACGGCTACATCAGACTTATAGTATACTTGACTTTAATATATGTTTCCAAATTTATATAACAAAAAATAGTTTAAATTACTTCATGAGATTCATTTGGTTGCTGTGTGTAGTTAGAATTTGTTCATTTTCATTGCTGTATAGCAATACTTCTCTAAGATCCCAAGACCAGAAGCATCAGAATCACTTGAGAATTTATGTGAAGTATAAATTCTTAGCCCCACCACAGACTTTTGAAATCAGAAACTCTTGCGATAAGGTTTCTGATTTGGTAAGGTCTGGGGTGACGCCCAACAATCTGTGTTTTAATAAGTTCTCCAGGTAGTTCTGATGCACATTCAAGTTTGATAAACACTCCTAAATAGCATTCTGTTGTATAACTATACCATAATTTATTTATTCATTCTACTATTGACACATGTGTGTATTATTTCAAGTTTTAAGGTTTCAAGTTTGTGAATACTATAAATATTCTTATAGAAGACTTTTGGTGGACAAGCATCTTTCTGATATATACCTGGTGATAAAACAACAAGGTCTTAGGGTGTATGTATTTTTAACATTACATGATAACATTAAACTATTTGCAAAGTGGTTCACCAATGTACAGTCCCACTAGTAATGTATGTAAATTCCCTTTGCTCCATATCTTTCCCAACACTTAGTAGTTTTTTGACATTTTAATTGTTGTCAATCTAGAGGGTTAAACACTTAAACTTTCCAACTTAGAATTTTTTTAAAAAAACACACATATTAGAGAACAGAACTTCAGACGTAAAATCAGTTTCACAAATATATTAGTTGGTGAGTTTTCATGGAGTAAATCCGATGCAGGAAAGAATCTGGTACAATAGAGAAACTGAGAAAGGTCAATGTGACTGGAATGTGGCAAACAAGACAGAATGCAGTTCAAGATGTTGAGGAGTGAGGCAGGGACAAACCAAGGACCTCCTACATGTGCTAAAGAGTGAATTTTTTTTTTTTTTGAGACAGAGTCTGGCTCTGTCACCCAGGCTGGAGTGCAGTGGCCGGATCTCAGCTCACTGCAAGCTCCGGCTCCCCGGTTTACACATTCTCCTGCCTCAGCCTCCGGAGTAGCTGGGACTACAGGCGCCCGACACCTCGCCCGGCTAGTTTTTTGTATTTTTTTAGTAGAGACGGGGTTTCACTGTGTTAGCCAGGATGGTCTTGATCTCCTGACCTCGTGATCCACCCGTCTGGGCCTCCCAAAGTGCTGGGATTACAGGCTTGAGCCACCGCACCCGGCAAGAGTGAATTTTATTCCAAGTGAAATGAAAAGAAAATGAAAAATTTTAAGCGGGAAATTTACATAATTATATTTCTATATTAGCATACATTTAAAATATTTCAGGCACATATCCACTTCTAGCTATGATGGGTTGTTTGATACTTCAGACCAATGCTTCTGCTGAAAGCCACTTTAAAAGCTGGATAAAGCACAAATACACACACACACACACACACACACACACACACACACACACACACACACCTGCATGCTATGATGCCCAAAAGCATCAAGCAGTTGTTGAGACAACCAGGACTTCAGGGAACAAAATCCTAAAGAAGAGAGAAGCACAGGGAAGCGAGCCAATATTGTGCAGCTGCTCTTTCCCTTGCGGCATTTGCCAAAATTGGGTGAAGGGTAAGGGGCTAAGGATCCAGGTAAAGAGCCTCAGCAGAGAGTTGCTAATAAGGGGCAAAAACACCAGAAGAGCATTTGGCAGTCTCTTGGAGATAGAGAGGCAAAAGTCAGAGGCCTAAAAGGTAAAGATGCCAGTGAAACCTAAGCCTAGCACCTGTTTGATATTTCCCTCAAAACATTTGCTGAATTCTGAGACTGCATAAGGCAGGAGGCTAAGAAGCCATGCTTGACAGTTTCACAGTTTTGAGGAAAGAACATTTAAAGTTCTGAACTAGCCAGCGGGAGAAGTCATTGGGCTGAAATCCTAAGAAGGCTACATCCTAGAAAGGCATCTGCCAGTGGCAGAGCTCTATCAGAACTAAAATACAGCCTATGTTCAGCTCAGTCCCTAACTGGATTAAAATAATCAATTGTCCAATATGCCTGCCTAGCATTTTCTCTGGAACAAAATAACATCTTCTACAGCATCTACAATTTTTCATGCAATATGATGAATATTCAATCAACATTTGCCAGGTATGCCAAGACCAAAAACCCAGAGAAAAACACAGATCACACAAAGAAATCACAAGTGACTCAGATATTGGAGTCAGGAAACAAAGAGTCAAACTATGATTAATACACTAAAAAATATAACAAGATGAAGAAATTAGATGAAAAGGTAGAGAATTTCACCAAAAAAATCAGCATCAATTTAAAAAGCTTAAATGGAATTTCTAGAATTGTAAAATACCATTATGGAAATTAACTCAATAGATAAGGTTGAACAACAGATTAGACATAGTAGAAGAGACAATTAACAAATTGGAAGGCTGGTCAAAATTTTTTCAAAACTCAAGCACAGAAGTAAAACATAAAATGGAAAATATAGAAAAGAGTAAGAAATGTGTGTGACACAGTAAAAAGGTCTACAATACATATATCTGAAGACATAGAAAAATAAAGAATGGAACAATAGTAGTGTTTGATGAGATAACAGCAAACTGATTAAAGATATTAATACACAAATTTTAAAAATCATTAGGAACCCCAAACAGGGTTAACAGTAAATAAACAACAAAAATCAATAAAGCCAGACCTAGTGACATCACAGAAAAACTGAAAACTGATAGAAATTAAAGACAAAGACAAAACCCTAAAAACAGTCAGGGGATAAAAGACACATTACCTTCCATGGAGTCATAATAATGTTGGCTAATGGCTGATTTTTCAACAGAAATGATGGAAGTCAGAAAACAATGAAACAATGTTTTAAAGTTCTGGGGGAAAAAAACTAGAAATATAAAATTCCATACTCAGTGAAAATATCATTCAAAAATGAAGCTGAGGCCGGATGCGTTGGTTCACATCTGTGATCCCAGCACTTTGGGAGGCCGAAGTGGGTGGATCACAAGGTCAGGAGACTAAGATCATCCTGGCTAACATGGTGAAACCCTGTCTCTACTAAAAATACAAAAAATTAGCAGGGCATGGTGGCAGACACCGGTAGTCCCAGCTACTAGGGAGGCTGAGGCAGGAGAATGGCGTGAATCCAGTAGGCGGAGCTTGCAGTGAGCCGAGATCGCGCCATTACACTCCAGCCTGGGCAACAGAGTGAGACTCTGTTCAAAAAAAAGAAAAGAAAGAAAGAAGCTGAAACAAAGACTCTTTCAGACAAGTAAGAATTGAGAGGATTTGTCACTAGCAAACCCTCAGTAATATGGTTTGGCTGTGTCCCCACCCAAATCTCACCTTGAATTGTAATAATCTCCACATGTCAAGGGCAGGGCCATATGGAGATAATTGAATCATGAGGGCCGTTTCACCCATACTGTTCTCCTGGTAGTGAGTAAGTCTCACGAGATCTGATGGTTTTATAAATGGGAGTTCCTGTGCACAAGCTCTCTCTGGCCTGCTGCTATGTAAGACGTGTCTTGCTTCCCCTTCACCTTCCCCTATGATTGTGAGCCATGTGGAACTGTGAGTTAAACCTCTTTCCTTTATAAATTATCCAGTCCTTGGGTATGTCTTTATTAGCAGCACGAGAACAGACTAATACATTCAGTAAAAAAATAATGCTGGGCAGGGCATGATGGCTCACATCTGTAATCTCAGCACTTTTGGGAGGCCAGGGTGGGAGAATTACTTGAGGCCAGGAGTTCAAGACCAACCTGAGCAACATAGCGAGACCCTCTCTCTTTATGTTAAAAAAAAAAAGGTTTTAATTTAAAAAAATAATAATGCTAACAGGCATCTAATTTGGCAGAAAATGATCCCAGATGAAAAGGCAGTAATGCAGAACAAAATAAAGAACACTGGAAAAGATAAACACGTAAGCAAAGAAGAATGAATACTGACTGTTACAACAATAAAAATAATATCTAATGGGTTTTAATAATCTGTAGACCTAAAATGAATGCCAATAATAACATAAAAGGTGTGAGGCAATAGATAAAATTAAAATGTTCCAAGGTACCATTTTACCTAGGATTGTATTTCCCCAAAATAAATTTAAACATGCCCACAAATGACTCATACACAAATGAATGTTCAGAGCAGCACTATTAGAGATAGCCAGAAACTGGAAAAAACTCAAATATCCATCTACTGTGAATGGATAAGCAAATTATGGTGTATTTACACAATGGAATACTACTTATCAATAAAAATGAATGAACCACTGATAGGCTAAAAACTACAGATGACTCTCATAAACATTATGTTGAGAAAAAGAAGCCAGATTCAAAAGAGTACATACTATACAATTCCATTTATATGAAGTTCTAGCCAAGCAAAACCTCAATGTGTGATACTAAAGTCAGGACAATGGTTCTCTTTGCAGGCAATAGAAACTAGAAAGGGAGAAGAGGGGACCTCTGGGAGGTTGCCAGTATTCTATTTCTTAATATAGTTGTTTACATGGATGTGGAAATTCATCAAGCTTCATACTTAGAATTGTGCACATACATAATACTTTTCTATATGAATTTCAAAAGTTTTAACAAATATTTCAGTCATACAAAAAGTTATACAAAGGATAATAAGTCTATATTCACCACTGAGATTAAGAAACAAAACATTACCAACATAGGTGATATATATACTACTGATTATACCTCCACCCACGCCACCAGAGATAAACCACTGTCCTGAATTTGGTGTTAACCACTCCCCTGCACTATTTTATACTTTTACTCCTTCTAGAAGCTTCCCTAAATGATATGTAAAACTATTTTCCATGTTTTAAAACTATACATAAAAAGTAATTTGATTTCTTTTTTTTTTTTTTTAAGACAGTGCCTCACTCTATTGCCCAGGCTAGAGTGCAGTGGTGTAATCATGGCTCACTGCAGCCTCAACCTCCCAAGCCAAAGTGATCCTCCCACCTCAGCTTCCCAAGTAATTGAGACCACAAGCATTTGCCA
Organism: Colobus angolensis palliatus; assembly: GCF_000951035.1. NCBI lineage: Eukaryota > Metazoa > Chordata > Mammalia > Primates > Cercopithecidae > Colobus > Colobus angolensis. Next base: position 1,923,312 of record NW_012115933.1, on the reverse strand, counting down.
CCATGCCTGGCTCTTTTCTTTTCTCTTCTTTCTTTTCTTTTCTTTTTTTCCTTTCCTTTCCTTTCTTTTCTTTTCTTTTTTCTTTTTTTTGTAGAGATGGGAGTCTCCCTATGTTGCCCAGGCTGGTCTTGAACTCCAGGGCTCCAGCAGTCCTCCAGCCTCGGCCTCCCAAAGTGCTGGGATTACAGTTGTGAGCCACCACATCTGGCTGGTAATTTGATTTCTATTTTTAAAAGATCATTCTAAAATTAGCACAAGGGAATTTTCTTGGATGACAAGATGTTGTATATCTTGATTAGAACATTGGTCACATAGGTATATATATATTTGTCAACATACAAATTGAATATTTAAGATCTGTGCATGTCATTATATGTAAATTATCTCACTTAAAAAAGTTTTCTAAATAGACCATTCTTGTTTCTTCTCACGGAATAGATCAGGGCTGGACAGAAGTAGAACCAGGAAAGTCAATTAGAATATTGCAGTAAACCTGATGAGCATCAAAGTCATCTATCTAAAGTGTAAGGAAGAAAAGACAACTTATGGATACAATTCTTTGAGCAGCTTAACTGTGAAGCAGAGCAGTAGCTGGAGGAAGAAGTGAGGCCAGAGGCCAAAAAAGGGTTTTAAAAGATACAAAACAGAACTTGACACCGTAGAAAGGAAAAGCTGAAGAAAGACCATCAATGAGCTGGGCATGGTGGCTCACGCCTGTAATCCCAGCACTTTGGGAGGCCGAGGTGGGCAGATCAGCTGATATCAGGAGTTTGCCAACATGGCAAAACCCCGTGTCTACTAAAATACAAAAATTATCCAGGCATGGTGGCATGCACCTGTAGTCACAGGTAATTTCGGGGGCTGAGGCACAAGAATCACCTGAACCCAGGAGGCAGAGGTTGCAGTGAGCCGAGATTGTACCACTGCACTCCAGCCTGGGTAACAGAGTGAGATTCTGTCCCCTCCACACCCCCACACCCCCCTAAAACAAACAGAACAACAACAACACAAAAGACCATCCATGAAGAAACAATGAACAAAGTCCTTGAGAAGGTAGGGAGACAGAATATAACGTCCAAGTACTTTCATATTTGCTGGTTCACAATGTCTTTTTGCTTTTTAACTGGAAGGAAGTTAAAAGAAGGGTACATATGCAGGACAGATTGTTTGGTGGTGGAAAGATAAAAGTTCTCATCTGATGGTTGCTACTTTTTCAATGAATACAAGTCATTTTCTCAAAAAGACAGGGGATGGGAGCTCTGAAGTCTGTGAAAAACAGTATGGCATTACATTAGAAAAGCAGCCCAGTATGATGGGGAGTGGTTAAGAAAAATGAAAGGTTCCATTTTAGACAGGTTAAATGCCCAACAGATACCCAAACTCTCAAAAGTACAGAATGAACATGAAAGCAACAACACTGTAATTAATCTTTGATTATGCTGCACAAAGCACAGTGTATCCTATATTAGGTACTCAAGAGGGAATGAACAGGGGAATGAATGAAGATAATTTTTTTACATATTTTCACAGCACATTTAATATCATCTGTCATATTCTACAATGGAATTGCAGAAAATATTCTTTTCAGAAATCATATATTTTCCTTTTTTCTCATTTTTAGTTCTCAGTGTTCTTGGAAGAAAATCAATCTGTGTCTTCCAATTTTATCAATTCTTCATTTTCTCTGAAGACATGATATGCTGGTCTTCTAAAATAACTTTTAAGCAGAATTCACCAATGGGGCAATTCTCACAGGTAAAAGGAGAATCTATATGCCTATGTGAACACAATTTGTGACAATCATAAGAATATAGTTAACACTAAAATTTTAAGCTCTTGCCAAGAAGGATTAATCTCTTCTCTGTATTCAGGACATGCCTGCCGATGCTAAGTCACACATGCATGCTGAGTGAAGAATGCCTTTAGCTCATGTATAGGAATCACAAGATGATCTCAGCCAAACCTCAGCATAGCCCAGAAGAAGAGAAACACTGGCTGTCTTAGGAGACAAATTAGCACAAGGTCTATTTATGTATCATTTATCAACTGTGAAATTTTAAAAAATGGTTATAAATACAGTACTTGCAGCATAAACCGTTATTTGTTTTATTACACTAAGTTCCATTTAAAAGGACTCCATTCATGCAGGATGCTCTGTTTTGGTTGGCTCAGCAGTCAGATTTCTGTGCTTATAATTCATGTATATACTTACTATGTGTATTGAGTGTACTCTTTTAATTCCAGTTGCCACAGCCAGACTGTAAATGCATATGTTTTTGTCATTCTTAACTACTGTAATTCAGAACTTCAGCTGCCAAATTTGGTGCTAATATTCTCACACATGCAGTTCATGCTCTGCTCTTAAATAATTCCTTGTTTGCTGTCAGCACCTTCTACCATGATATATAAAATGGGAGAATCAATTTAAAGAAAAATAACCTAAATTGTTAACTAAATGGAGCTACAATGTATTTTTCTTCTTGAAAATATTCCCTTTCCTATTACTTCCTTTATTTAGTAATTATAAACCCTGGTCAAGCAAAAAATATATATAGCAGAACATTTTAAGTATCAGCAAACCACAAACAGCAGTGTTTTCAAGAAGAAAAAAAGGAAAATCTCAGTTGCATGCTAGACCATCTTTTGAGGCACTGTCATTTTAAGTGTGGAGGCATCAATTATTTCCCCTAGGCTGAAAGGTCTACACATATAAAGGTTCTATAGATCCACTAAGAAAATAAGCAACCATTTCTGTGTATCATTAAACACAACAGGATACTAGTTCTGAAACACCGGCAGAATTCTGAGTGTGAACATTAAGGTTTCATACATCAGTTTCAAGTGAAACAGAGTTGTTTTAGGCCAAAGACGTTTGAGACCATACTTCAAGTTGTCAACTGCATAATATTTCAAGGGTCAAAAACCAGCTCCATTTCAAAAGCCTGTAACCTTACAGTCTGAAGAAACCCTGTGGGTCTCCTAGTTCAATATGACACCCAAGGCAGGAATTTTTCCCCTAGCATCCCTGACAGATGGTCAGCCTCTGTTGCAATTACTCCAGTGGGGGAGTTCTCAACCGAAGGTTCCCAAGGGCTATGATGAAAGGCCAGAACCGGCCATTCAGACCTGGAGTGAGGCTCCAGTCAGTAAGCTCGCAAGATACAGACAGCATTACCAAACATTAAAACCAGACTTCCACAAGCAAGAATGCAATTCTGAATTGACCATCATAAGGATGCAATGTCTAAGACATGCAGACCCCAATTCTAGAACCATCCAAGGTCCTTTCACTGGCCTAGGGAGTAGCTCTCACAATTGGGGAAGCAAGGTGGCTTTTCTCCGATTTTTTTTTTTTTTTTTTAATGACTCTTTAAGACTCATAGCAAGGCTTGATCAAGTCAGGGAGCATCAAATCCCTTCCTTCCAAAAACCAAGGCAAGGGACCCCCTGGCGGAAATGCTAAGGCTTAAAATACTCTTAACTTTGGTCTTAAATTCGTCACTATAGTAAACCAGAATATTTCGGGTTTTTCTTTTAAAGATGTACATAGGCTATGCTATAACTGAAGTTTGGTTGGTGTAGGGTAGATGGGGGGTGGGGGGCGAGCGGTGTTTTCAGCGCAGCCCTTCATACCGCCTTGAAGTCTGGCTTGATCCTCCCTGAAAAGGCGAGCGCGCAGGGCTGAGCTGCCTGCCAGTCCCCAGCCGGAGCCTGGGACGGGGCGGTCCGGCCCTTACCTGTCAATGCTGATCACGCACAGGGTCATGATCGAGGCCGTGCAGCACATGACGTCCATGGCGATGAAGACGTTACAGAAAAAGTGGCCAAAGATCCACTTGCCCCCGATGAGGTCGGTGACGCTGACGAAGGGCATGACCGCCACGGCCACCGAGAGGTCGGCCAGCGCCAGGGACACGATCAGGTAGTTGGAGGGCTGGCGGAGCTTCTTGACGAAGCACACGGAGATCACCACTAGGCAGTTGCCCGCGATCGTCAGCAGCGTGATGAGCGTCAGGATGGAGCCGATCACAACTTTCTCGGCTCTGCCGTAGTTGATCTGTTCCCCACAGCCGGAGGCATTGTCCGGGGGCGCGTCCCAGGTGGGCGCGGGGCTGGCTGTCACCTCGCTCAGCAGGTGC